>NW_020174149.1:5865655-5939830 GCF_003031525.2 Neophocaena asiaeorientalis asiaeorientalis
AAAAAGAAGAGTATTTTAAAACAAAAAAAAAAAAAAAAAAAAAAAAAACAGCCTCTGAGCTCACAGGAGGGAACTGAAAGGTGGAATTTCAAGGCACGGGGACAGACAGAGGGCCACCTATGCCTCCCCAGCAAGCCACATGGGTACTGCCTACGTCCCTTCTTTGTTTCAGTCTGGACTGCATTTGGGCAGAGGTAACACCCATTCCCCTTGCTCCCGGGGCCTCTCTAACTCAGCAATGATTCCTGAAGTCACAGAGATTAACATACTGATTTCTTACGTCATCCAACCTCCAAAGGAGTTAAAAACAGCTGGTGAACCCGCTGGAATGGGAGTGCAGGAAAAGAAGGGCTAAGAGGCCTAGACGATCCATAAACTGGAAGTTAATCCCTTCAATAGTGGGGCATTCACGGCTGCCCACACGTTCCTGAGGAGGGCTATTTTCACTCAGCTGTTTGAACGCCAGTACCAAGAGCAACGTGTGTGGTGGCCAGCCTTCTGCCGACACCTCCTCCTTGGGTCTTGCCCAGGCCACGTGAGTAAGAATGGGGGTAGGGGGGCAAGGGGACATCATTTGGGAGCTGAAGAAGTAAAACTGAGCGCTCACTGGTTTGATTTCTACACCAACAGCGTGTACCTAGTTGGTTCCTCCTTGTCTTTATCTGTGCTACTATCTCGTTCCCGCCACCTCTCGGTGGAGTCAAATCCAAACTCATCCCCAAAGGGCCCATAAAAGTCCTAAACGCAGCCCAGGGGTTCTCTGTTTACTTTTACCTCATTCATTCTTTCACTCCACAAATATCGACTGAACACCTACTATGTGCCAGGTACTACTCCAGGCACTAGAAATACAGCAGTGAACAAAAAAGAGAAAAATCCCTTCTGCTGTGGACTTTACATTCTAGAAAGGAAAAGGGTCAATAAGGAAATAAGCGAATATATACTACTATACATATGATATCAGGAAGGAAACAGGAAGAAAAGGGGCAGGGAGGCTGGTCCCTTCACGAGCACACACCATTATTCAACCTGGTGGAGGTTTCTGTGCTGCCTCTTCAGCCAGATACCCTACATTCAAGAAGGACTGGGGCTGTTTTTGACTTCTTTAAACACGGAACTGTACACCCAAGGATATTATTAATAGCACCCCATTTCACTCTCCAAACTGTTACAGATTCAAAGAAAAATGATATGGTCATCCTCTCCAGACCCATTATTGTAAAAAGTATCATTCACTGTTATATGAAACCTGATATTCTCTGGGCCAATCACGTCCCACTCAAACCAAACACTTACAGCAGGAGCCGGATACAACATATTCTATAATATGAAGTTAAGCCTGTCCTCCAGCACCATAATTATTAAACAGTTCTACTGTATTCCGCTGTTGTTTTTTTAAGACGAGAAAAAAAGAAAGTTCTATCAACTTCTCTCCATGATATATTCTGTGTTTCACAGCTGCCGCATGGGGAAGACTTTTTCATGGATCAAATCTAAAATTTTCTTGGCTCAGCTGGAGTCAGTCCTCATCCGATATGGACAAACAGGGTCAGTCACTGCTCTCTGTACTGAGAGCCCTGTTCTAGAAGAAGTCTGCCAACATCACCTCCGAGGAGCTCCAGGTTACATAACCCCTGTTTCTCTAACCTCTCATCTCAGGTCTTATTTTTCAAATGTCCAGTCATCCTTGTGGCTCCTCCATTCGTCCTGGCCAAGTTCTTTACACTGACACAGTACTTCTAAAGTTGTAAGCCAGAAGCATTCTGCTATTTCTGTTACCAAATCTTTCCAGAAGCTTCAAATCTGTTCTCCTCCACATCTAAGCCATGGGCTGGGAAACTGGAAACAGTCCTGCCATACCAGGCCATGCCTCCTGGCTTGCTTTAACCTGTCCTCCTTGGACCAGACCACCGAAAGAGAGGATTAAGTGTAATCTTACCGTGTCTGGGTTACAAAGGCATGCATCGGTGGCAACCTCTGGTGGCGTGGATTAGCCACCCCTTCTCATATTCCATCTCAGAGCCACAGAAAGTCAAGGCAGAGGCCACCTTAGTAACATCTTTTCATTTAGTAGATTTATTTCAGGCTGACATAATAGGGACAGAACTAGTGCTGGACCAGAGCCCTGCCCTCTGCTTTGCTCTCCATCATTCCAAGGAAATGCCACTGCTCTCTGATTGTTTTCCACTGACTTGTGTGTCCATGTCTTTTTCCGTCCCTCTCCTTAACTTTGTTTTGCTTCTTGAGGGCAGAGAATATATTTAATAGGTCTTGGTATTCTTCACAACACGGTATCTTCCATGTAGCTAGGACTCAACAGATATTTGCTGACTCGTATGTGCATGGATTATTCAGGTTACTCCTCATTTCTTTTATGATGCAGACAGTCAAACAAGAGTAACAGTACCAATCATAACCATGAATGGAGTATAACGTTTAAAAATAATGAATTACTGGTATTCCCTGGTGGTGCAGTGGTTGAGAGTCCACCTGCTGATGCAGGGGACACGGGTTCGTGCCCCAGTCCGGGAGGATCCCACATGCCGCGGAGCGGCTGGGCCCGTGAGCCATCGCCGCTGAGCCTGCGCGTCCGGAGCCTGTGCTCCGCAACGGGAGAGGCCACAACAGTGAGAGGCCCGCGTACCACAAAAAAAGAATTACTATGTTGTATAACTGAAACATATAATATGGTAAATCAACTATACCTCAATAAAAAAAAATTTTTTTTAAAGTAATGTTACCAGGCACAGGCACAGGCTCTGGAGACAAACAGACCCAGGTCCAAATCTAGGCTCTGGCACTCGTTTACTAATTAACTAACCGTGGGAAGGACATATCATCTTTCTTCATCAGGAAAATGGCCGTAACATACCTCCCTCCCTATGAAGGCTGTAGGAGCACACCAGGGCCTCCACACAGCTGTGTTCTTTCCTGAGCCCTATTTTCCCCTCTTTTGCTTGCTTTGCACAGTTAATACAAGCTCCTACTTTTTTCTCTGGAGGTTAAGCTTTGACCAAAAAATAAAAAGAGACTAAGAAAGGAAAGAAAACCCTAACAGTACTATGACTAGAGATACTATTTTTCCCCCATCCTCAACTACTTAAAAACCCTCGTTAGAATGAGGGAAAACCGTGCTGTTACTTATATCCTCTTGCAGATGTTTTAAAGTGCTGAGGTAACACCAAAATGGTGGGATTTCTGAGGTTATTTGTGCTTAAGTAGGAGGTAGGAAAGTATCTACATTTGGAGAGAGAACTAAGAAAAGCCTCCTGATGAGGTGTGAACCAATGGAAAACTGCACAGGGAAAACTAATTGGAAAGGCAGCCTGTGGACTGACACCACAGCCCGAGCGAGGAAACAGGTGAGGCGAGCCAGCCCCCTGGACCATGTCTTCCTCCTCTGACTTACAAACTGAGGGCCGCGGTTTTCATTCTGATACCCAGGACTGATACCACACTGACATCTTGTGGCTACAAGTATCATGACACATAGGTGGCCCCAAAGCAAAACGGACCTGCATACTAATATTACCACGATCTGTCATTCTGCAGCATTTAAAGAACTTCAACTGTTTTCTCAACCACAGACTCACTGTGGAAACAGAAGTGAGGACGGAAGCGGCTGCCGTATCAAGCAACATGTATACTGGCCGGCAGCTTAACTGTGATATTGGCATTTGTACTCCAATTGTATCGGTGATAATACCTCTGATAAATGTCACCGTTTTCAAGCACTGGCAACTGCTGGGTGAGCATTTCTTCTTACCTGGCACCTGAGACTCCAGGTAGGAGACTTACTGAAATGTGTTGATTATTTAAAAGTGAAATGAAACCGGCATTCAAATACCAACCATGCCTCCCTCTATTAAGTCTGACAGAGGAAGGGAGGAAGCAGAAAAAGAACCTGGTTCTCTGGAATTTCAAAATTAAATTTTTCTTCCCAAGCACACCCAGGAGCTACCTGGTGAAGGATGGAGGCCAGAAATCCTCCATCTTGCAGAACCCCAGGTTGGATGGTGTGTCTCCTGCAAAGCACATGGGGGCACTGGTGCACCCCAGAGAGCTCAGGGGCCCTGGCACCATAAAGCATGGGAGAAGCGGAGAAAGGCTGCCAAGGGCCATGGGAGCTCTCCTGCGGGGGAACACAGGAGAGGCTTCCCTGGAGGCAGCCTTTGCCTTTCAGGACAAGCGCTGACGGCACACAAAGATGGGCATAAAGGCACTGACGGCAGTGCTTAAGGTCACGGGCCCGGGAATCAGAACAGGACTGAATTCCTAGGCCCGTCACTTCCCAACTGTACATCTGAGCACGTTATCCGAGCTCTCAAGCCCTCATTTTCTTCATCTGGAAAGCAGGGATAATCCCTTTCATATCATAGTTGTAGAAGGATCAATGAAATCATGTGTAAAAGTGATGACTCAGTGCATATTAAGGACACACAAATGCTAATGATCATTGTTAACAGCTGGAGGCTGCAGCAGGTGCAGCGATGGGCAGGAAAGGCCACTGTGACCTGTTGACACGGGAAGTGTGTGAATATGGTGGGCATAAGACGGACAAGGACATGAGTGGCGGGTGTAGGGTGGAAAACAGAGGTCACTGAGCACCAAGCTGAGGCATCTTGACCACTTCTTCTTCTGTGCTCCCAAAGTGTCCCTGAATCTTTATCACTTAGTTTTTTCATCTCTTTATATCCTCCCTCTCTAGAGGTCATTTGGCTTCTTGGTGGCATGGGCCACACATCACAAGGCTCCTAGCAGAGGGCTGCATGCATGGCAGACACTCCATAAGCATTTGGCTTGGCCCCTTACTGGGCTGGGCCACTTTTGGCAAACGGATTAACCTCTCTCAGTTGCAGGTTCCTCATCAATAAAATATGAATAAATAGCAATCCCTGTCTCCTCTGGTTGCTGTGAAGGGGAAATAAGATAATGGAAGTGGCATGTGACACAAGACAGACTCAATAAAGCGTGACTGCTATCAGAGCCACACCAGCTAGCAGTTACTTTCTATGAAATCCAGTCTCAAAGACCTAAGGATACACTTTGGATGAATCAGGGAGGACTGTCCAATACTGCCACGAAGATATTTTTAAGGGATTTGTTAAGAAAATTGGGTTATTATCCTAACTTCTCAGTTTTTAGGCATAGCTCCAAATACACACCGTGGCAGCACTGCCCTTAACTGCTTTTCCAGGCAAAATATTTTCAAATTTCCATCAAAAGAATGCAGTCGGCACAACCTTATCCTACTCATCCTAACAAATGGATAAACTGTGCTACAATAAATGGTTTAACCCCAACATCTGCTTCTACCTGCCAACAAGGGGTGGCCACAGTTTCTAACACTAAATAGGGCAGAAAAATCTTCTTTAAAAAAATAACAACATTTGTGGGGTTTTGTTCATAATAAAAAATGATGATTGTAGAAAACTTGGAAAAATCTAGAAAATTAAAGTTACCCACCATCAACTATTTCTTTTTAACATCTTTATTGGAGTATAATTGCTTTACAATGGTGTGTTAGTTTCTGCTCTATAATGAAGTGAATCAGCTATACATATACATATATCCCCATATCCCCTCTCTCTTGCGTCTCCCTCCCACCCTCCCTATCCCACTGCTCTAGGTGGTCACAAAGCACCGAGCTGATCTCCCTGTGCTATGTGGCTGCTTCCCACTAGCTGTCTATTTTACATTTGGTAGTGTATATATGTCCATGCCACTCTCTCACTTCGTCCCAGCTTACTCTTCCCCCTCCCGTGTCCCCAAGTCCATTCTCTACATCTGTGTCTTTATTCCTGTCCTGCCCCTAGGTTCCTCAGACCAGTTTTTTTTAGATTCCATCTATATGTGTTAGCATACGGTATTTTTCTCTTCCTGACTTACTTCACTCTGTATGACAGACTCTAGGTCCATCCACCTCACTACAAATAACTCAATTTCGTTTCTTTTTATGGCTGAGTAATATTCCATTGTATATATGTGTCACATCTTCTTTATCCATTCATCTGTCGGTGGACACTTAGGTTGCTTCCATGTCCTGGCTATTGTAAACAGAGCTGCAATGAACATTGTGGTACGTGACTCTTTTTGAATTATGGTTTTCTCAGGGTATATGCCCAGTAGTGGGATTGCTGGTTCGTATGGTAGTTCCATTTTTAGTTTTTTAAGGAACCTCCATACTGTTCTCCATAGTGGCTGTATCAATTTACATTCCCACCAGCAGTGCAAGAGGGTTCCCTTTTCTCCATACCCTCTCCAGCATTTATTGTTTGTAGATTTTTTGATGATGGCCATTCTGACTGCCCACCATCAACTACTGAAACATAGTTCAGCTTGTGCTTTTGCTGTATTTCCTTTTAGTCCTCTTTGCATATTTTAAAAAAAATTTGAAGTCAGTTTTATCTTTTCACTTCTTATAACCTATACATTTTGTTTAATAGTTCACTTTTCATTAAAAAATTACTGAGTACTCATTTAGTACATAAAACTTCCCATGACGCTAAGAGATATTGAAAAACATGGGCGATGAAGTCCGTGTTCACCAGGAGCCTGTACTTTAGCTAAGGATACATGACAACACACTGGAAGAATAACTAATGGTATACAGTAACGATGACAGGAAGGAGTAGCACAAACCACAATGTAAGGTCAAACCTAGACAAGACTGCCATGGCCTAGAATGGTCTTGAGGGAGTTTCGTGAGAAAGACATGAGTCAGACTGTAAAGCGCTATAAGTCTACAGATAATTTTGAATCGCTAATGACTCTACTCACTTCCTCTCCCCTTCCCAACATACACAGCAATTGATTCACGAGGTCGTTCCTATTGCTATGCCTTCACTATTATGGACAAAACTGAACTCCTGCAAAAGCTGTTTCTCAAAATATCATAAAAGAGCCTAAAAGCAATTTAAAGCAATTCTGAAATTGTGTTTCTCTTCATGAGAAAAACCAGAGCTTTGTGTGAAAATCAAGGCGCTATCTCGTGGAAGTAAATTCTGAAATTCCAGATTCCTGTGTCTAAATAATACCCAGTGCAAGGTATCATGTATACAACATTAGCAGGAATAAAACAGGTTAGGCAGACACTATTCCACATGTGATCATGGAGCTTGGATCCACTCATGGACCAAACTTAATTCGTGAGGAGAGACTTCGCTGAGTAGCGTGTGTTCTCCCACCTACTCGTTCACTTATAAAACACTGCTAAGTATTTTCAAGTGTCTGTTCATGAGCCAGGCTAGACGCTGCAGGTGAAGGGGACCAGAATGACAGTGTTCCTGCTCTCATGGAGCTGACAGTGTCGTGGGAGAGGGGCTGACAAGCAGACAGACAGTTACAATCCAATGTGACAAATGCTCTGGACAGATACTGGGCTAAGGAATGAGCACTGCAAGGGGCACTAGATTAACCTAGGCTTGGAGAATCAGGAAAGGTTTCTCAGAAGAGATGGTAATTACGTTGAAGGAGGAATAGCAGACAGCCAGGCGAGGAAGCAAAGGAGGTGTCTAGGAAGGGAGGACAGCTCATTAGAAGTTCTAGAGGAGAGAAAAACATGGTGACACCATGGGAAAGAGGCATTCAGAAAGGCCAGGTCAGAGTGGAAAAGGGAGGATTTTGGTGAGATTGAGTCTGGAGGGGAAGCTATATGCACACGCACACACACATACTCATCTAGACCTCAAAGCAATCCTATCATTCTTATTCTCATCTTATGGTTGAGGATACTGAGGCACAAGAGAACACTAGCTGGTGATAAACAATAAGTAGCCAACTGATACCACACAGGGAAGCACATGATGAATCCCGCGTCACTGGAAAAGTACTGCTGGTGCCGTGGAGAGAGTGCTCTGGGGGCTCCAGAGAGGCCTGTTAGGAAGTGGTGATGAAATCTTTACCAGACTTCCAACGGAGATTAAAGGGCTCACTTTCTCTCACCTGACAGTCAAGGTCCTGAGTCTGCCACTTGACGGATTATATGGTAGATAAAACAGAATTTTTGTCCTTAAGGAATGTATCATCTACAAGGGCAACACCGTATCGGGGCACCCGAAGCACTCTGTAGCCCTTGGCAGAGATTCCATAGTCCAACTACTTCCTAAAGAGCCATGTCCAACTGAATCATAGGTTGGGGTTCCTCCTTATAAGATGGCCAAGCCTCTATAGGAAGAGAAAGTCTACACCACAGAGAAAGTGCCTACAGCTACAGCCCAGTACTTCTCTGCGTGTGACAACCTCGGGACAATGACAGGGTCGTCCCCTCACACCTTCCTATAGCCCTGCCGTCCTGACCCAGTCTCCCGCCAACAGTGTCCACTCAGCATGGCGACTTCCCAGGGCTATCCTTCGTCACGTGACTGCTGAAGAAACTCCACTTACGAGTGATAGTTTTCTCTGAAGACATTTTGTTCCCATTCTTTTTTTTTTTTTTTGGGTCACGGGAAAAAAAAACACGAACCCGTGTCCCCTGCATCGGCAGGCGGACTCTCAACCACCGCGCCACCAGGGAAGCCCGACACAGAACTTTTAACGTTTCATGCACCAAAGCAGCAGTCCTGGGCACATGTGGCCCAATAAGAGCCTGATCTAGAACCCATATCAGCACCTTCTCCCCTCAAGCCCCAGGTTCCTCCTAAAGACTGGCAAGCCTCTAACATATGCACAAGATGTATATTGAATAAGGCATCCCCCTAGAACGTACAGGTGATGAGAAATCCTCGGTGTAGGGGAGTCCTGTCAACAGCACCCATGTCATTAATGTAACGATATAAAGCACCAATGCAAATGCTATTTTTTCCAAGTGTACAAATGTAAATGGATTTTATAATTTGTATATTTATAAAAAGAATAATTACCATGGAGACCAACCAGCGTTTACAGACCCAGCGCCCGACCCCTGACACAGTCCTCTATACCTAGTAGTCGCTTACTAAAGGTTCTCTCAACTGAACAGAACCAAATCAAGTATTTTTCAAATGAATAGCATGGGAAATGGAACAAGGCGCTCCTCAATGCTGAGTGGTTAGAAAGAGATGTCCACAGAGCAGCTGAAGTCGGAGAAGTCACATACACCTCCTACCTCAGTTTTCCACTGATTGATCAGGTCAAAACTGATGTGATTTGCTGCCCCAAGTGGGCTTCACACCTTCCCCCCTATTCACCAGTGTGTCTTTTTCCACTAGCCGTGTTTAAAAACAGACACTGATTTATGGGCATTTAGGGCTGGGGAAAGTCTCCAAGCCCCAGGCTCACCACAGACTCAGGCCCCTAAATGGAAACAGCTGAGCAGGCTTGTCAGGGGGTGATGGCCTGTCTCCTGTCCCTGGAGAAACAGCCTGAATGGACAGGCCTCCTGACTCATCCCCGTGCCAGTCTCAGGGGCTGCTGCCACAGGGGCTCACTTGGGGGGTGGAGTTGCTTCCACAGTGAAGAAGGAAATCATCTTTCTTGGTGTCAGGCGTCAGGAAAAAGTGGCTCCAAATTGCTGGTCCCCGGACTGTTTCTGATCTCTGATGAGAGATGAAACAATGAGGAAGATAGTTCTTACTTGCAGCTTATACTCTCTTCAGGTTATAAAAACATCCCATCTCTTGTGAAATGATGTTGACAGTAGATGTTATTTATTTATTTTTGGGGGGTAAATCTTCAATTGGCAAAATAAAAAGTATCAGTGCATTGATGAAGTTTTTTGGTAAAATTTTACTTGCCCATGAAAGGCAGAAAACTAGGAAATATCGCCCAAGACTCCATGCCAGGGCTTCTGAAGAGCAGAGAAATGGCCACAGGGGTGGTGAGAGTCGGGAGAAGACTCTTGTCTCAGAACTTCAGTCTGTTCAGTGCAATATAGACCTAAGTTAATACAAGAAGCAGAAGGGGACTTCCCTGGTGGCACAGTGGTTAAGAATCCGCCTGCCAATGCAGGGGACATGGGTTCGAGCCCTGGTCCAGGAAGAACCCCCATGCCACGAAGCAGCTAAGCCCATGCACCACAACTCCTGAGCCTGCGCTCTAGACCGCGCGCCTAAAGCCCATGCTCCACAGGCTCCATGCTTACCCGATCTCAGATCATACTCATAACTGCTCTGCAAAACAGATACATTTCCCATTTTACAGCTAAGGACACAAAGGAAGGGGCGGTGGTGTAAATGACTCTTCCAAGGTAACACCAAGTACTTGGTGGAAAGCTGGGATTCAGCCCCGAAGCCTGCTTTCTTTCCCTGCAGTACGGGGTGGGAAGAAGGGAGGCTCCAGGCCTTTACTGAACAAGTACAACAAAGCTTCCAAGTTAAAAGCTGAGTTGTTGAGGGAGCCTGTTTCTATACTGAAAACTAGGTGATCACAAAGAGGGTACAATGGAATTTTGTTTACTCTCTGTATTTGTTAATCAGTTTATCTGAATATTTATTTCACTGTTGGAAATGACCTTCATCAAAAGAGGCCCAAGTTCAATATGAAAGAACCACCTAATCTCAGATGTTACTTTGCAAAGTAGTATTATTCAGCCAAATCTAAATTACCCAAGTAGTCGCCATCCTCCTGTTCTTTACCTTTGGGTATTTTACTGCTTGTTGCCATCTCTAAAAAAGGTTAGGGTGGGCTAAAATCACTGTTCTTTAGAGCAATCAGAGTGTAAGTGGAAGGATTTTGGAAAATATGAGGACCAAAGAGTTCATGTGAGTATTATTTGTAGATGTACAAGTTAACCGTTATTGCTACTTTCCAAAATGGCACAAACCACACTATGGCTGTAACCTTAAGGGCACATAGCATTTAGTATTAGTACATTAATATTAGTGTATATAACTGTCACAAATAATGGTAGGAGTGGGCACCTCACTTGGAATGTCTCCTTTGTCATAACAACTCTATTGAGTGCTGGGAATATTAGACAATCAACAAATCATTTGTTCAGCAAACATGTACTAAGTGTCTATTAAATACCAGCCACTGTTCAGTGTGACAGTGACACAGAAGTGAATCAAAAATATGGACAAAAACCCCTGCCCTTATGGACTTTTCATTCTAGTTGGGAGCAGACTGATGATACACAGTAAAAACTTTACTTCTTAAAATTATAATGGAAAATTTTAATTAAAAAGTATTTTCACTTTTGGACAGTTTTCATGGTACATAGGAACCCATACGAATTGCTCAGATTTCTTTATTTCTTCATACTAAGAGACAAAATTCTTTTGCAAAAGATTTTAAACAATATATCTAACTTGAAGTAAAATCATGCAGATATCTATTGTTAATATCCATGTTCTTGAAATATCTTCCGTGAACTTTTTTTCATTTCTAGGGACTGGGGTGATTCACGGGACTGTGCTGAATTCTTTTTAGAGGATTTTCCCCAGGAGGAAAATGGTTCCCAACATAGGACTCACCCTTGCAACGTCCTGCCAAGTCAAAGTTACTTCCTATAAAACCAACAATTCTTTCTTTTATGCTGGACCATTAAATAACGTGGCAACATTTTATTCAGAAAACTTTGGCAGAAGCTTATGAACTATCTTAAGAATGAAGGCAAAAGAGTGAGGATGAGGCAATGTAATCAAGAGTGAGTATCTTATGTATCACACTTCTTTTGGGGGGAGGAATTGCTAACAGATGAAAAGCAAGTCCTTTAAAAATCCCCTCTTCGATAATCAGCTATCAAATACAGGCAACAGAACATACCGGAACATATGGTTACCACAAAGGCAACTGCTAACTTTCGTTATCCCAAACAGATGCACGGTAGAGAAAAGTGGATGTAGAACATTGCAAGACCTAAGTAAAGAATGAAAGGCTACAGTGGGAAAATCTACGAAATGCCATGGGAATAAGTTACTATATAAAATGAGAACCATTTAAAAAATTTGAGGCAACTGAGATATAAAAATTTTTTCAACTTGTGTTCAGATCTTTTCTTATGTTTTACAAGCTAATTATTAAAAAGCTTTTTAAAAAAAGAAGTCAATATTAACTTCTGTTATTTTCATTTGAAGTAATCAGAACCAAGTCTGCTGGCAAGATGAAGAATTATACATTCACCTGGGTAATGACTGCAGTTCATTTCTAAGTGGAAAGCAAATCACAGGAATAAGGTGGAAGGTTCAGGCCAAGTAATACTCAGACATATTCCCTGAAAGTCGGGCATCTGGAGTCAAACACAGCCTTCCCGGCAAAAGCCCCAATCTCAGGTTCTACTTAGTTTAAAGCACCCTGACTTTCAAGACTTAAAAAACAGCAAGAGTGAAAAATACAGGTTGACTACGTAATATCAGGGTATAAAAGCGTGTGAGCTGATGAGATTCAGAGCACACGAACAAGGACCCTGAAGGTTTTGCATCTCTAGATTTAGATCTGAGCAAACCAGAAGCAGCAAGAGAGCCGTTTAAGCAGTTGGCATAGGGTGGAGAATGTTTTTAAAGAATTGAAAAGGAGAGTTCAGTTTAAATATACAGATATAGAATGCAGCCTCGGCCCTGACTGTAGTGCAGTTGAAATGTTATAGGCTTGTGGAAGGCAGGCATGGAATACAAACCAATCAATGTGGACAGGAGTAAGAGATAAACGGTTGTAAAAGTCGCGTACAACTAAGATGCCTCTGCAGCCGTTTCACTGCCAAAAGGGGAGACTCGGAAAATTTCAACCTGGCTATTCCGATTATAGGGCTTTATGAAACCACACAAGCTACAGCAGTGCCTTTCTGAGAAAAGCAATGATGCTCTATGCAGGTAAATCTCCAAGGTGAGTGTGACTTGTTGCGGACAATGCTGTATAAGCAAGGGCTGTTAATCCTTTCAAGTTTTGGCTTTCCCTCTTTTTGGAAGGGAGAGGGAAAATCTTGTCTATTTCACATTATCTATTTGTCAGATTGAGACTTGCGCCATTAAAAAGAAAAAGAAATACATGAGTTACTATGAACCTTTCTACTATTTATGATGTGAAGTACAGGTCGTCAGTTACCATCTTGACTTTAAAATAGTTTTTATTTATCTTTGTGTTGGTTTAAAACTTAAACTTTAAATAATGTCTCTCTTTTGGTTTAGGGGGAAAGGATAATAAAAGTTTTGATTTCTATTTTGGTCCTGACCGAAAGGATTTCATAAACATTTACTAAGAAGATTGCCAAGTTTGAACTAAACTGCTCCCATGATGAAGATACAAACCTTCTTATGATATATTCACATGAATATATTAATCACTTTCATTCTTGTGTTATGATTCATACCAAGAAAGGCACAATTATTACTAAAAGTAGTCAAGAGTTCACAGGCACCTCCTCAGTTACCCAAGGTACCTCTTCTTGGCAAAGTCTGGTTGCTCTCCATGAAGTGTATTTACATTGAGTAAGTCCATAAACATTTCCTAAAATCCCTCCAATGGGTAAGGTGTGGAGCCTTCTAGAGCTATAAAGACACCCATCCCAGGTCCACCTTTCCTTGCATCCTTTCTCTGTTGATGGCATCTTCATTCATTAGATCCTGAAAAAGAGACCACACTTTCTGAAGAAGGGTCTTCAGAAGACAATGGGCAACAGGGGTCCGGGAGGATCTCTGTGATGGCCATTTCTGCCCGTGTGTCCACACAGTGAAAGTTCACAGAAAGCAAACACTGGCATGCAGGGGAGGATGGATGTTGAATAGATGCTGGAGAGAAGAAAGACAAGGCATTTTGTGGGAAGACCCCCCCACTCCCAATTCTCCACCCCTCAGCCTCAGATTGCTTCTGAGGATGGGAAATAGAGAGCAGGACGAACAGTTAGTGACCCAGCAAGACCTTACCCAGGTTACAAGCACCATTCTGTAGAGCCCACAATTTGTAAGTGTACGTTTGTGTATGTATAATTTTTTCACTTACAAACTGGGCTTCTTCTCTCTGATAAAGATCCCCTGAGGGGAGGCAGGTGTCTAAGCTTTGTAACCAGGGGGACTTGCAGTGAGAAAGAATGAAGATGTCTTCCTCCACGTGGGAGGTTCTGCTCTTCCAAGAACGCTCTGGAGTGTCTCATATGTAGAAGCGAAGCCTGGGGGCTGGTTCTCTAATCTTTACAACAAATCTACAGTAAGCTCTGGGTATGGCCTCTGCAAGAGTTTACCCTGGGTATGTAAAACCAAAATATGTAAAACAAATCATTCACAACATGATTTTCTCTTTCTTCCACGTTTACCTTCTCTTTTCCCTCTTGCACATGGGCACTGTGAATTCTCTAAAGAAAATCAATCAACAGTCCCCACGTTTTGGATAAAAGCCAGAGAAAGGAATTATGTATTCTTTGAGAGAACTAGATAAGAACTAATAGGCCTGCAATTTGAAAATTAAATATAAACTGATTGGGCATTCTTTGTAAGAGCCACGAAGAATAAATACATCTTATAAGTTTGGGAATTAAAAAGAAAGGAAAGCTGAAGCTCAGCTGTGCTTTGCTGAGGGCCTTCTCTGCGCTGGCGTGTTTGTAAACAGCATATTTCATTTTGCTGGTGTGAGCGACAGCTTGAAAGAGTCAAACCCACTACCTCATTCACTGGATCAGGTTGCCTCTTCTATTTATGATAAGTGAAACCTTATCTTCACTTTAACAAGAAACTGTCCAATATGTTTAAAATATGAGTCAGGGCTCTTCCCTGAAGAAACAGAACTGCCTCTGTGCTTCACGCATTTCAAGCTAGGTTTAAAAGCCAACACAAGGAGATGGAAGGTTTTAAAAACTTGGGTTTGGATAATTCTGATCAAGGAGAGACCAGGCAAGTCTCATCACCAGGTAAGGAGGTAACATCATCACAAAGGGCCTAGTGACTATCTGCACTCTAGACATACCTTCTACTGTCTCCCTTTGTGTCTCTGTCCTCACGCCCCACGCCCAGCACTGCGCCTCAGCTCCCCACACAATGGTAAGCATCCTAAGACATGTCTTTTGGTCCTTGATTCCTCCATCTCTATTTTCTAAAGATGCTACTGTAGCACCTTACCAGTTGCATTTAGCCCAGGACCTACCTGAGTGTGGATTATATTATAATCACTTAAGCACACTAGATGGCGAGCTCCTAGCTCACCTTTTTCATCTTTATCCCCAGAACAGAGGAAAGTGCTTGGGACTTAGTTGATAAAACGCTGACTGAAGAGATAATGAGGGGACTGTGGGACACTGGCACTGAACTTCTATTATGGGATCAAAAGTTCACAAAAGCGAAAACACTGCCAAAGAGGTGATGAGGAAGGCTGTGCATTTGGAGGCTGGTGTGCGGTGTGGGACAGAGACGCGAGACTGGCCAAGTGATAGAGGACAGTGGAACAGGGCCGGGGGTGGCAGCGGATGCTGGGGCAGAGGAGGAACAGACAGTGGCTCTGATCCAGGACACGGCCCGGGACTCAGAACTGGCTGGGCCTCGGCGATGCTGCGGCTGTACATGTAAGCCTCTCCAGCCACTCACAAAGTTATTTAGGGAGCAGAACCCCTGGAAAAGAGAGGATATCCTACAAATGAGCACTGGGGGCCTGGAACGTTGAGACCTGAGGGAATTACTGTAATGTGACCACAGGACACCCCCAAGCCCCAGCTGGTGAAGTCAAGAACACACCAGCCACGTGACTAATGCTGTCCTAAGGGTTTGACAGAATTCTTTCAAATGCCATACTGTAATAATTTACCATTTCCAACACAACATTGTGATTCAACTATACTTCAGTAAAAAATAACTTAAAAAATAATTTACTATTTCCTTCCTAATTTTGAAATAGCCCTGAACTTATCATTATGGCCCTCTTCAAGGACTTTTAATTCTTTTTAAAACCAGCTAGTCTTGATGCATAAAGAATACCAATCTCTCTCCCCAAAAAAGGATTCTCTTTCACTTCAAATCAAACACAACAATAAAAATTTCAAAAACCATACAAAGTTTATATACATCCTTTTTAAATGACTGATTCAATGACCTTGAGAAATCATAATTCTGTTTTTACTAAAAAGTTTCTAAAGCCAGGCCCACCCGCGGAGCCATGTTGATGAGTTCTCATTGGGTTAAGGTGGGTTTTTGCTCCCTTCAGCCAAGACCTAGAAGACATTGCCCACCGGGGTCCCATTGCCTTTAAAACAAACAGCAGTGGGGAAGAACATTTTGAAACATATCCTTTCAGTTTCTTTTGTGACCAAATAAGTCTGTCTCACTACTTGTTATTTTGAGTATTAGTATCAGCCTCTGAGGGTGGTCAGTTACAACTGAAAATCAAATTTGAAAGAAGATAACTAACATATACACAGTGATTTACAGTCTATGTAACGTAGCATTTAATATTCACAACATCCTTGTATGGAAGATATTCTCATTATACTAATGCTGCCTCATTCCAAAGAGGATTTACAAAAGAGACAGACTTCTTGTCTTTAATTCACAGATGAAAAAAATAAAGGCTAAACTGTCAAAGTGACTGGCCTGGGCTCACATACCCAGGTGTGTGGCCAAGCTGGAATCTGAACCCAGGTCTTCTGAATTCATATGCCATGAATTTTCCAGGATGATACACAAATGACTCCTTAACAGAAACACAGGGCTGGATGAAATATCAAAAGAGAAATCCTGCTTCCCCTATTCACTCAGAAAGGAATTTGTTATTGAATAAAAAGGTAAACATGCCATGGCCTCTGCAAACAAAGTGTAATTTTTTTTTTTTACTAGCCTGTGTATTAATGAAATATCATCACAACCAGTAAAAGGGAGGAACTTGCAACACGAAGCAGAGGACATGAAAGCTTGAACAATTACTGTCCTCACATGGCAATATTATATACGTATACAAAAAAGAGGCCCAGTTTATCTGTTGAACAGTTGAGAAAGATCAGGATGGCATTAATCTCAAGTAAAGTAAAAAAGCAAGAAAAAAACCCCAAGGGATTAAGAAGCACATCATCGAAAATAAATTTTTCGGAATATATTTTCTGAGAGAATAAACTCTGAAAAGCAAATGAGCTACCCTATTAAGGCACAGAGCTCCTCTTCCTCACTGTTGATTTTGTTTTTTGCTTTATTTTGGGGACAGAGGGACCAGGAAGAATAAGCTGGAGGGTAAGGTTTTGAGAGAAAAGTTATGACATACTTAGAGATTGTTAGCCTGTGCTTATCAGAGCGTACACAGGATGACAAAATGTAAACCAGAAAATTCATAATCCGATACATTTTCCTTCTGGGTTTTCAAAACCCACCAAAGCTTTCAACTATTGTCCTGGCCAATTCTCAGTTTCAACTCTAAAGTAACAGCAACTGAAATTCTTGAGAACAGACCACAGGCGGGTATGACAATAAACACATTCAAATAAAGAAAGAAGAAAAAATTAAAAGTAGTTGTCAAACATAACATCTTTGAGTGAAAGTGTACTGTACTTGCAACAACTCAGCAAGACCATCTTTTCTTCGATGTAACATATAAAGTCAAATCGAGTCCCCCTAGCCTCTTTATAAGCAAATGTATGTGAGATGATCGCTAAGGACCCTTGCAACTTTTCTCAGTAAATTACAATCATTTCTTTGTCTTGATACATTAGTGAGTAAAAACCATGGGGGAAAACAAGAGCAAATCAAATCTTCCCCAAACCAGTCATTTTAACATGTCACTGTTTGCAATAATTACAATTCTATTATATACTAAAGTCTACTGGGAAAGCAGCCCAGCCTGGAATGAACTACAGGTTACAGTCTATTTGATAAGTATTAACAAACTAGACACAGTAACAAACTAAAACATATCTAACCTTCTGTAGAAGGTTTTTAGGGACATTCATACTATTCAAGACTATTAGTAAAATAATTCTCTTTCTTGCTCGTTCCTGATCTGGTGTCATTGTCCTGGCTTATCTTTTGGGAACAACCACGATGCAAACCTAAGTGGTAGATTAATGAAACCCCACTCCGCAGGCAGCTCTGGACTCAGAGCACACCTTGACAAAGGCCCCACAGCTTAGAGGAGGCAGGACCATCTCTGGAGGGCACTGGGACTTCCTCCTGGTGAGGACATTATTTTGGGGTCTGCCCAAACAGGAGAAGGAAGGAAAACCGCCTTCCTGACATGGGCCAGTGGCTTTTACCTCCCTTTATTAGACACCTAGAGATTCCTAACTCTGCCTTGGTACTCTGGGGCGGGGAATGTCAGGGGTAAGGTTATGCTCCTGGAGAGGATAGGGCAGTATAGCTGGGGACTGAGTGAAACATCTGGAAAGAATATACACAGATATATGGAAGACAGCAAACATACTAGCAACTCTCACAGCAAACCATCTGCATCTGAGGAACAAACTCTTCAGGTACAGAAGGAGGTAACAGACATACAGGGGCTTCCTTTCTACTCCCCGGTGGGCACAGTGCAGTAGCCCAGGTTACTTTAGGAAGATTCTGGATCTGTGTGACAAGAGCGGGCAGCTGAGCGAATCCTTACGGGGGCGCAGAGAGAATCAATCTGGCGAGAGTTGATTTGGGTCCATGCAGACCTTGCTTAACCTCTGACTACCTCTGGCTGAAAGCGACGATGACTATAAAGACAACGCAGCAAGGTGAGGTGTACTCAAAAGCAATGAAAGTGATGTTTTCTTGCAAGTGTCCTCTGCAAGAGGATACAGAAGCTGAGGGATTTAAAGAAAACATCCAAGAGGTCTGCTCAGCCAGAGCAAAATCAGTTTGTTTTATTTTTCAGTTTTCTGGGGAGAAACAATTAAGCCAATTTTGATTGCATTCTCCAGCAGCTCTTCAATGACTGATCTGTGTGGCAGTAGAAGAGTAGAGCAGGCCACGTTCTGACCTTGGTTGAGTTTTATGATTCATATAAAACATCCCGAAAATGATTCACAGAGAGGGGACACAGTGAGATGAAGTGGAGGAGGGGTCATGAGATCGGAGTTCATATTCCCAAATTCAGTAACTAGTTATGTGGCTTTGGAGGGATCACTTAAATTCCCAGGGGCCCAGTTTCCTCATCTGAAAGAAAGGGAAAACATCAAAACAAACCCTCTTTCTAAATTCTGATCCACAGGATCATACAGCATCCAGATTTAAGTGGGATGGAGAGGTTACTGCAAGAAAAATAGGGGCATACGGTTAGGTCCATATTTGTGTATTATTTTGCCTATAAATGCAGTATTTCCAGTAGGAATCTGAAGACAAGTGATCTATGTTTCTATGGTTTTCTATGAAAGGTGTACCTGAGGCAGGGCTCTTTCTGGAGGGAACCCCACATAGGGATAGGGGTCCTCGGGAGGCACGTCTTGCCAAACGCAGACAAGGGGTGAGCCTGCCAACCAGTGTGGCATTCCCGTCACGACGCGCTCCATTTTCTGACCTTTGCGCACTTCCTAGGGGTGTCCAAACCTTTGCATAAATGTGCAACACCTTGCTAGAGTTTTTATTTGTGAATAAAAGATGCATTTATTGTTAAAAATATTCAACTCTTACTCAACTTAATTCAACTCTTATGAGTCAACTCTAAGCCATCCAGGACACCTCCAGCAATGCAGAATCTTCTGCTAGGTAGTTCACTCCATTTTTGCGTAGCACTAGTGATCACAGATGTCTCCTGACAATATGCCTTCAGTAACTTCTTCACTCACTCTTCTCTCTTCTAGTTACACGTACATCTAAATTGCTTTACTAAAAACAGACAAATTTTGGAATTTTCATTTACAAGGTCATAATGTCACCATTTTAGTTAAGAAAAAAGCTTTTTTTTCTTCCAGTGGAAATAGCTTGAAACTCAGTTGATAATTCTTACAACTGGTACTAAACAAAGGTGGGGAAAAAAAAAACAATCAGAACTGGTCACAGCAGGCCAACACCAGACAAAGAGCAGGGAGAAAGGGAATTTCCATGCAAAGGAGATTGCTCACGTGGATAATTCAAGGCCACAATCATTTTCCACCCCCAAGTTTGTGTGTTGTATGCTTTCTTTCCACTGAATTACTTTAATATTGTTTGTGTCCATGATTCATTTACCTAGCCAAAAACAGGCTCACCAATGAGTTTTGCAGCTGTCCTTTTAAACACCAGATCAACAGGTCTAATTGAAGAACACTGGCTACACAATGCCTAGCAAATAACTTCTTAATGTGCTTCTATTAATTAACATTACTAATAAATATTCTCTCATTTTTCAGGGTTTTTATGGTTCTAACACTACAAATCTATGAAGATTTGAATTTGTTAAGCAAATGATTCATACAATTTTTTTTTTTTTTTTTTTTTTTTTGCGGTATGCGGTCCTCTCACTCTTGCTGCCTCTCCCATTGCGGAGCACAGGCTCCGGACGCCCAGGCTCAGCGGCCATGGCTTATGGGCCCAGCTGCTCCGCGGCATGTGGGATCTTCCAGGACCGGGGCACAAACCCGTGTCCCCTGCATCGGCAGGCGGACTCTCAACCACTGCGCCACCAGGGAAGCCCGATTCATATAATTTTATTTGCATAACTGGAATCGATAAAAGAAGGAAAAGAGGAAAAGATAAAAACTCTACTACTGCATTTGCTATTTTCTTTCAATCCTCTATAAACAATGGAGATAATCTTTTTTTTCAACAGAAGAGTTTAACATCTGCCTTTTATAATACTGTTATTTCTTGTGAACACTCTGTGTTTGAAATGCTTGCTCCCCAGAATTACTTGCAAATATCAAATAACTATAATTTCAAAAAAAGAGACATGTGCACACCTCCTAACTCCAAGTAAATACATGATTAGCTGAAAGCTGGAACCGACCAAATAGAATTCCAGATTACATGGAACTTGTCCTTCCCACATGACTTTTATAAGAAAGTAGGAAACTACCAAAAAATAGGTATTTATTTAAAGCAAAGGACTTCCTGAACATATTTACAGGTCAGTATATATCTAGCCTGTCTGTATTTGGTACACTTAAAGATTATACAAGAAGAACAAATGTTTACGATGAACACTTATCTCTACCTCAAATCCTTCCGTGGAACAAAGTAGAATATAAGTAGAGAGTATCTTTTATCTCTGTAACTCCACTGCTTGGCACCATGATTACAATTCCATACTGAAATATTTGTGTTAACAAATTAATAAGCAGTGGTGAATCGGAGGCAAAAGATATTAAATGTTTAAAGATTCGTGACTGTGCAGTACATGGAATCACAGTACAGTAGTACAGTGTAGTAAGATCACAGAATCTTAAGGTTTAAGGAGACTCTGTAGAGCTACCTAGCCCTTCTCAGTGCAGGAACATTCTCATGTTTAAAAAGACTAGTGTAGTATCAAGTACTCTACTGGACACACACAGACAATCATCTCATGACCTCACAACATTCTTATGAGATAGACATATCATTAATCTTGCAAACAAGGAAACGAAGATTCAGAAAGTGAAGGAGGGAAGATGAGGAAGAAGAAAAAGAAAGTAATGTCACAAGTTGTTGCCAATTCTTTTCTATGGTCTAAGATCCAAGGATAAACAAGAAATAAAGCAGACAAGATGAAAACGTGTCTCCCCTGCCCTGTGTCCAATGCACACCCCAACATTCCGTAATTAATTTACTAAGATGTATGTAATAAGCCAAGCCAGTCCCTGGAACACACCATACACAAAAATGTTAGCTTCCTGTCTTCTCCATATGTTACAGCATTGCTGTGACAAAGAGATTTAGGATCTGTTCCCAACTTCGAAAGTTCGGGAATTATCACATAACTAGAGTTTGGAGGAATGCTAAAACCCATTCCCCTAAGAATACCCAGTACAATTGTGTTTTTCATTTTAACTTGAAATTCAATAAGTATGTTTCTTTTTCCCCCCAAGGAGATAAATAACTGGAATGAGTGAATACAGCACAAAGTACAGGCATGGGAAAAGGGTGGCAGTTTTAACTTTGAAATTCACCATGCTTGTCCGTTAAAGTCAGACTTAAAGCATTAATTTATTCTGAAACATTAATTAACTGGAGCATTTTTGCATTTAACTTTCTCTGGCATTTTAGAATCTATTCTAAGCCCTGTGGAAATGGCAGGTCTGACGTTATTAAAGTTAGCCTTTCAGAAAGTCCTCGAACTGAAGACTCTTTAACACATTGAAAAATGCTGAGAGTCCAGGTAATGCAAATCTAAAGTATTATTAAAGGGTAATCTTTACACATGAAAAAAAATCCTTAATTTTATTTAAAATAAGTTCAACTGTTAGGAAGGCTTCCATTTTATATACGATTTGGGCTCTTCAGACTCCTCCTAAGAAACTTCTAAAGCCCATTTCATTTCTTTCTTTCTTTCTTTCTTTCATTCATTCTTTCATTCATTCAGATATCTGTTGCGTGCCAAGACCATGCCATGCAGGTACTGTTCTGAGCAGGGCAAGCAGGGTCCTGTTCTTGTGCAGCTTACAGTCTAGATGGGAAAGTGACAAACAGACAGACCAGAAAATATCTACAAGTGATGAGAACAATAAAGAAAACGAAAGAATAATATGATCAAGAGTGACTGGGAGAAGTCATTTATGTCAAGTCTTAAATGACGACAAGTGGGCCACACAAAGATCCGGGGATAAACATCTCAGAGAGAGAGGGATTGGAAGCTGTCGCTGGGAAAAGGTGAGAGTGAGCTTGGCAGGTTTGAAGGCAGGAAGGTCACTGACTGAGCCACAAGGCAGGGGATGGCTTCACCTACTGAGACAGGGACACCTGGGCGAGGAACAGGAGAGAGAGAGAGAGAGAGAGAGAGAGAGAGAGAGAGTGTGTGTGTGTGTGTGTGTGTGTGTGTGTGTGTGTGTGTGTCTGCAGGGGTGGTGGGGTTCAAGAGCTCTATTTTGACATGTGGAGTTTTTGATGCCCATCTAAAAAATTGGTTCAAATAAAAAAATAAATTATAGCAATTACATGATCACCCAGCATCCAGGGAGGAATTTGGAATGGATGGTGCTGACTACAGCCACATTGGGTAGAAAACCTTAGTTCTCTAGCCAGCTTTATTCCATTCCATGAGTCACTTTAGATACTCAATTTAATCAAGCAATGTTTAATTTCACATGCCCCAAATTCAATTAGTAAGCAAATCATAAAACATCTATTAAGGAAAGACAGTCCTTTTGGAAACCACACAGATTATTTCTATTTTACAGCTATTGTGTGCTTTCAAACACACAAATTCTCTCACAGAATGCAAACCAACAGATGCCTTAAACATATGTGGCAAATTTTTAAAGAATTAAAATGTATGCAAAAGAAGCGGTGCAACAGCTATTAGAGGCAAAAGACTTTTAGCTGTGGCTCCCAACACAAAGAACCGTTGTTTGGCTAGTGAACGTCTGTGTGTGTGAGCACGTTTGTGTATATGTTTGCCCGGATGAGAGGGGATGTTGGCTGACAGGAAGGAAGGAGAGCTCACCTCCTCTCCAAGTCACTGTCCCAAATGATTACACTTCCTTACTTGGGATTCTTTGAGCTTGAATTTAGATGGATTTGATATAAATTATTTTTTTTCAAAGGTGACACAGACGTGGGAAAAATGAAACTAGGCATCTTACTCAAGTGTAAAATTATGAAGCAGCAGCACAGAATTCCATGACTGCATCTACTTCCCAAGCCTCGGTCTCCAGAAGCCAAGGAAATATCATTGTATCTTGTGTTTTTTCACTTTCCAAGACATTTTTGTGTCTGACCTTCATCAGCCTGAGGGCAGGCAAGACCTACATACTTCAGATTATTTGCATTTATGGATTATGATTATAATACACCCAAGGGCCAAGAGTTCTGAATCTGAGTGTCCTTGCCAATATTTAGGAAAGCGCTGCCTTCCTCTTTATTCACATCTTGAGGGGAGAGAATTCCTCTGCAATTAGCTGTCTGGCAGTAGATAGGGCCTAAAAACTCGTCTTGAGAACCTCAGAAACAGTATTTCTCATACCTACAAATGCTACTAATTACCATGTTCTCTGAGAAACTGTCAAGGAATAATATTAACAACTGTCAGAGTTTGAACAAACAGCCCCTCTCTCATCCAATAGGAGAGAAAGCCTCTCTAACCGGGTGCCAGAATCTAGAGCATCTTGTGAAGTGCTGCCTTCAAACCTGTTCACTAATCCAGTCTAAGATGATGGGGTGCCCACATGAAAATAAAGCCCGGGGTGCCTGAAAGAGACAGTCCTCATAGGGGAGCAGAGAAGTAAAACAATGACAACCGTGGAAAGAACGTGTTGAAGTCTCACAGGATGGGTTTTGAAGGACGCATAGGAGTTGGTCAGGTTAAGAGGGTTGGGAGACAAAGAAGACATTTCAAAGAAGGAGCCAACTGTGTGAGGGTAAAGAGGCAAGACGGAGTGTGATGTCTGGGGAACAAGCAGACCCACTGGATTACAGCACAGGGTGGGGGGAGGGGAGAGGAGAGGGCGAGGCTGTGAAAGAGGCTGATGCCAGCGTCACACAGAAGGGCCCTAGAGGTCCTGCTAGAGTGTGACGACCACCCCGAACGAAATGAAGATGCACTGAAGAATTCTGAGTTCAGGGTGTGTGGTGGGGGAGTGGGGCTCGTGACATGACTAACTTTGCATTTTAGAAACAGCACTGGCAGCCGCTGCAGAATGGGTTGGGGTAAGGCTGGGGGCTCGGGGGTGCACCATGATCAAGGAACAAAGATAACAGAAAACCAAAATAACAGCCAGCCTTTCACCTGCCACTTGGAAGGAGGACTCTTTGGTTTATACTGTCTTCCTGCGTGTTTTATGTGTGTTATAACATACTCTACTATTAAGGGTGTGTATTTTCTTTGTCTACCTACCTGGCAGAGGCCTCTGGGGTGCTATAATCCTACAAAAATATAAAATGGATGGGAAAATGCTGCAAAACGTCTGAGTATCACTAGGAAGTATATTGGACTATTGAAGGAGGGTTCACATTCAGGAGGGGAGCTAAGTCGGTAACGAAGGCAAAATGAACAGTAAATCTAGGAAACCAACACTCTGGCTAGCAGATGGCCAGATGGTTGCCCATTAATGGCGGACCATTAGCCCTCTTTACCCAAAAAGATGTACTTTTTGCATGCAAGAATCCCAAGTATTTTAAGTTTGTGTCTCCCCATGTGACCTACAGCCTCGACTTTCAGCTCAAGCGCCACCGCCAAGCCAGAGCTTGACCTGTCCTCCTTAAGCCCCGCACATCCCACCTGCACCACACCAACCGCAACTATATCTCCTTGAGAATCTTTGTCTATGAATGGGGGGGTTGGTTTATATTCATCTTCGCTCTCAAGGCCTGGCACATAACTCAGTGTTTGTTTTAAGAAACACTGTCAGTTAAGGGTTGCTCTAAAAATATTGCACAGCCACTGTGAAAAAGAGCCTGGCTCATGGCTGCTGAGCCTCCATGTCCGGAGCCTGTGCTCTGCAACAGGAGAGGCCACAGCAGTGAGAGGCCCGCGTACCGCAAAAAAAAAAAAAAAAAAAAAAAAAAAAAAAAAAAAAGAGCCTGGCAGGTCCTCAAGAAGTTACCCATAGAAGTACCATATGACTGGCAATTCCATTACTCGGTATATACCCAAGAGAATCGAAAACAGGTATTCAAAGGAAATCTTGTACACAAATGTTCAAAGCAGCATTATCCATAATAGCCAACAAGTAGAAACAACCCAGATGTTCACTGACTGATGAATAAACAAAATGTGATTTATTTACACAATGGAGCATTACTCAGCCATAAAAAGGAATGAAGTCCTGATACATGCTACAATGTGAATGAACCTGAAGAACATTATGTTAAGTGAAAGGAGCCTGTCACAAAAGGCCAGATATTATATAATTCAACTTATATGAAATATGCAGAATAAGCAGATCCATAGAGACGGAAAGCTGATGAGTGATTTCCAGGGGGCAGGGGGCGGGGTGGCAGGGAGGGAGGAATAGTGGACGGCTGCTTAGTGGGTATGGGGTTCCTTTCGGAGTGATGAAAATGTGCTGGAATTAGACAGTGGGGACAGTTGTACAACACTGTGAATGCGCTAAAAAACACTGATTTGTACACTTTAAAGCGGTTAAATGGTGAATTTTATGTTATGCGAAAAAAACACATCTCTGAATCTAATCTCACTGAAGATCCAAGTAAGCGGACCTTCTTAGCCTGTGTAAGTGTTCGTCTGCCCTTCCTTTCTCTCTTTCCTCCATTCCCAGCTTTCTAGGAACCTGGGACAAAGTCAAGCAAACCCTTCAGTCCTCAATTTCATCTGCAAAATGGGAGCTGCTCTAAGATGATGGACTTCTAACCTTTTCTGCTCTAACATCTGATGGATAATTTATTGGGATGATGTAAATCCTATGCATGGACACCCCCTAGCAGAGAATGGGCACTGGGGTGAAAGTTCCCCTTCCTCCAAAGTGCTTGCATCGTGCCAGCTGATGAGGTGATTTGCCAAAGAATTTTAAGAGTCTGTCTACGTTCTCTGAAAGTTCAGCAAGGTAGCAAGAGTTACAAAGAAAGCTAATAACCTATTCTTCTAAGGGAAAAAAAAAACCCTCACAAAATGCATTTTTCTTTGGTTTTTAATTAAAACTGACCTTTCAGAATCTACGGCTGGAGGAAGCTATAGTAATGAAAAGGGATGTCCTTTGCTGGTGATACTAGGAGTGTGGCAGTACGGTGAAAAAGGTTAGAATCATCATAGAATCCGGGGGTCTCTACACACCACCTAATTGTTGGGGTGCGGAATGGGCGAGGAAGATACAGATCGAGACATTACAAGCACACTAGACAAAAGACTGATGCAACCTTATTTGAAACTCACTTGGAATGAGGGGTATTCTTGGGAACTTAGTCTCAGCTTTTCCTTTAATGCTTCCAATAATCAGAAAAACAGGGAGTTTTTTAAAAATTGTCTAAAAGAGATGAAAATTTGACTGCAGGGGTCACCAGCCTCTTAAACTCTGAATGAGGTGGGACCAGTGCTTCACTCACGGCCTATTTTCCGTAAAAATCCAAAATGTTTTCTTCTGCACTATCTCGGCTGCCTCCTTTCCTCCTCAGGCAAGTCAACCCACGCTGAATATAACAAAAGAAGGGGAAGCTGCCCGGAAAAGAAAAACCTTCAAGGGACACTTGAAGAAAAGCTCTGCTGAATTGAGATTAAATGATTTCTCTACTACTATTCCTGTGTTCTTGATTGTAAAATGAAGGTGAAGCTATTTTGATATGTTTATTAGCCATTTGTATTTCTCACGTGATTTTTCATATCATCTCTACACTTTTCTATTCCATTGTCTTCCCTTGGTGGTTTGTAGGAGCTTTCTATAAATTTTGAATATTAACCCTTTATCTGTTACATAGTTTCATGTGTTTTCTCCCAGTTGGCTATTCATACTTTAATTCTGTTTATAGTTTCTTTCACCATAATTTCATAAAACTGAATTTGTTAGACATTTTAAGACTTCAGGGCTGCCTGTCATGGTTTTAAAGGCTTCCCCCACAACTATAAATATATATTGCTTTATTTTCTTCTAGGATTTTATAGATTTGAAATATAGTATGTGGCATAAAATAGGGATCTAGATGTGTATTTTCCCAAGGAGACTGCCAGTTGACTTAATACTATATATTAAATAGCCCATCCTTTCCTACTGATATTAAAGTTTTATCTTTATCGTATACTAAAGTCTCATGTACACATGGACCTATTTAAAGATTTTCCATAACATGTTTTAAAATCTAGTAGGGCAAATTCCCAACAATTATTTCTTTTTAAATACATTTGGGGGCCATTTTTGCTTATTTATTCTTTTGTATGAACTTTAGAAGCCATTTGTCAAGCTTTAAAAATAAACTGTTAGGATTTTATTGGAATTGCATGTGTTACATTAATTTGGAGAAAATTTATAATACTAACTTCCTGGCCAGAAGTGGGATGTATCTCCGTTTATCAACATCTCTCCAACGCTTCAGTAAAGTTTTATTGTTTGTCTCATATACATTTTTTGTTCATTTTACATTCATATTTGTGAGAGGTATCTTTTTTCCCATCATGCTGTATATATGGTTAATGCTATTACAGGGGAAATACTCATTTTTGTTGATTCATCATAATCTAATCATGATGAATCAATCTTACTGAACCTTTTTCACTTTTAGCTGATTGCTTCTGATATTATATAGAGAGATGATCACATGCATTTTATCCTATTAGTGAATTACACTGGCTTCCTAATATTGGACTATCCTTACCTTCTTAGACTAAGCTTACAACGTGGTGGTGTATTATTATTTTGGTATTTTTCTGTACTTGGCTTGCACCTATATTGATAAGTGAGATGGTTCCACATTTTCTTGGTTACATTCTTGTCTGGTTTAGGTAACACAACAACTTGAGCTGGTCTGTAGGAGAAACCTGTTTGCTTCCTGTCTTTACGCTTTGGAGGCATACAAATTGCCAAGACCAAAATCTGCACCTGGTATTTAGGAGGGAGGAGATAGGCTACTTTTCAAAAAGAATTAGATGATTGGTTAGCATGGAAATGGAAGGATGAATGGTTGGATGGATGGAAGATGGAAGAGTAATTTTCTTCTATGGTTATCTTCTATTCACATATTCCTTCCTATCAATTTTGACAACTTGTAATTGTTTAAAATTACGAATTTGTTACTGAAAAGACAGGTGTGTAGAAAATACTTGTAAACCTTTGGTTATATCTTCTCCCTCTTTTCCCCAGTTAAGCTTGCCAGAAATGTTCCTATTTTATCAATGTTTTCAAAGAAATGTTTTTTCAATTTTATTTATCAAATCTGTTAGTTTTTTTCTTCAATCTTATTTTATATGATTTCTGAATTTATAGTTATTGCTCATGTTATTTGAATTTTGGAATAATTTTATTGTTCCTTTCTCAAATATTAATTCGAATACTTAGTTTACTTATTTTCAGCAATTCTAAGTTTTTAAAAAATTGTCTTTAAGACTATAATTTGTACTTTGAGAACTGCTTTGGCCACAGTATTTGGGTTTCTGTATGGAGTGTTCTCATATCCAGTTAATTTAGAAACAGTCTGCTAAATAGACATATTCTTATAAGACTATTCTTAGTCTTATAAGAATAGTCTTATGATTTTATTCTTTCGGAGTTTAAAAAATGTCCACACAACAAAACTGTACACGAATGTTCACAGCATGATTATTCATAACAGCCAAAAGGTGGAAATAACCCAAATGGCTATTGACAGATGACTGGGGAAAAAATGGCATAATCAAACAATGGAATATTACTGAGCTATATAAAAAGGAATCAGGGGCTTCCCTGGTGACTCAGTGGTTAAGAATCTGCCTGCCAATGCAGGGTACACGGGTTCAAGCCTTGGTCCAGAAAGAGCTCACATGCCGCGGAGCAACTAAGCCTGTGTGCCACTACTGAGCCTGCACTCTAGAGCCTGTGAGCCACAACTACTGAGCCTGTGTGCCACAACTACTGAAGCCTGTGCTCTGCAACAAAAGAAGCCACCACAATGAGAAGCCCGCGCATCACAACAAAGAGTAGTAGCCCCCGCTCACTGCAACTAGAGAAAAGCCCGTGCACAGCAATGAAAACCCAACACAGCCAAAAATAAAGAAAAATTAAAAGAAAAATTTTTTAATAAAAAAAAGGAATCAAGTACAGATTCCTGTTGCAACATGTACGAACCCTGAAAACAAGCTAAGTGAAAGAAACCAGATACAAAAGGACACGTATTCGAATCTTCCATATTCCATGTGTATGAAACGTCTAGGCTTGGCAAATACAGAAAGAAAGGAAGTAGGTTAGTGGTAACCAAGGGCTGAGGAGGGAGGTGAAGGAGAAGTGATTACCAATGGGCATGGGGTTTCTTCTGGAGGTGACGAAAATGTCCTGAAATTAGACAGCGTTTATGGTTGCATAATTCTGTGAATATACTAAAAACCACTGAACTGTACACTTTAAAAGGGTGAATTTTAGGGTTTCCCCGGTGGCGCAGTGGTTGAGAGTCCGCCTGCCGACGCAGGGGACATGGGTTCGTGCCCCGGTCCGGGAAGATCCCACATGCCGCGGAGCAGCTGGGCCCGTGAGCCATGGCCCGAGCCTGCGCATCCGGAGCCTGTGCTCCGCAATGGGAGACGCCACAACAGTGAGAGGCCCGCATACCGCAAAAAAAAAAAAAATAATAATAATAAATAAAATAAAATAAAAGGGTGAATTTCATGGTATGTGAATTGTATCTCAAACAACAAATACAACAGTTATGAAGAACAGTATTTTCAAATGTCCAAGTTGTTAGATTGGGGGAAGGCTGACATCTGACATCTAGTATTACTGTATCTTGTTTGAAGAACCTCAACTACGTATGGGGCCTAACTTTTGAAATGTACAGAGATTTTCTTTGTGACTTGGTCTGTACTCGATTTTTGTGTCACACGAGCACTTGAAAAGAGTATATGTTCTCTTTTTGTTGAGTATTAATACTCCCATTAAATCAAGCATTACTGATATTTTCTATATGTTTTCTTTTGTTATTAATTATCTGGACAATTTCTGAGAGGGACATTATGACTGTGTTTTTTTAAAAAAACTACTGTTATGTTTTAAATGAATAAAATTTACTTACTATAAATAATGTCTCTAATCTAGTAAAATTCTACATTTTCTCCTACAAATTGGCTTCTGAATACTAATTTTTCCAGCTCCTTTTGCATATTCTTCATCTGCTGTACTTATAACCAGCGAATCTCTCCAACAAGCTCCCCCCCATCCCCATCCCTCCTACAGTGCTGAAAAAAACGTCCTGGGATTCATATGTAAACACTCACAAAGGTCAGTGCAACAAAAGAGTGTTGTAAATGACACTTTCCCTCAATATTTAAAGCCTGCAAATAAGAACAATTAAAATCAACTAGTAAAACCCAGAGGAAAACAAAATCACAAGGAAAGAAATCACACCTAAAATCGATCTAGATGGGCATTAGAAAACCTACCATGCGATTTAGTGACAGAAACTAAACACTCTAGTGTGGCCCAGTGTAAAAGAAAAAACTACTGTCATTTTTTTTTCTGTTTAGGAGCTGATGCACTGAATCTCTGAAATGGCAGGTTCACTCCGAGGGCAGGACTCATGTGACTTTAAAGGGAAAAAAAAATAACCTTGTGCACATCTCCTATATTCAAGATCATTAATGAAAAGCCAAAATGTTTTATTTGCTCTGACGTTTCTGCTTTCTGTCATTTTTGTAGAGTTAACAGGATCATAATTCAAAGAAGGCACACATTGTAAATAACTGGGCTACACTATTCTCTCCTCCTTGGTAATTAGACCACCTTTTGTTACAAAGAATCCTATAAACCATTTAACCATGAGTGACTGTAAACTGTATTAAAAACTGGGTGCTCCCCCTCCTGAGTTGAACTGCACCAAGGAAACTACATACCTTTTCGTCCCTACTTCATTTTCATTTTATTTGAGTCTGGAATAAATTTGATAATTTGGTAATTGAAACACAGGCATAAAAATCTACTCTAAAAACTTGTGGGAAAAAGCAATCCCAATTGACACTGTCACCTTCCATCAGTACATCAGGGAACGTGAATGCCGCATCCAGGTGTGTAATCTACTCTCCAAGCCCTCACCTACAAGTGGTTTCTTCAGCCTCGTCTGAAAATGATGAAGCCATTTGGCACAGCACGAATTGTGGAAGTATTTAAAAATTAAGAGACAAACAACCAAAAAAAATCCTTGCTATCTTTCCAGTTTCACAAGGAGAGCAAAGCAACACGCAGCTTTGTGTTACTTAAGATCACATGAAATGCTGATCAGTCAGGATGTTAAAATCAAACCTGCAAAACTCACACTAGGACTCCCCGTTTTAGAATAAAGCACACTCAGAAAGAGGAGAAATCATTTTCACCCAAAGAAACAGGGACAAGTATGAAGACTATTTTCTTTGTATTGCAGTAAAAACTACATAACATTTATCATCTTAACCATTTGTAAGTGCACAGTTCAGCAGGGTTAGATACATTCACATCGTTGTGCAACAGACCTCTAGAACATTTTCATTTTGCAAAATCGAAACTCAGTGTCCGTTCAGCTCTAACCCCTTCTCTCCCCTCCCCCCAGACCCTGGCAATCAGCTTCCTACTTTCTGATTCTATGATTTTGATTACTTTAAATTAGATGAGTGGAAACATACAATATTTGTCCTCTTGTGACTGGCTTATTTCACTTAGCATAATGTTGTCAAGGTTTATCCATGTTGTAACATGTGTCAGAATTTCCTTCCTTTTTAAGGCTGAATACTATTCCATTGTATTTAAACACTACATTTTCTTCATCCATTAATCTGTTGGACACTGGGTTGCTTCTACTTCTTGGCTACTTCCACTTCGTGGCTATTGCTGCAGTGAACATGGGTGTGCAAATTTCTTGTCAAAACCCTACTTTCAAGTATTTGGGTACATACCCAGAAGTGGAATTGCTGGATCATATGATAATTCTTCGGTTTTTTTTTTTTTTTAGGAACTGCCATACTATTTTCCATAATGATGGCATCATTTACATTCCCACCAACAATGCACAAGGGTTTCTCCATTTTTCCACATCCTCACCAACATTTGTTATTTTCTGTTTTTTGGTTACTGGCCATCCTAACGGGTGTGAGGTGACATCTCACTGTGGTTTGAATTGCATTTCTCTTATGATTAGTGATGCTGAGCATCTTTTCATGTGCTGTTCATATGCCTGTTGGCCAGACATCTTTCTTTGGAAAAATGTCTGTTCAGGTCCTCTGCCCATGTTTTAATCCAGTTGTTTTCCGTTGTTGTTGAGTTGTAGAAGTTCCTTACATTTTCTGGATATTAACCCTTTTATCAGATATATAATTTACATTTTCTTCCATTCCGTAGGTTGCTTTTTCACTCTCTTGACTACTTCCTTTGATGTACAGAAGTTTTTTAATTTGATGTAGTCCCAGTTGTCTATTTTTGCTTCCGTTGTCTGTACTTTTGGTGTTATATCCAAAAAATTGTCGCCAAATCCAATGTCCTGCAGCTTTTCTCCTATATTTTCTTCTATGCGTTTTATGTGCTTACTTCATTTGAGTTATTTTTAAAGGTAGACTAGAAACTGCAAAAATTATCTGTCCTGATATCAGAACACATTCCTGAGAGAATCAATTCACTGCAACTGACATTCATTACACTTTCAACTCTAGGTTTCTAAATTAAATGGATTGATTTGGGTAAGATTACGACAATTACAATTAGGAAGAATCTTTTGATGGGTACATTCAGGAGATAACTGAGGAAGAGTTATCTGTTCAGCTAGCTAGCAAAAGAAAACAGTACAGGGCTTCCCTGCTGGCGCAGTGGTTGAGAATCCGCCTGCTGATGCAGGGGACACGGGTTCATGCCCCTGTCTGGGAAGATCCCACATGCCGCGGAGCAGCTGAGCCTGCGTGTCCGGAGCCTGTGCTCCGCAACGGGAGAGGCCACAACAGTGAGAGGCCCGCGTACCGCAAAAAAAAAAAAAAAGAAAACTACATAAAACAGTATTTTCCTATCACCTATTAATGGGAAAAAGATCCCAAACATGCTGTGATCCTATACGAGATATTTCAACAGATCAAAGTTTGAAATGCAACAGCTTTTTTAACATTCATCACACCACCAACTGAGTTTTCAGCAAAGGAGTGGAATGGAGTGGAAAGAACTGGAGTGGGCTGAGAAGACCTGGGCTGAATCCATTCAGACCTGGGAAGATGCTAGAGAGCTTTTTGGAACCCTGCCATGCTCACCTTTCCCACCGCAACCCTCATCCACAGCAGCTCTAAATTAATCTTTTTTATCTGTTGAATTCAGCAAAAATAAAGAGGAAAGAGGAAAACCACTAATCTTTAAACTCCTCCCAGGATTAAAATTTAATTAGGGTAAGAATCAATGTAATTCTCTGTCCGTTTTTTCTGACTTTCCATCCATGCCTTCCCAAATACACATTGCCTAAGTCCATTTTGAAAAGTAAACTTTTGGGCCATGAACCAATTAGTGAACACAAAAGCTTCAAATTCTATTTGCCACAGAGTATATACTCCTGCATATACTTAAATATACAAAACACTACTTTGATGCTCGATCAATACCTTTTATCTAGAAAGCATTTCCTATTTGCCTTGGTATAAAACTACACAATAGTTACAGAAGTTGAATAAATAGAACTTAAAGAATCCACCCTTCTATATTTGACCAATCCTGGTGGTCTTTCACAACAACTGATACACACATATTTAACTAACATATGGCAATGCAGTTAACAGCAATGGAATAAAAACGGGTCCCCTCCTGTGTATGAAGAGAACACTGTACAATTACTTTGAGAGGGAGATAGCAAACTGCACTGACCTGGGGCCCCCTGCTCCCTGGTCACACCCGAGACCCAGTGACCCCCCTCCCCTTGTGCACTGGCTGACAGGATCTCTATTTGTGGTTTATTTAGGTATGTTCTGGTCACACTAAAGCTACTTGTAAATATTTCTACTGTTTCCATTTAGGAAACCCAGGGCTTGGTATAAAATGTGATTCTCATGTTCGGGGCCATTAGGGTAGATGTGCTTTGTGTAGCCCACTTGAAAAGTGAGCTCAGGAAGAGGTGCAGACTCTGGGAGACACAGTCTGCCTTCCTTCCTGCTGTCTGGTTAATGTAGCAACTGGCCACTCAAGGAAGAAGGGGAGGGAGATGGACTGGAGAGCTGACAAGGCAGCTGCCGCTAGGTGGGATTTACCCATGGACTTGCCCACCGTCCTTCCCTGAAAAGGGCCAGAGCGAGCAGTGCCCACCCTGCACTTGGAGTTCAAAGTCCCCACTATAGGCGCTGGTAATGTTCTCTATCTCAGTCCAGATGGTGTTCACACGAAGATATATGTAATATATATTTGCAAAAATAAGCTGAGTACATACATTTAGGATTTCTGTATTTTATGTCAATAAAACCTTGAAACACTAAGTTTTAAAAGTTCCTAATGTAGGCTTAGTAAATAACAGGGGGATGGCTTCAGTTCATTCCCTTTTGGGTTTTTTCTTCACTAAACTTTTGCAATGACCTGGGCTCTCCAACTTCCACTCTCTCCCTTCCAATTTCCTTTATGCATCACAAACATGAAAACGTCCTAAAATCCAGATCTAGCCAAATCACACCCCAGGTTAAATATCCCCGATGGCTCACCACAGCTTATCACTGTCTATAAACTCCCCGGCCCAGAACTCATGGCCCTCACCCAGTGTCAGCCACGCGCACTGGCCCAACACACCTCTCAGCCGTTGTCCCTGAGCCCATCCCGCACAGATTTCTCACCCCACACTTTGGTGCATGTTATTCCTTCTCCCGGACCTCCTCGCTCTCTGAATTTCCATCTCAGACCGTCAAAACCCTCCCCATCTCTTTCCAGATTCCTCCAAATGGATAATGTAATAGTAACAGCAACAAATATTTATTATGAGTTTGTTAATTAATAATGTTTTAATGCAATTTATCACATAGAACATAAGCTCCACAAAGGCAGGGCTCATTGTTTTATTCACTGATATACCCCACGGGCTTAGAACAGTGCCTGACCCATTGTAGGTGCGCAATTATTTGCTGATTTGATAATAACTTTCATGAATGAGAGTCTGTTTCCCACACACTGTGCTTCACCCATACCATTTCTATTCCTCAAAATACCCTTAGGGTATGTCTAACATAAGCCCCACAGTCTAGATGAGGAAATTAAGGCTCAGAGGTGTTAGTAACTTGTCCAAGGCATCCAGTTCAGGAGTCAGGATTCCATGGCCTCTGCCTTTGAATTCTCAGAAAACAATGTACCACTACTGTGATGCCGATGTTCTGATACGGCAGTTATGTAACAGCCTGCTCTCCTTCTGGTTTCCATTCTTTATGAGCAGAGAGTGTTAACCATCACAGTTTCCTCTGAAGCACCCAGCTCAGAGCTTCACGAAGCAGGGGCTCCATAAATATCCAGTGAGATACTAAAGGGTAGATGATAAAGGGGCAGAGAGAGTATGATTTAGAGTCTCTTGAAAAGAAAAACCTGAAGTGTACAATAACACCTAAATGAGCACTAATTAAGAAAAGGAAGCAGTTCACACCACGTGCACATGACAGTAGAGAACAGCTCTGTGCTGGATGGGGCTCCTGGGAGTGTGTCTTTAACATATAAAAATTAACTGCAAGGCTCAAAGGGCACCAATATGTTGAAGGCAGCTTCATTTCTTGTACTATTTTGGAAAAAAGTAAAAAGGATCTTTTTAGGCTGGACTGAATGTATTATGTGAATGTGAGTATGAAGTTTCACAGAAGAAGAAATCATTCCAAACATTTTACTCCACAAGAATCATGTCCGCCATATCACAAGTGCTATATTAGTGGATTAAACTAAAAGCCAACACAGCTTATGAAATCAGGAGAGCTCCCCAGCTTTATCCTCAGATGAGGCTCAGATTACTATTTGGCAATAATAACCAGAGTGGCTGAGCACTACCCTTCTCTTTGTCTTTCTTATTCTAACAATTCCTAGTGCACACTGACTCCCCCTGCTCCTGAAACCTTTCCCCAAGTCTGTAGCCCCTTATCTCCATGGCTCCATAAATCACTTACACTGACACTTTGGAACACACTCATCTCTAATTTGGAGACTACCTATATCATCATACTTTATTAATAAATGCCTATAAAATTTTTTGTGCCTTGAAGGGATAGGATTTTGAGCTGTTATTCTAGAACATGCTAAAATGTTAAGTCACTAAATTTGTTCTGGAACACTTGAAAAAAATCACATTAATTTGGCCATTTTTCTCAATTTTTCAACAATACAAAGCAAGACTAAAGCTGGTTCCTAGTGAACCATCGTGTTGTGACCCTCATCATTGAAGCACTTAAAGTCTACCGTATACTAAAGAGGGGTTTGCCAATGGTGGGGATAGGTTGAATTTTACTGGTAACCCACATCTTAGTAAAAAAAAATTTGCTAAATAAATGAACTGGTAGTATAGGAAGATTTCATCCTCATTATTGTAAAAATGCATGGGAAAACAATGTTTTCATCACTTGAACCTACGTGTCTGCCTCCACGAGGTTTATAGACATTTTACACTCTACCTTTAGACCTTGTACAGACTAAAGGGAGACGACACACGTGAACCGAACAAACGGTAACAGTGATAACAGCTAAACTTTACTAAGCATTTACTACTGTGCCAAATATTGGGTTGGCCAAAAACTTTGTTCGTGTTTTTCTGTAACACATTATGGAAAAACCCGAATGACCTTTTTGGCCAACCCAATACTATCAAAGCACTCCTCAGCCATCCTATGCAGTAAAAACACCTGGGCCTGGTGTTTTCTCTATGAAAAGACTTTGAGTCCTGTGTTTAATGGTTATAGGCTATCCAGGTTTTTTGTAGTTTCCTGAGTCAGTTTTAGTAAGTTAGGGGTTTATCCATTTCATCTAAGACTTTAAATGTACTGGCCTTAAATTTGTTCAAAATATTCTTTTATTAGATTTCAATCTCTGCCCTGACTGCAGATATACAGTTTTTCCTTTACTAATAGCGTTTATTTGGGGCTATTTTTTGTTTTCCTTGATGAATCTTGGGAGAGGATTGTCAAGTCTATTAATCTTTTCAAAGAACCAACATTTGGCTTTCTTGATCCTGTCTAGTGTAATATATTTTAAATTTCCCTTTAATTCTTGCATTTATTTCACTACTTCCTTCCTTCTATTTCTTTTTCTAACTTAGGTTGGATGCCTGTCAGTTAGGGAAGCACAACCACCAAATTAGGAAAGAAGGAATACATTGCAGGAATCTCATTAATTTTCAGTCTTTCTTCCATTCTAAAATAAGCATGTAAGACTATCTATACATTTCTAAGCACTGTTCAGCTGCATTCCACAAGTTTTGATATGTCTTATTATCTATTTCTAAATATTTTATAATTTCTATTCTGTCTACTTTGTCCTATTATTTATTTGAATGCATGCTTCATAATTTCTAAACACTTGAGGTTTTTTCTAGTTAGTTTTTATTACTGGGTTCTAATTTAATTGCAGACAATTTGGTCTGAATGGTGACAGTCCTTTCAAATTTGTTGAAAGTTGCTTTACGGTGTACTTTTCTTACATATTTTAGTCAATTTTCTTAAATATTTTGTGTGTCCTTAATAAGCATGCATTCTTCAAATGTTGGGTGCAGGGTTCTTTACATGTCTTTTGCATCAAGCTTAACACTAATCGTTGTGTTACCGATGTCTTGCCTGCTTGATCTACCAATTACTGAGAGCGAGAGATATTAAAATCTCCCTTATGATAACGGACTGTTCTACTTTTCCTTGTGATTTCAATAATTTTTGCTTTCTGTATTTTGAAGTCATTGTATTAATGTATTAAGTGCTTAAAAGTTGAGAATTGTTTTCTGTTTCTGATAAATTGTACTTGGTATGACCTTCTTTATCACATATTAATAATGGAATTTTGCCTTATATTCGATTATTAATATACTGCCTTTCTTTTAGTAGGATTCTGCCTGGCATATAATTTTACACACTTTTAATTTCAATCTTTTGCTATCTTTATGTTGTAGTTGTGATTCTTGTAAACGGCATATTGCTAGAATTTTTAAAAATTCAGTCTGATAATCTTTGTTAGCTAAAAGAATTTGTCCATTTACATTTAATATAATTACTATATTTGGATTTGCTTCTATCATACTATTTTGTGCTATTTTTCTCACCTATTCCTATGTTTCTTTTACTTTTGAATTGATCAACTATTTTATCTCTTTTTGCCCCTATACTAGTTTGAAAGCTAAAAACTTTGTTTCTAATCATTTAATGGTTATTCTGGAAATAGTAAAATGTATATACAATGAATCTCAATTTTAAAATCTAATTTTTACTTTAATCAGTTTTCTACCCTCCTGCCAAATAACATGTTATATCTAATGACTTCATGACTGACATGCTATTGCTGACACATTTTGTTTTTTCAAGCTCACAAGATAGTTAGTGTTAGTTCAGATTCACCCACACATTTACCACTTTGGTTTTTGCTCCTTCTCCTAACTCCGATCTTTTTTTTTTTTCTTTTTTTTGCATTACGTAGGCCTCTCACTGTTATGGCCTCGCCCGTTGCGGAGCACAGGCTCCGGACGCGCAGGCTCAGCGGCCATTGCTCACGGGCCCAGCCGCTCCGCGGCATGTGTGATCTTCCCGTACTGGGGCACGAACCCGTGTCCCCCGCATCGGCAGGTGGACTCTCAACCACTGCGCCACGAGGGAAGCCCAACTCCGATCTTTTAAGAGCTCTTTCCTTCTTTGCAAAGTACATACTTTAGAAACTGTTTTTGTGAGGCTCTGCTGATAACAAATCCTTTCTCACTGGCTTAAAAATTGCTTTATCTCATCCTCATTTTTAAAAGATATATTTCGCTGGGCACATAATCACAGGTTGACTGTGATTTTCTCTCAGCATTCGAAAGACACTTTCCCACTATATTCTGCTTCCGTCACTGCTGTTTGTCAAACTGTTGACTTATTCCTTTGAAAGCTGTCCTTTCTCTCTGACTACTTAAGATCTTCTCTTGGTCAGGGTGTTCTGTAGTTTTACTATGTCCTATCTAGGTATGGATCTCTTTTAAAAATTTAATCTTATTTGGGATTTGCTGGGTGTCCTAAATCTATGGATTAGTATCTTTCACCATTTCTGGAAAATTCACTATTCTCCTTGTCTCTTAGCCTTTGTTCTATATTTTCCATCTTTTTGTCCCAAAGTACTATATTCTGAACACTTTATACAATCTTATTTTCCAATTTATTCTCTCTTCAGTTCTGTCTAATCTGTCATTAAACTGCTTTTTGAGCTTTTAACTTCAATTACTATATTTTTCACCTATAAAAATTATATTTGCCTCTTTCTCAATTTTTTTTTGTCATTTTAAGTCTTGTTCCTTAGACATATTTTTCAATCTCTTCTTCCATTTTTCAAACACAGAAAACATCCTTATTTTATATATTGCATCTGATAAGTTCACTACCTAAAGTCTCTGCAGGTTGATTCTGCTGACTCTTGTTTCATGATGACTAGTTTTCTTGTATTTTGAGATTTTGAATGGGAGCTAATTTATTTTAGAAGCTTCCTGTGAGAGTTATTTATGGTCAAATTACTGCGAGTTTCTCCACAAAGAATCTGCACTGCTTCTGCTCAATGCTGGGAGGGACTACCAACCAAGTACCACTTTAATTCTTTCTTAGTTGACATTGTTTCTGACCATCCAGCTCCTGTAAATTCTAGCTATAAATCCATGAGCTACTTTGAAGTTACATAGTTTCTGAGGAGATTTATTTTTTGCTTTTCCTCATAGTTCTAAAGTTCAAGTCAGAAAATTTTCCTTGGAGGAATCTGTTTTTTTCCCCTAGCTTACCGTCACCAAGAGAAATGTAGCTTAGGGGTTCCAGTTCCATGTTGGGAGAAGCCTTTGCTACTCATACTACCCAACTTGGGTGGGTCTAGGTTTTTGCCTTCTGTGGCCCTGGAGGTTATAAAAATCTAAGAGCAAGGGTAAGGTGAAAGTTGGCCTGTGGTGCTCAGCTTATCTCTCTGGATTTCCAAATTTCACTAGGTATTTAACATCTGAGCATATCTTCCTGTCCTGTCAGATTGGCAGTGCACTGAGAAAGAATCCATTCCATTGATCCTGTGGGCAGGATGGTATATAGGGGGTTCAGAATGAGACCTCTGAAACCACACTGACTAGGTTCAAATTCCTGAACAGGACTTACTAACTAGGTAGTCTTGGGAAGTTGTTTAAACTCTGCCTCAGTATTCCTACCTGTAAAATGGGAATAAGAATAGTACTTGCCTCATATGTAGGTTTTTATGAGGACTAAATGAGTTAATACATGTAAAGCACTAAGAACATGCCTGGCCATAGCCAGAACGCCAAAAAAAGTTTTTGTTATCATTACTGTTAAATGGTGGTGCCATGATGAGACCTTACAATGCAGATGCTGACTTTCTGCTCCATAATATTGCTCCCTTGTACTACCATTTTGTAAATCAAACTCTGCAAAAATGTAATTTTACATTAACATTTCTACCAATGTATTCATTTTAATGAAGCTTCTATTTAAGAAAGTACACAATACACATAAATATATGGATAACGATGAATGGCAGAAACACTTTACTGAACACTTCTTTTTATCCACTATTGTCATTTAGGACCAAAGAAGAGCACAATAAAATTAGAAGATATAAATTGTAAAAAAAAAAAAAAAAACCCAAAGAGTAATTTTAATGATGTCAAATGGAGGGAACCAGCTGTTGCCATCAAGTGTAAAGATGAGCAACCATGTGGCATGGTGATGGGAGAACGAACTGGGGTTTGTTAAATATGATTATCCTTTGCTCTTACTAATTAGGGCTTATGAGATACAGATACACAAATAAGAGGCATAAGAGTTTTCAGCTCCAGTGTAGCCACATTTAGAAAGGTAAAAAGCCAATATATTACAAATAATGTCTTTAATCTTTTAATAATCAGAGACATGGGTTTTGTAAAACAAGTATTGATTTCTTGATGTGCTCATTTAAAAAATAAAGTGCCAAAATCAATCTCACTATCATGAACTCAATTTTTAATTGAGTACTGAGTTTACATTGCCAGGATTGATGGATTCTTCAGTTACAAAGTACAGAGTGAGGCCTCAAAGGGTGGTCCAGTGGCTGAGACTCCACGCTCCCAATGTAGGGGGCCCGGGTTCGATCCCTGGTCAGGGAACTAGATCCCACATGCCGCAACAAAGAGTTCGCATACCGCATACCACAACTAAAGATCGCGTGTGCCACAACTAAGACCCAGCGTGACCAAGTAAATAAATATTAAAAAAAAAAAAAGGGAAATCAGCTCCTTTGATTTGTTTATCACTTTTCTTAACAACAACAAAACAGAACATCTTTGGCTCAATTGGAATTTGGAGCTGTGCCAGGTACCAGTTTATTGTAGCTCAACTCCCAATTCACCCTTTAACAGCTGCTCTGTGATAACGAACTTGATTCTTTAAGCATTTCCTTACAGTGAGGCCAACGTCAGGCTTTGTCAGTAGAAGGTGCTGCAGGGACACTGCAGTGGTTCCGGTACACTGTGTTTTTGCATCGTCCTGTCCCTCAGTGTTGCATGCATACCAAAACAACTGTGATTCTCTGCTCTAGCCAGGAGATCAGAGCACACAGTCCTTCAGTGACCGCACAGCAGTGTCCCGGGCCTAGTAACCACCTTCCAAAGCCCTCCTGAACAGACCCTGTGTGCTGCAGTCCTTATACCCACCAGCCCCAGCTTGCCTGTGCCAAGAGCACTGTTTACCACTAGTCCAGCAACTGTGGGCCAGTGGTGGCCTAGACAACCTGGCAAGCTTCCTGCATCCCAGTGGGCTGCATCCACACCCTTTCCAATGAGATCTGAACCCTAGCCTTGGGGAAGAGCCCCCTTCCAAGTCTGCCCTTCTTTGGGTACTCTTCTTCAGCTCTAGAGGACCATTTAGAGTTCTCTTTACATCCTTATGGTCACTTTTCTATCTTAGTTTACTCATTCTTTATTTTAAACTTCCCGTATTTGAATGACTGTGTGGTTTCCATCACCTGGTTTGACCCAGACTGATACAGTGGTTGACTCTGCATTTCTGAATTCATATAGCCATGTACTCTTACCTCATCATACACCCCTCACTCTAGTGATTCAAAAACTGGTCTTTTAATAATGTACATTTCAGCTGAAATACTGGCCAACCATGCTCCTTGCATGTTTTGAAAATCCTTGAATGATGCCAGGGAATGTCTTCCAAGCTTATTTTACTCTCTTCTTATATCATATAAAAGAATTCCAAGCTCAGCACCTCACCTACCCAGGGATTTAAAGTCAAATTAATTACTTACTTCACCTTCTTTTCACACCCTATTTTTTCTTCCGTTCACAAAGAGGGGACAGTCTTTTGTTCACAATTTCAAAATAACAAGTAGAAGATTTCATCATGACTTATTCTAAAGCATTCTGTTTTGACAGGAATTTGCAGATTCTAATTATTTACTTACAGGGTAACAACTTGCAGCTAAGCTACTCAAAGTGCATTTAAAACTATGGATGGTTTGCCACCTATTCAATGTTCTTTGAGGACCCAGTGCTAGTCCAATCCTAGATTAGCTACTGCAGCATAAAAAGATAAGTGAAGCACCCTCCCTTCTCTTCACTGGAATAGGACCAGAGCCAGGTGAAGAAAAGGAAGGAAAAAGAAGAGAGACTTAGTAGCAAAAGATAAAGAATCAAATATCTTCAAGAATAAAAATTTAAAAGTTTCATACCACATCCATTTGGCCTTGAGTTTTGGTGTTTTTTTTGCGGTACGCGGGCCTCCCACTGTTGTGGCCTCTCCCGTTGCGGAGCACAGGCTCCGGACGTGCAGGCTCAGCGGTCATGGCTCACGGGCCCAGCCGCTCCGCGGCACTTGGGATCTTCCCGGACCAGGGCATGAACCCATGTCCCCTGCATCGGCAGACGGACTCTCAACCACTGCACCACCAGGGAAGCCCCCTGGCCTTGAGTTCTTAAATGAAGAAGCTGAATTAAATTTAAAAATAAAACTACCTACAACAGAGCAGTTCCTATACAAAAGTAGGGGGGAATTTGCAATACTTCCCTATATGCTTTAGTAATGGAAACAAGCAAATATCTGTTTAGGACATTCAACTCACCAGCATGCAAATAACTTGACATTTTACAACTGTATTTTCAGTATCATTTGAGATTCCCTGAGTAAATAGTTTCCGATCTATATGCGTCTCTCTGACATGTGAGGGAGGCCTCAAGAAATGCCACCATCTGAAAGTTATCACGATGGAATTTCAAATGTAATGAGCTGCATCTCATGTCTGTGTAGAGAGCTTCAACAGGACTGCAAGAAATGTTCTCTTCCTTCCCCCCCCCCCAAAATAATTCTAAAAGGTCACACCAGTCTAATGGTGATAGGAAACTGCCAAGAATTTTTTAAAAATTAGGCATCTTATAAATTATAATTTTTTAAAAATAGAAATGACTGAGGCAGGCAAAATCTATATGCATCAAGAAAAAACAAAGATAGAGGATTAACATCCTCTCAATGACCAGAAAAATCTGGCCATATATTCACTTATTTCCATTTTTTTAAATTTTAAGTAAGTTAATTTCCCACAAAAATGTAAATATATTTCAACCCTCAGCATTTTCTACTTTAATCAGCCAGCAGGAAACCAACTTAAAATTTAAAAGAAGGAAACTATGTAAAAATATAAGCAAATGCTTTTTCTATTCTTATCCCACCATGTGAGCATAAAGCAACATTTCTGGAAATTGATTATTAACTAGAAAGGAATGAAAGGAGGCTGCCTGCTCATTACCACTCAGCAAAGAACTAGTTTTTAAAATTAAAAACTAAAGCAAGGCATTCCAAAAACTGGTTGCAAAAGAAATTCTGTAAAGTTTCAAACTAACCTAGTGACAGTTGAGAAAACAAACTGTCACCAGCACTCAAGTCCTTCAGCAGCGCACCCCATACTTTGTTTGCCAAACAGAATATCACGAAATGTGGGGAAACACAGGAAGATATCTTATCATTTAACTCAGGCTCCTTTAACAGATTATGAAATCAAAGACCAGATAAGTTTCTTTGTTTTTCTTTAAAAACTGCTCTGTGACTAGCCTTATGAACAGGTGGAATAAATAGGGTGCGATTTTAGAGGCACAAGATCACCCTGCCTTTGCAATTTCTTGATCAGCCTAGAGGGTATCTGGAATAGTGCCATTAGACTTATTCTACTGGACTGTGCCTTATATCTAAGACTGAAAGTGGGAAGGGCATTTATAGATCATTAGTCCAAACTCATTCAAGGTGCATATCTGAATTACACATAGGTAAAGATCTCTTACGGAAATGACTGGGTCTCCATAACCCCAGAGCCTGGCAGATGGTAATAATGCAAATTAATTGTAGTGTTGGTGAAAATGGCCAAAGAATCAGATGACTCAGATAAGTGCTGATATGGAATCCTTTGGGAATAAGACTCGAAAAGAGGTAAGTTTTGAATAAGAGGAGGGGGAAGAAGGAGGAGGGGGAGGGCGAGGGAGAGGAGGGTAAATGTCACTATCCTATCTCAACACGTGTAAGTCAATGCAAGGTGACTGGCAAATTTTCCAACTATTTTGAAAAATTACCAAAGATTTTTTTTTTTTTTTTTTTGCGGTACGCCGGCCTCTCACCGTTGCGGCCTCTTCCGGTGCGGAGCACAGGCTCCGGACGCGCAGGCTCAGCGGCCATGGCTCACGGGCCCAGCCGCTCCGCGGCATGTGGGATCCTCCCGGACCGGGGCACGAACCTGTGTCCCCTGCATTGGCAGGCAGACTCTCAACCACTGCGCCATCAGGGAAGCCCCAAAGATGTTTTAATTCTTAAAATCTTGTTAGCTAGGTTAGTAAAATCACAGCAGTTTAATGTGATAGCTAGGGGGGAAAAAATCACCAAGCTAGCTCATGACTTTTTTTTCCTTCTCTTAGGAAGTTGTAAGTTATATAGGTCCTATATTTGTCCTTCTTTTTACATGGGGACAAAGCAGAGAAAATAAAACTATGACATGTTTTATTTTTGTGTTAGCTATTCAGCCTGGGGCTATTTTTCTTTCTTTCCCTTTCCCAAACAATGTACCTTTTAGATCTGACACCAGAGACAGAAGGGGGAAAGAAAAAAAGGAACATTGAGCTCCATCAAGCAAATTTTTACTTCTGACAAAAACACTGGACCAGATGGATTGCAGAGACTTGCCAAGAGCACAGTTAAATGTTCGCAGGAGGACTGCTAACATAAGCATGGAACTTGCTAGTTCTTCTATCTGTTTTTGTTTTATTCCAACAACCAAGGGCTAAGAAATGCCAAGGAAATGACCCCCAGGCAGATTCAGTCTTTTGCTTTGCACATTACCTAAGTGTTAACACCTTAGATGCACTGGTCTCTAAGACAAACAATTACAGAAATAAATCTCCCAGGAGGCAGAATTTCTCCAGAGGTATTTCAAAAATTGTTAAGATACTTCCAAAAAGAACACCACAAAGGCTCTGACACAGTCTGGGTCAGGGCTGGGAGGAGAGCATCAACAACAAATGACGGGAAACAGCAGCCCCCATAACGATGCTCTGCTAAAGTACTGCCCGATCCCCATGCAGAACAGAGCTACCTGTGCCCTTCAGCTGTTAGGACATGACGACAACACTCCCCAGAGGACTGCTTCTCTCGCTGATTTTGTTCTTGTTGTTTTAAGACTCTAATTGGGAAAATCAGTTTGTGATTCTATTTTATGACCTGAAGAGATGAATGGCCTTTTAAAGAAAGGTTTTCCCAAAAAACCCCACAAAATCCATCCAAAGATGGCCCCCACTCATCCGGAGCCAAGAGAAGCAGGAAGTACCTCCGGAATCTTGGCCCAGGGCCAGACCCCATTCTAGATGGATGCTCTCACCAGCCAGTTAACTCCTTGGCACCTGCCTCACTCTTGAACATGAGGCTCTCTCTGCCATCCACCTCAGCTATGAAACCACCTGGATGACAGCCCAAACGGCAATGCTGGAATCTGTGTCCACTTCAGCAATCTAGGCAGAGCTTTATCACTTCCTAGGCCCACAGCAGATGGAAGTAGGAAAGGCTGGGTTCAAACAAAACTGAACTGGGAGAAATATAATCCTCACTGAAAATGTTTCTCTGTCACTTCAGTGTTGTTTGGGGGGAGGTATCCAGGGGATGATGACCTGGGCACCCACGGAGCTGAATTCTGCTGACAATGGTTGTTTTAAAAAGTGGACTAATGCCCCCTCAGTTGGCAAATGCTGCTGTGCCCATATCCCCAAAGGAATCCCTTGCAGCTCCTCCTTTCCCTGGGGCCACCTCAGGCCTCCCCACCATCCAGCAACTGAAGAGGACATCAATACCAAGCCTTCAGCCAGCGTCTCATCAGGGGCTGCCCATTCCATGCCAAGGTGTTAGGTAATCTGATGACTGCCCCTGGGAAACTTTCGGGCACAGATGATGGAGATTGGGTTGGGCAAGCCTTCTCTTGTTTTCTGCCCAGTCTAATAAAATGAAAAAAATAAAATGAGGAGGATGGGCTTTGGCCACTTAGAAAAATATTATGAATTGGAACCAAGTATGGGAATCAGCTTTAATTTGTAAAATCTCAGTATTAGAAAAGGTTGGAAGGGGGCCTTCCACAGGTGCCCTATCCAATCTCCAAGCTTTACAGACGAGTTAAGAGACAGACTTACAGTCACCTGCTGGTCAATGCTTTGGCCTCAGTCTCTCCCCTGGCTCACTCTGCTTCTCCTGAGTTGTTTTGTTTGTTTGTTTTAAGACAAACTATTTGTGTTACATTCAAGCGTACCAGAGACTGGGCTAGGAGGTGAACAATATGAGATGTTTTTCCATTAAAATACAAGAAGGATCTCTAATCAGCATGCAATTGATCAGTGAACACCTAGAAGTTCCTGACATCTGCAAAATGAATTGGTTCCTTTAAGTTAAACATTCCCCTTATCATATTAATTACACTACTCACCTAATTAATAAAATCATCCCTAAACTGCATAAAGACAAACTTCCCCACAGACCTTGCCAATGACCTCTGTGCCCAACTGTTGCAATGCCTTTAATGAGATTTGACTCTACTGAAAAATTAAAATTTTAACCAGGGCCACAGGAAAATCTCATGAGCCAGATAAATATAGAAAATACAGAGGTTAAATTTCAGGTTTCAAGATACCTCTCCAAACACACAACACAGAATAGAAAAATAACCTTGGAAATGTCATTTAAAAAAAACAAAAAGGAAGAGGAGAGAAAAAGAAAACATGAGTCATTGATAAACAATCTGTTGACAACTTTGTTTAAAACTATACTAAGTATTTTGGGGTATTAACAATTGCTCATTATTTCCCTTTGGAATTGCAGAAAAGCTGGCTCTGATAGCAAAGACAGATGGCCCAGCCCCTTAACTGAGTCATCCCTGGTTATAGTTTCAAATCGCTTCCTGGCGTCATGGCAGCTGCACTGAATGAATGTCATACAGAATGTGATCAAGGCCTCCACTGGGAGAGTCCCATGGGATTCACTCCACTTCTAAGATGTTCCCAAGGGCTCCAGAAATCAGGTCCTCTGAACTGTCCTCAGTTCACAGATTCTCAGAGCAGGGGGGTCTTACACATCATCCACCTGCCTATTATACAAGACAGAGGGGGAGTGGAGCCCCAATGACTTAACTAGGGTCACAGCTCGTGGCAGAGCAGGGAACAGCACCCGGGTATTTGCACTCCTGGCTCAGTGCCCTTCCGTCCTTATCACTGCCTAATCTTTCCAGTTTTAGTGAAAACTGAAATTTCTCACGACTCAGTTGTTTTCACAAGGAGACTCATACTTCATGACTGTGTTTCTTTTTAATCTAGAGATCTAAGTAGCGGACATAAATGAGATATCTGTGTCCCATGGATTCTTCCTTGTTTTAAGGTGACATGAAAAATGGCAGATCCTACACTTTCCACTTCACCGAAGATGGCCTAGGGACACGTGTCTCAGCCTCCCCAGATATCTCGTTCCCTGCCTGCTAACTACTGTGAAGGAACAAAGGCAAGGTGAGCTGAGTCGCTGAGCAAGCCACGCACCTAAAGTGAGATGTACTGGAGGAGAGGACTGGTTTCCTGGGTCTGTGTCACATTCAAAATACCCGCAAAGCTTCTCACCATGCCCAAGTTGGAATCACGAAGGAAATAAAACTGTGTGTCCTATCAGACTTAGGGCTTATGGAGACTGTGAACAGTTCTGCCCACCTTGCAGATGACCCAACAGCCTTTGATGATGCCACCAGGGAGGGAGCCAAGATCTAGGGCATCTGGATCACGTCTAAACTCAAACCTATCAGGGGAACCAAAGCTCTTACGATTAAGTTCTAATTTAAATCCCTGGGGTCTTTTCCTAGTCATTGTTTTCATCTTTCGTACATAGCTATACAAACAGGGGGGAAGTGAACTTATTTTCAACCCAGCTGTTTCACTAATGTGCGGAGGCCCGTAGAGCTAGATTCGGGCACTTTTTCCTCTTGGAGGTGCTGGGGTGCAGCGGGATGCTCGGCTCACAGCGCTGAGAGTGGAGGGGTTTGCTCACGACCTCACCCCATCCCCAAAGAAGCCTCGCTGGGCCAGCGTATCGGGCACACCTACTCTTGAGGCCTGCAGGTCCAGAATAACGCCAGAACCCAGGCTGCTCACCTCTGGGCGCCCCTGCACCGCCTTCCCCTGATGCCTCTCCCTCCCTGCGTGCAGGGAAGCGCACCTTGGGGAAGAGGTGGAGAGCAGAGTCTTGGCAGCCATCCCGGGAAAGGGGAGCTTTTCTGCTGCTCTGTCCTTGACTGCTCCAACAGCTGTGAACCCTTTCCTTCGTTTATTTTCAAGCAATTAAAACTACAGCTTGATATCATTATTGTAATCCCTCCACATCGTATTTAGGGGGATTTTTCATTATTAAAGACCTCGTGTATCCATCCTGAAGACAGAGAACGGTCTAGAGGCACCGCAGACCCTCAGCAGAGTCACCTGATTGGTTCTCATGCCCGAGAAAGCCAAACCCTTGGAAATCAGTAGTTGAAAACATACACGTGGCCACATTTTTCCTCTCCTTTGCTTCCATGCCCACTTGGAAAAGAAGAAGAAAAACTGGAGATATTTGCAAAGGTTTTATGAAATATGAGCTTTGGCTAAGCAAATGTTTTTGAAAATATCTGGACCATCCAAATAGAACAGATGTTTTTACAAAATTTTCCACCGTCCAGTGGCTGTAGTGCTATGTGATTCTGCCCAATGTTCAGCCCCCAGGCAGGCTGTCAGTGGCCTGTCAGTGGTCAGAAGAAAGGGTCCCAAGTCATACAGCCCCTCTGATCCTTTAGAACAAATTCTTTTCTTTCCCCTAGCCCATTTTTTCCCCCTACATGCTTAAAGGAGTCTCTGGCATTTGAACAGCATGGAGGTCCAGAAGCAGAGTGTGAAGGCAGCAGGAAGGTACCAAATTCCCTCCATAACAGTCATCAACAAAGCCTAAAATGTCACAAGTACAAGACCTATTTCTTACTACGTCCTGAAGCATGAAAGTCATCTAAAATCCCCTGTTAAAACGTGAGCTCCTGGAGGGCACAGACTGGTTTTTATTCATCTTTGCCCAGCATTTAGCATATTGCCCACACAGAGCAGACACTCAATAAATTTGACTTGAATTAAAGCTACAAATACCTTTGTGGGAATAGAGCCATGACCAGCAGGCATCTTAACTAGAACTGGTTGCCAGGTAAAAGCAAGATAAACAGAGTATTCTTCCAGGGTGAATGCAGCTGCCTAATAGGGAATGGGGTTGGTTTTCCCACCCTATGAAAAGCCAGCCTCCCCGTGTGTAGGGAAGCATCCGAAATGTCAGCGGGTAATGCGATGTGATACAAAAGGCTCCACACCAGATGCAGCCCGGAACTGGCGCATGGGAAAGGTCTGGCACCAAAAGAGACCCTGTGGGTTTTACAGGGTCCAGGAAAGCCCCCCAAAATGTTCAGAGAAGAGTTCAGATCACAGCATGTTTCTTTGCAGCTTTTATCCACTGGCCTGAAGATGTAATACCTTTAGCTGAGACACCTCCGTCAGTCACAACATCAGGAAGGCGTTACAACTTAATTGCTAAATCCAGATTCTTCTGAAACATCCTGCCTAGACTGTCCTCAAAAACATCTTTAATCCTCCTCCCAAACAAATGTTTACAATGAAACTTTCACTTCTTTTCTTTCTCATGGGGCCATTTGGAAAGGTCTTGATTTTTCAATAAATATATTAATACACAAGTGTTATTACTTTCCGTAAAAGTATTTTTAACCCAACTCCTAACCTGCCAATATTTCTGCTGAACCTTCCCCTTACCATTTGCCACCCACATACAGACCCACAGATGGACCTTCCACCCAGTGACAGCACTTACAGCTGATTAAAGGGTTTGGAGGTGATGACAAAAATATGCTTGGTTTACAAAAGCAGGCAACATGGAAGGGCACATATGTGACTAGAAAAAGCACAGATTTGCAGAGGAAGCTGCTTTTGATTTGCATTCTGACTGCCCGGGTTCAGAAAGAGAATGGCCGGTCCAGACGCTTACATGGCACAGTGTCCTCAGGGATCTCATACTTAATATCTTCCTGGTCTTTCTTATTCCAAAACTATGGAACAAAACTACTACTAATGAAAAGGAGCTGATTTTGGCTTTTTCTTCTTATCAGAAGATGGAAAATGCTAAAGAAGAAACTAGTGATCCTGTAGGTTTAACATAACCATCTGAAATCTATGAGAAAACTCAACATTTGCATTAAGCATGTCTTCCATTCTAAAATATGCCAAAATGAAGAACTTCCAAGAAGATGCATGAAGGAAATACAGACTGCTTGTATAAACTGGATTCCACTACAAATAGGATGGATATACTTCAAACACAGTTTGCACCTTAACCCTGCATCTGTTATAACTGCCCTGGAGCACTTGGCCAGCTCTTTCATTTCAGTGAGAAAGTGTGATAATGTTGTCAGCCCAGGGTGTAAAACTGACTTGAAACAAACTGCTATAATCAACTTCCCCCAGACCAACTGAACTGTCTGCATGGTAGTATGTAATAAATAATTAATGCAATTAAAGAAATGGTGTGCGTGCACTATAGAATTTAATATGTTCAAGCTGAAGAATAAAGCTCATTTAAAATAATGGTTACCATATTTACTTACAGATATGACTACATACAACTCCATGCTTAAATAGCAAAAAAAAAAAGTCCTCCAGCCAGGTCTTTAATGTAAACTGGCATTGCTTCACCTTTGAAAGAAATATCCCCAGACATACAAATTCTCGTATAAAACTTAAAAAAAAAAAAAGCCTAGAAATAATTGCGGAAATTAGAAAAAAGAAAATATATATAAATCACCTATAATTTGGCTCCCTTCCAGCCCTCAAAAAACCTAGAACTAACATTTTAGAAGTAAAGCTATAAACACTTAATCGTGGCTGGTTCAAAAAGTTGGGGTGGGGTTAGAGTATCAGGATGATACTTATCATTTAAATTTTTCATCATGTGCATGTAACACGATTTTAATTTTAAAAAACTAGTTTATACACATGTACATACCTTCCAGACTTTTCTCTGGGTACATATTGAGATTACATTGTGTGAATGACAGAAAAACAGAAAGACAACCTCTCTCACCTTGTTCCCCTCTCCTTCCCAACCACGGGGTGGGGGTGGGGGGGGGGCAGAGAAACTAGCTTTGCCCTCTACCAGGGCTATATGACTTCTATAGTTAGCACTATCTGTAGGTGTGTGCAGGGAGGAAAATGTGACCCACAATCTTTCTTTCACATGAAATACAAGACTACTGTTTTCTAGATTTCACCCATTTGAATCTCCTAAGTTTTTAAATGAGCAACCAGTGCCTAGAAAGTTACACACACAGAGCTCGCACTGCCAGAGCCTGGCTGGAGACCCGCTCTCCGACTTCCCACCCACCCCAACCAAGGCTGCTCTGAGAAGGGCTATTTCACATCTGCCGTTGCACTGCCCCGTTGCAGGATCAGTCCTCAGACCTGTCCCCCGGGGGGGTGACTTCAGGCTGCCCACCACCCCTCAACACAGGAATGCTCACAGTTTGCAAATCAAGTCATGACCACATTCTCCCCACCGGACTCTGTGAGCCGGAATCTCTGCATCTTGCTGTACTTTTCATTTTTAAACCAAAGCGGTTTTTCTCTTAATGGTTTGGCCTAAAACGGTCTCCCTTCCACCACCCATAATTTTACCAGGTGCACTTAAAACCACCAAGGTGTACTCCCCTTAGAGGAATACTGAGTCCTCACCCCTCATCAGGTTGAAGCTACCTGTTTATGTCCCTGACTTCGCGTCTGCATCCTTCTCCCTGCCTGGGGGGATGCTGGCTGCCACCTCAGGAGGGATAACCACTCTTCTGTGGTCAGTTTCAAAGTAACTAACCTTCCATATGCCCGAAACCCCTGGGTTTGTGAATTCTTTGCTGCAGAGGGAGAGCAGGTTCAAAGAAAACCTCATGACTACATGGTCAAATGGGTTGATAAGAAGTAAAATATAATAATATAAAATAATAATAACTGGAAAGAAATCATATATGAAAAAGGAACCCAAATGCCACATAAACACAATCATTTAAGTTGAAATAGATGCTGAAAAACAATCGTTTTCTTTAGTTAAAAAATCAGAGGTGGGGCTTCCCTGGTGGTGCAGTGGTTGAGAGTCCGCCTGCCGATGCAGGGGACACGGGTTCGTTTCCCGGTCCGGGAAGATCCCACATGCCGCGGAGTGGCTGGGCCCGTGAGCCATGGTGGCTGAGCCTGTGCGTCCGGAGCCTGTGCTCTGCAATGGGAGAGGCCACAACAGCGAGAGGCCCGCGTATCGGAAAAAAAAAAAAAAAAAAAAATCAGAGGTGAGGCTTTCCCTGTGCAATTTATGCTATCACTTTCTTATTCTTTATAAAGATACAGCTAAGTAACAGCATTATAAAGGAGTCACCGCAAAATTTCAAAGCGCCTCACACTTACCTATGCAGTGCTGATTTTTCAGGGTGTGGGAGAGGATGTCGAAATTACTTGGCCCCAATACATTACTTTGCCCCAGATAAGTTAACAAGTCAGTGTCATAATGTCAGAAGAGGGACCATTAAACATTCATTCAGGTCACTGAATGAGGTGTGCTTGCGGCTAAATACAGTAATTTTTAAATTGTGGTAAAATACACATAACATAAAATTTACCGTATTAACCATTATAAGTGTACAGTTCAGTGATATTGAATATATTCACAACGTTGTACAACCGTCACCACCATCCGTCTCCAGATGTAAACTAAAACCCTACAGCCATTAAACAATAACTCCCTCCCACCTGCTCAGCCCTCCATCCCACCATGCCCCCCACCCCTGCCCAGCCCCTGGCAACCCCCAGTCTACTTTCTGTCTCTGAGTAATTGTTTCTTTTATAGGAATAATTCCAAAGTTTGAGGCATGGAATAGAGCTGAAACCGGAAATGGGATTTTAATATTATGCACAACACCTTAAAAGGCCAACAGGAAAGGAATACCCCATATGAAGCAGAAATCCAAGGTAAAGAAGATCTGAGAAACAAAGAAATCTGTAGGGCTTAAAAAATAGAAATACGTATATGTGTATAAATCTACACACAGAGAGAGATTTCCAGTCTATGGGATAAGCTTCATATTTTTATGGAAGAAAAAAGATTCATGGCTTATTAAATAATAAATATGGTAGAAGAAAGCTGAGTAAGCTACTATTCAGTAATCTGGAGTTTATAAAAGAATACTTTCATAATTATTGTGATCTTTACACTTTGCGTAATATTTCTTACTAATGAGAACATCCCCCACCCTCCCCACTGTGTGAAATTATTTGTTTTTCAATTGAAATTGAATTGACATTATTATACACAGCCTCATTTTGGGACAAAGGCTACCCCACTCACTGGAGGATCTACTGTGAATCCCACGGGCCCAAAATGAGACTTTCTGATGCCTGGCTGAATCGTTCATAAGAAATGTCATTAACAGTAATAACAACTACTCCTGATTTATGTCCTTATTTTCTGGAAAGAAATCCAGGATGAAAGGACAACATGAGCCTGAAAATAAAATCTGCTTTTAATGAAATCTACTCAGACACCAAGCAGGGTGGAGAGAGGGGGTTAAGGGCATAGTCTTTGGAGCCAAGCGGATCTGGGTTTAAATCCTGATACCTCACTTCAAACCTGTGACCTGGCAGGGGCTTCCCTGGTGGCACAGTGGTTGAGAGTCTGCCTGCCGATGCAGGGGACACAGGTTCATGCCCCGGTCTGGGAGGATCCCACATGCCGCGGAGCGGCTGGGCCCATGAGCCATGGCCGCTGAGCCTGCGAGTCCGGAGCCTGTGGTCCGCAACAGGAGAGGCCACAACGGTGAGAGGCCCGCGTACCGCAAAAGAAAAACAACAACAAAAAAACCCTGTGACCTGGCAAATCACTGAATCTCTCCACACCTGTGTGTCCCCAGGTATCAGTGAGTATCTGTGGAGTCAGGCTGTTGGAAGGATTGTCTGAAATGACACAGGGAAAGCTCTCACTCGGCAGCAAACTTCTCTCATTATTATACCCCAGCATCTCCGGTAGTAACAGAAGTGAGACTTCCTCTCCACTACTGCTGCTCCAGAGAAGCCATTAATTGACTTACAATAAGCCACTGGCTTGATAGTGAGCTGACCTACTCCAAGAATATAAAAAATTATTGGTTAAATAAATGAGAAAATAAAAAGTACATATATGTATAGAGAAGATAAAACCTACTCCCATCCCCACTTTCCCTTATTTTTTACCTTTAATGGTTTCATGTGTGTTATTCCAAACCTCCTCTATGCACTTATAAGTGTATATTGTAGTTGGTTGGTTCCCCCCCGCCGCCGAAACAGGTTCATACTGTACATAACTGTTCTGCAGACTTGCTTTACTCAACAATATAGAGTAAAAAATCACCCTTTTTTGGGGCTTCCCTGGTGGCGCAGTGGTTGAGAGTCCGCCTGCCAATGCAGGGGACACGGGTTCGAGCCCCAGTCCAGGAAGATCCCACATGCTGCAGAGCGGCTGGGCCTGTCAGCCATGGCCGCTGAGCCTGTGCTCCGCAACGGGAGAGGCCACAATAGTGAGAGGCCTGTGTACCGCAAAAAAAAAAAAAAAAATTACCCTTTTTAACGGGGCCCGTGAGCCATGGCCGCTGAGCCTGTGCTCCGCAACGGGAGAGGCCACAATAGTGAGAGGCCTGTGTACCGCAAAAAAAAAAAAAAAAATTACCCTTTTTAACGGGGCCCGTGAGCCATGGCCGCTGAGCCTGTGCTCCGCAACGGGAGAGGCCACAATAGTGAGAGGCCTGTGTACCGCAAAAAAAAAAAAAAAAATTACCCTTTTTAACGGGGCCCGTGAGCCATGGCCGCTGAGCCTGTGCTCCGCAACGGGAGAGGCCACAATAGTGAGAGGCCTGTGTACCGCAAAAAAAAAAAAAAAAATTACCCTTTTTAACGGGGCCCGTGAGCCATGGCCGCTGAGCCTGTGCTCCGCAACGGGAGAGGCCACAATAGTGAGAGGCCTGTGTACCGCAAAAAAAAAAAAAAAAATTACCCTTTTTAACGGGGCCCGTGAGCCATGGCCGCTGAGCCTGTGCTCCGCAACGGGAGAGGCCACAATAGTGAGAGGCCTGTGTACCGCAAAAAAAAAAAAAAAAATTACCCTTTTTAACGGGGCCCGTGAGCCATGGCCGCTGAGCCTGTGCTCCGCAACGGGAGAGGCCACAATAGTGAGAGGCCTGTGTACCGCAAAAAAAAAAAAAAAAATTACCCTTTTTAACGGGGCCCGTGAGCCATGGCCGCTGAGCCTGTGCTCCGCAACGGGAGAGGCCACAATAGTGAGAGGCCTGTGTACCGCAAAAAAAAAAAAAAAAATTACCCTTTTTAACGGGGCCCGTGAGCCATGGCCGCTGAGCCTGTGCTCCGCAACGGGAGAGGCCACAATAGTGAGAGGCCTGTGTACCGCAAAAAAAAAAAAAAAAATTACCCTTTTTAACGGGGCCCGTGAGCCATGGCCGCTGAGCCTGTGCTCCGCAACGGGAGAGGCCACAATAGTGAGAGGCCTGTGTACCGCAAAAAAAAAAAAAAAAATTACCCTTTTTAACGGGGCCCGTGAGCCATGGCCGCTGAGCCTGTGCTCCGCAACGGGAGAGGCCACAATAGTGAGAGGCCTGTGTACCGCAAAAAAAAAAAAAAAAAAAAAAAATTACCCTTTTTAACGGTTTCCTAGAGTGAATATACTTTATTTAAGCATTCCCCATATTAATGGATATTTCGATGAATCCATTTTTTTTTGCTAGTAAAAATAAAAGTTGAGCTAAGTGGTCTTGCTAAGTACTTGATTGATTTGAAACAATTTTACACTAGCTGTCTTGATCACAGTGACATCAGATCATAAATAAGGTCAAAATAACATAACAAGAGAGATGAGAGGGCAAGAGAACTTCCATTGGCATTTGGAGCATTTTTTCACTTTTGACTCAAAACATATCCACTGTGGAGGCATGCCTTCTCCCCATTCTCAGGGCAGAGACAAAGCTCACATGCTTAGAAGTATGTGTTTAGGATTCTAGACTTGGTTTCACTAAAATGGCCTTGATTGGATGGGGTCCCTCCTAGTATTAAAACTGCTCTAATTGCATTCTTCAAGCCAGCTGAAGGCTGACAGCTTCCGCTCTGGGCTCATTATCAGGGCACTTCAAGGGGCTCCATTATGAGCAGAGCACCTGGTCCAAATTTATTTCAACGGCCCAGGGCAAAATGGGAAGGTGCTTAATGTTCAACCACAATGGTGACATTTTTACGAGATATCCAAGGTTCAGAAACAAATAAATGAAAGGTTTGAAAGGAGCACTGAACAGAAACTGTGACAATAAAAATTCAACATTAATATATCAATTTAAAACCATATACCACCCATACACTTGGGGTAAGGCCAAAGGTTCAGTGCAGGCTAACAGAAAGAAAAAGGAGGATAAAAAAGCCAGCACCCAACTCCTCCCCTGACAGGCTTCTCTAAAAAGACAGATCAAATGTTTAATTTCAGGATAACAGAATGAGAGGCAGATACTGAATGCTAGTTAGGATAACAGAAAATTCAGCCAGAATTCAGAGTGTCAGTTTTAAATGTACTATGTCCACACCTTTTCTCTGGTTTGCTTACACCATTGCTGTCTTTCTGACTTTTAAAAGTACTCTTTTGGAAATGAGTAAGTTAAAATGCCTTACACAGATGTTTCCATGAGAAAACATTGGGCAAATATGTATTTAGAGCTTTTTAATAAATGTATAATAGGAAAAATTTCCCAGGTAGATCACAGCAGGTCCAAAGTAAACATTACAACCCATTGCATAAATCTATACCTAGAAACTTCTTGTCAAGTGGGATTTTGCTCTCTGTGGCTGAGTATTTGCAGAGGACTTAGTATGCAGACAACAACCAATTTTAAAGCCCAAAACCCAGCTGCAGAGCATTAGTGAGCTCTACCCTCCACCAAGAATCTGTTTAAAGAAACGTTTAAAATAAATATTTGTATTCTTTTACTAAACACAACAATGACACTCATGTTGGAATCTAAGAAAATGATGAATGAAAAATTATCACACAGGCACTTTACAATGGGAATGCTGACTAAACTGGAGCTATAGGGATTTACTAAATGTTTAGTCTCTTAAGAGAAAAAGAGGAAGCTAATTAATCAACTGCACTTGGAAATTTTTTTCAACTATTAGTTGCTTTCGGTATTGTAATTTTATCTTTCCCAAGCATTTTCCTTATTAAGCCGACCATACAGATGTGCAAACATTAATTGGCCAGACCATAAGGGCTTTAATTATTTTACTGATTTTAAAAGGCAATTAGGCAGCACCTATTTTTCACATATTGATTGTACCTACTCTGGTTTTCAATCTGAATTCATGAATCATTGGGCAACTGGTATAACCACAGGCTGCTACTTTAGCCTTTTATTCTGTTTTTTCTAACAGAGGAACAAAAGCACTTAAAATTAATTACCTGATAGACTCACCCTAACTAAGAAAAAAACAAACAAAAAAAAAGCGTGGCAAAATCCCTTTAGAATAAATTCTGTATGTAAGTCACCCAGCAAAGTGACCACTTGTGTGACAGCTGGCAGGCCCTCCAGTGCTAGGTCTTAGAATTTGGGAACTTGATCTGGGTGTTCAATAGTAGGGTTTTTGGTCCTGTTCTGAGTCAGCCTTGCTTGTGCCTCTACTGTGTTCTGCAGTCTCCTTTGAAACTACTTAAAGGGGTGGAGCTCTGGGAGTCCACAGGGAATTTCCAAGTTCACCATGGAAACTGAAGTAGTCATTTGGATTTTGTACATCCAGTTCCGGTTTCTCCTTCACTTCAACATCTCTCATTATCCTCCCCTCCTTATACATATATATATAAGACCCACTATATAAGATAGATCAAAATAACAGGCTGCAGTGACGGCTGTTCATGGTGGTACTTATGAGGCAAACATCCCCAGCCTTTCCCACCTTTCTGGAACAGAAGGACACGGAGGGGTCTGGAACAATTTCACAAGATGCCATATCGCATGAAAAACTTTGAGAACCGTTGGTATACAACAGATGGTTTTCTAGCTTTCGTACACCGTCCCAGCTCTGCTTTAGGAGGCCACTGGAATGATGATAATGCACCATTTATGGGCAAGGTGATGCGGTAGAAATAGACATAGATTCGGGTAAGAAGACCTGGCTGGATCCAAGCACTGGATGGCACTGAATAGCTGTGCAACTGTATGCAAGTCATCTTTAAGCCTTTTTAGCTTCTCCATCTGTAAAATGGTAATAATTATGCCTGTTTCACCTATAACAGAGGACCGCTGAGTCCATCACACATGCATATGAAAACACCTTGTAAATTGGAAACGAGCGTTACAAACGACAAACATTTCTATAGAAGCCATTGCCTTCATTCAATCACCTGTGCTGCCCTCTTGTGGTGAGCAGGCTGCAATGCTACTCAAAAGGCCAAGTTATTTTGTGAATTGCAGATTCTATCACTACCAGATTATCTTTATGCAACTAACCCTTGATTGTTAGGCTAGTGGAGAGAGGGACGCTTGACATGGAATATACAATGAAAAGGATCTACTTGGTTTTCTTTTTTTTTTTAAATCTTGATGACACAGCAGAACCTGAATTTCAGTGACAGAACAGAAAGGAAGTTTAAGGAAGGAATCCTAAATTTTTGAACAGTGACTCCAGACACTATACTCCTACTCATTTTTTTGTACCACTAGACAAGGATAAAAAATTTGGGGGGAAGTGTAAAATAAAGTACTAGACGAAAAGAGAACTTGTCTCAGGAGATCAGCTGAGGAATGGTAGGAAGTCTCGCCCTCCATCCTACTCTGCACAAAGATATTCAAGCCAGTGGAATTATTGACGAATTGGAGGAACAAAAAGCCATCGATAGATCTGCCTCTAGAACTAGGACAACAGACCTTTAGAACCGCTAGGGACCTGAGATATCATGTTGTTCCACTTCCTTTCTTTACAGTTGAGAAATCTAAGATGCAGATACTTGAAAAGACCTGACTGACTGGGGCTGAATCCCATCAGAGCACACACCGTCACACCCAGCAGCCTCCTGTTTCCGATCTCACCATGTCTCAACTCACCGCTCAAAATACAACTTCATCCCCATTTCTCTGTGACACTGGTATACAGCCACAGCAATGAGAAATACTGAAAACTACTGGAAAACTAAGGGGAACAAAATAAAATATTGATATTATCATTATGAGAAATCATGGAAGTAGCAAGTCCCCCCCCCAAAAAAAAAACCTGACAGTTTATCCCTGGGTTAGCAAATATTAAAATAATACCAACAACAGTTAGTTCACAAGCAAATCAATAAAGGCTTGTTGGTGGACTGAGTACGCACTCAAGAACTTGGCGCCTCTCTCAAATGTTTAATTAAGAAATATTTAATTATACTCACTATGCAGCCGGCTCTGTTTTAAATGCTTTCTTTGCTACTTATAACCTCATCACGATACTCAGCTTGCTGCTGTTAACAACCTTTATTGACTACATCAGTTTACAAACCACAGTGAGCACAATGGATCAGACAAGTGATCTATTAATGGGGGGGGGGGCGGTTATCAAGGTTCCTTACAAGAAATTGAGTAAGTTGGTAAATCTGGGGGAAGGGCAAGAAAACCCAATGGAAAACAGCACCAGGAGAAGCGGCTGGCAGAGCCAGAGCATGCTTTGCATTCCTTTGCCCTCAGGGCAGCAGAGAACACAGTTGGAATGTGACCAAGTCATGTTAAGGTTTTGGGGACTGACTAAGCTGAGTGTTCCCCCCTTATGATAATAACATTATGATGAGAGAAAACACATGCAGACAAATGGCACCTTGGAAGACAGAGCAAGCCTGTTCAGCTCCAGCTTGGAGAAAGGTCTCAGGAGGACTGTGGGAGGGGTCTATATCCACAGAGGATGAGCCTGGGGGGAAGAGTCAAGAGCCTCCAGGTATCAGTCCGCAAGGTTTGGTCATGATCAGTGCCAGTAAGGCAAGTAACTGCCACATCCACTAGCTTGTTCTACCCATTCACTCTGGCTTAGAGTGGTTGGTCTCAGGGACTTAAAAGGGACCTGGGTCTACAGAAGGCAGCATCCATGCTCCTGGGTGAACTAGCCGGGCCGGAGCCTGATACTACCTACAGAGGGATGTGGGACAAGAGCTGAGGCAACAATGACAGGCAGGAACTTAGTGAAATGTAAAGGCCAACAAGTGTGAGGTGCTCAAAACCTCATGAAGAATGACTCGATATGCCTTTATTTTTTGTTTCCATCTTCCCAAATAGGAAAAAAAAATTTAACACAGACTGAACTTCTATTTTTATATATTCACATATTATGACATTCTCTAACAAAACTCTGCTCTCTTATACTCTCTTGATAAGATCAATAAAGTAAAGCTATTAATCTACACATCTGACTGATGACAATTTAATAAGTGTTTATTGAAGAAATCAATGACAAGGTAATACTAAGGGGCTAAATTATCTCAAAAGTTACTTTCAACCTAAAAATGGTACGTTTGGAGATAGCAAAAATGCTTATTATTGAAAAGTCCCTATGCTAGTTTAGAATAGAGTATGTTTGATCATTATGAGAAAGTATAAAACTTCCCTTAGACAGATGTCCTCTGACAAAAGGAAGTGAGATTGGATGGGATTTTTCAGAAAAAAATCGTGCCAGAGGATCACCTCCTTGGAGACCAAGAGCATGTGTCTCCCCACGGGAGGGAGACAGACGTCACGCTCCTCTGCAGTCCCCGTAAACCCAGCTTCTCTGCAGCGCTCAGCTGCACCGGCCAGCCTCCCTCGTGGAAACGGTCTTCTTGGCTTCATTTGTCTTAGCCCAGGCTAAGGCAGCTCAGGCTGCTCCAACAAAACACCACAAACTGGGTGACTTATGAACAACAGAAATTTGTTTCTCATCATTCTTCAAGCTGGGAAGTCTAAGATCAAGGTGTCAGCAAATTTGGTGTCTGGTGAGAACCCACTTCCTGGTTCATAGATGGCCCTCACACGTGGAAGGGGCAAGGGAGCTCTGTGGGCACCCTTTTATAAGGGCACTAATCTTACTCATGAGGGCTCCAACCTGGTGACCTAATCACCTCCTAAATAATACCATCCTCTTGGGGGTTAAGATTTCAACATATGAATTTGGGGGGACATAAGCATTCAGGCCATAGCATCACTGCTCTCCCACTTCTGGCCATTCCTTTTGCTCTTATGCAGGCTCCCTTTGTCTAACTTTGGAGTGTCCTTGTCCTAGAGCATCTTCCTGTGTGCTCTTCTCACTCCACATGTTACTTCCTCCCCCATGGCCTTAGTTAATATCTGTACAGTAATGGCTCTCAAATCTCCTTCTCTGGCTTCACCTGCCCATCAGATGTGTACACTTGGTGACTCCCCAGGTTCCAGCATGTTCAAGATCAGAAGCATCACTCGCTCCTTCCTCTGCATCTGGTCACCGTCCTCTGATCCTCTCCTGGGTGAAAGGCACCTCTGTTCACCCAGCCGCCCATCAAGACCCCTCCCTGAGGCCTTACCCCTCACTCCCAAATCACAGGGGATCCCCAGCATCCATTCTGGCTCCCAGACATGGCAACTATGCCTGGATCTTTGGCTCCGGTGCCCCCAAATCTACTCCCTGCTCCACAAGGCAGCCAGGGCCAGCTTCTTAAATGCTAACGTGATCACTTCATCCCAGCTCAAAACCCTCCGATGCCTTCCATGACCCTAAGGAAAATCAAAACTCCTTAAACTCTGTTCAAAGGACCCCCGGTCCTGACCATTGCCCAGGGCTCCAGACTCTCCCGACTTAAATACTTTTCTCCCCTACTTTGCATCTACTGTACTCCCACGTTAAAAGGCTTTCCCTTAGCCCTTCGCCTCACCCTACCAGCGATGATCCCTTCCACCTGAGGCCATTCCCTCCTTCAGCTTTTCAGCTTCTGGGGAGTTTTGCCTGAACCCTTAAATCTAGATCTGGCAACCTGTCCAGGTGCTCCCTTTGGGTCTCTTCATGTCCCTCAGGTTAACCCTTATGTCTAGTCTACAATTTCCTGTTTACTTTCTAGTATCCCCCCCCCCAATTTGTTTGTAAATTGTTGAAGGCTATAAATTCTTAAAGGCTGTTTTGTTCAAATTGTGCCCCTGGAACCCAGCACAAGCCATATCACATGACAGGTGCTCAATAAGTGTTTACTGATGAATTAATGAATAATTATTACTACTTTACTCATGAGTACTCAAGCTCTGAGTTGTTAATACAAAGTGGGAACACCATGGGTTTTAGAACAAGACAGGCCTGGGTTCCCATCCAGTTCCACAGCTCACAAGCTCTGTGATCTTAGAACATGTAAGGAAGCCTTCTAAAGCTCAGTAACCAAAGCTGCGGCAGGGGCGGGGCGGGGGGGGGGGAGAATAAACCAACTTCACAGGCTTGTCGCGAGAATTAAAATACATAGGACATAAAGCACCAATGTACCTTGTATTATTTTTCATTTTTCAAACTTCAGTGCTACAAAGTTGTTTACTGCAGTACTAATTAACGCTATTGCTACCTTAAACTTTAGGCCATCCGGGATGTTTCTGAAGTTCTTTATGTGAGCAGTTATTCAAAGAAACAAGCCTTGCTCACTGGCCCAGCACCTTCATTCAGGGCCCTGCATTATTACTCAAGCAAATTGGTCAGTCTCATGCCTGTCAACCTAAGAATTAGAGGTACTGCTTCTACAATTTACATTTTATGGTAACAAATGTTAACAGTATAAAGAAAATAGTTTGTTCTTTCCCAGGATGGTTGAAGGAGGGTAGAGAACAATTGTGAGTGTATTTTGATAAACATTTCAGTACAAAGAGTACTGAAATATACGTCAGTCTTGTAACCATCGTACTGCAACCCTTCCTGCCTGCTGAAGATTCTGGAAGAGCTCCCCTACTTTTTTTTTCCTTTTAATGGTTACTGCTGCCTTTAAGGGAATATCTTATTTTTCAATGCAAGCAAAGTAGGGAGAGATGGCTGGAGAAAGGGAGGGAGCGAAGGAGGATGAGGAGATGGGAGAAAAGGAGGAAGAAAACTTAAAACTTGCCCACCATTGTGGATTTAACAGAATCTTGCTTTACTGATTTTACAGCACAACTAAGCCTCCCCATCCCTTCAAAAGGCAAAAACTGTAAAAAACAAAAACAAAACAAAAAAAAACCCCAAAACACAAACACAAAAAACCCTTTTGGTCAGACTAACTAGTGGCTTTGGAACCAATTACAAAGCACCGTGAGATGACTTTTTAAATTAAAACTCTTAAGCTATCCAACAAGTCAAGCAACTTGTGGCAGCTTCAATACCCACTTCAAAGGTCTGGGTTCTGACCACAGCCTTCCATCCAACCCCCCCACAAATTCCAACAGAGTTAATGCTGGCTTCCTGGCCTTCGCGCTCACAAACTAGAAGAGAAGTACTGCAGACCAAAACCCGTAAGAGTTCCTTTAGTCCTTTCCAGACATGACATAAGAAATCCCCAAATCAGGGTGACCCCATCTCCCCACTCCCACGATGTTGGGTAAGCATCACCCTGCAAGGTTCGTGCCTCACGTGGTGGAAGAGAGCTGGCCTCTCGCTTCAGAACAAGAGAAAATCTATGATCTAATTCAGAAAGGATGTTTGTCCTCTTACACCCACGGCGGCCCACTTCATATTATACTTTCCAAGCCTTGCATATTTCAAGCTTTGTCCTAGAATTCTTATGGATTTTGACCTAAAACGTGAATTGATGTGGCTAACTGGCATAAAATCCCAAAGACATTAATACTGAAGGATTTTTAAAACGTCTTCTGATATGTATCATAACCACATTTAAAATGTTCCCTTCTGGTTTAAAATAAATGATCCAACACCTAAGTATAGATTATTTCCTAAGGAAAAAAAAAACAGCACAAAATGAGCAATAATAAACTCTCTTTATTATTTAAATATTTTCTCTTTAAAGTATATATGACAAATTTTTTAGAAGCAGCTTAGGCCTTCATAAAACTACAAATAGGCAAATGGAACACTTAAATCTATACCTTTAAATATCTTCATCCCCCAAGACTAAGACCTCATATTCACAGTATCATCCCGAGTGACTTTTTATGGCCAAGTTATAAACCCCTCCAAATACAGGGTTTACAATGGAAGTGTTGACATCGTGTTAACTGTTGCTCTGCAAAAAAATGGGCCCAGGAATCAAGGCACACTACATTCATGAGGCAGGTAAAAGTCTGTACCCATTCATCACAGAGCCATAGTGACAGACCCTAAGTTTGAGGTCCAGCCTCATTGGTCCAGCCAAATTAATGTACCCCATTTCTCACATCATCGAGACCAAGAAAAAAATTGGCAGGCATTTTAATAATTGTAAGGCTTTGACATTTTTTCAGAAATCATGGCAACAGCCTTGCTAAAGCATTTCATTTATTTACACCTGCTATGGCCCATTTTTGCACATCTGCAAGCTACTAGAGAAAACTGTTCTTTCCCATAGATAATTCATGAGAATGACATGCATTTGCACAAACACAGCCTTTAATGGAGGTCCGTTACAATCATGAATTCCATGTAGCCACTCACCTAACCGACACTGAGGCCACGCCAAATTGTGATTAATTACCATAGGAATATTCCACTCCTAAATTATAATTCAACATTCCTGTATAAAACAATCTAAAATGTCAGCACTCTGCCTTTATGACATCATGCTATCCCAATAATACTGTTTTACAAGTAAATTCCTATTATGTATTAATAAGGGCTGTTGGTGGCTAAACATCTTGCCTCCCTAGTAATGACTTGGTTGAAGGCAATTAGGGGAGCCAGGTGCAGCTGAGCTGGGTACTCATAAAAGTTTTTAAATTTTACTATTTCCGTTTGATTTTGAGGGAGTGCATTCCAACCTTTCCAAATTAAAGAGGAAGCTATGTCCATATTTTCAGCTGTTGTGTGTTCTGACCATTACTGATAACCCCCTTTAATATCTGTTAGCTCCTTAGAAGCCAATGATCTGAGGAGTTCAAGTTTCACCCTGAACATCAATATTTCACAGCCTGTCAGTGGCTACACACACACACACACAGTCCCCAGGGTAACAGAGCAGCACCTTCATTCAAGACTTTCTGGGGCAGCACTGAGTAGTAAAATTGATGCATGAAAGAAAGAATTTTACTCACTTTGTTAATATGTTTTTGTTGTAGTTAGCTTGGGTCAGTGGAGGAGACATCAAATTAAAGTTTTATGTCATAATAGGAGCAATGATTTTCCCATTACAAGAAAATCAATTTCCTTCTACAAACTACAAACACTACATAAAAGAATTAATAAGTGTAAAGACTTAACACATCTGAAGCAAGAGAAAAGGTTACCTCTGATGATGACAAATACCCTCAGAAGTAGAATTTTTAAGAGTTAACAACTTATCCACAGTAGTATTAGAAGGGCAATGTACTCTGGGAAATTTTCCTACAAGAATGATGTGCAGAAAACACAGATTCCTTTATTTAACTTATTCTGTTTTTCTTCTCTTTATAACTCACACTAGTCAGTTTGATTTGATTCATTTTTGTAAAATAGTTGAATGTTATAAACAATCAGTTTTATGATATCAAATGACTGATCTGAAGAGTTTTGTGTTTTGTTTTTCAACAAGTTATATGGATATTCTACATATTAGCGATCAAATAGACAAAAGTATGTACCAACTGCTAATCCAAGGACCAATATCATTCTGAAAAGCTACCTAAATCCTGTTGCTGACAATGAGTCAGGATCTCATTTTGATTTCAAGAACACACTAGCCAGAACCATCCTAGGAAGTAAACCTGGAGGGGTGACTTGGTCCAAAGTCCCTTTTCAAAGTGAAAAATAATATGCCATTTAATTTCAGAGAGTAAAATGAATATGATCACATCTGAACGAGAACAGTTTTCAAAGTGATCCCTAATTTTTTTTCTTGGCTGTCTGGGGATTTTCCCTTTCGTTTGCTTTTATTTCTTTAAGGAAAACCTATATCTACCAGAACAGTACTACTTCAGAAAATAACATGGTTCAGAAATGCACCATTAGTTTGCATGAAAAATTCATCTCCCCATTTTCTGAGGAAAAAGTCGCAAAAAATGAAGACCCTCCACATACAGTTAACCATCACTCGCTTCTTAGAGAAAATTTTATCGAGGACTTGCCTATTTAGAACATTAAGCTTCAGAACGTAACCACTGTACACATGGTTTTTCAAACTTACCGAGAGAAAAGACCATGTGTTTACATGAAATGAGGAGTATGAAAATCTAATCTTGTCTTTGTCATGTTTCCTTTTGTTTTCCTTGACAAATGACTGTTCTCCTATGAAGAACTTTTTAAAAATGCCAGTTTGGGGGCTTCCCTGGTGGCGCAGTGGTTGAGAGTCCGCCTGCCGATGCAGGGGGCGCGGGTTCGTGCCCCGGACCGGGAGGATCCCACATGCCACGGAGCGGCTGGGCCCGTGAGCCATGGCCGCTGAGCCTGCGCGTCCGGAGCCTGTGCTCTGCAACGGGAGAGGCCACAACAGTGAGAGGCCCGCGTACCGCAAAAAAAAAAAAAAAAAAAAAAAAAAAGATGCCAGTTTTAAAAGGGAAAAAATGATCACCATCAGTATACTCATATATTCTTTCTCCTCCCCGATTTGTTCCTAATGGAAATGAAGGAGGTAAGGAGAGGGGTTTGACAAAGGGTCTTTATTTCTTCCCAAGCAATTACCCAGACAAGCCCGTTTCCCAGTGGATATCTCCCTGCCAACTTCTGAGCTACATCCAAAGCCCCTCATGCAGATTAGACGCCCAATGTTGACAGATAGAGACTGGAAAACTGGGGGGAGGTGGGGGGTGGTCTGAAGACAGGCTCCTTCATAGAGCTTAAGGGCTATGTAGAGTTAACATCCACTTGGCTACAACTTGCTGGGAAAGGGGCAGTGAAACAGGAGCATGGCAGCTAAGAGCACCTCCGCCTGAAATGGTGCTCCAAAAATTTCATCACCTTTTACCGTATAATTCTTCATTTTTCTACAAATCTCTCTTCCATATTGCTAAATCTTTTTGTTGTTGCTGACTTGGAGACATTTTCTCGTTAGGAGCTAGTTTGCCAACAGGCTTCCAGTGTCTTATAAAAGAAATTCAGCAACTCATTATAAATGCTGTTGGTGGCTCACTTCTTGCCATCAAGGTACAACTAGGTTGCAGGTATTTAGACCTGGAGGCTCCACGGTGGAACACGTTTTTCAATTTACTACTTACACAAGAAAACCTCAGTAAGTTCCCATTTTATAGGAGTGCCGCCTACCGTGAAGATCAAAGTCAGAGGTGAGTGTGATGAAGTCTGGCCAGACTTGTTCAGTGTCTCCTCTTCCTTCTGCTTCCAAACCCTGCCCTACCATCCCCCAAAAGGAAGGGGGCCTGTCTCCATTTCTGGGGAGCGGTCCTCTGATCCTCCTCTGCTGGAATACTGTTACTTTCACCTGCCAAACCATCATTATTCCACTAAATCACTATTTGCATTTTGTTGCCTCACGCATTTCTTTTTTTAGTGGAGATGGGTGTTTATGTGAGTTTATATAATCCTTTAAGGATAAATTCATTCTTAAACTACTAAAGGACTTGATTTCCATGTTAATTCCTTTTTCCGAGGTCATTTTAAATGATCATCTCTGAGGTAGGAAACTGGTCAAATTATTAGCACTGCATATACTCATCATATTGTCAACCACCATTGCTTTTCAACAAGAAGGAAAATGCTCTCCATGCCATGGTCCCCATTTGGATACTTCTTGTCATCAGATTACATTCCAGTGAGCAACAGAGGGGAAAAAGTACGGAGACTAAAGCAGTAATAGTATTGGATATCTAGGGAAATAAAATAAATTTAAGCAGTTACAACCTCTTCCTTACATACATACTGATGATAGTTTGTCAAAACTATGCTTCTATAACTAAAAAAAATGAAGAACAGGTAAGAGAAACAAGAAATTCAATGGTAGAAATATACTATTCAGACTGAAAATGTCATGTTAAATTTGGGTCCCCAAGAATATAACCCTAAGCACCCCCAAATCCATCATGGTGCCAACGTCCATCAAGAGTAGGGCTCCAGAGTCAGCCAGGGCTCTGACCCCAACATCCACTGTAGATACTGGGCTATTACTTAACCCCTCTAAACCAAAGTTTCCCCAACTGTCAGCTTAATGATTGAACCTTCCTCATCGGGCCATAGTGAGGATTAAATCAGACCTTGCCTATGTAGCGCTTATAAGTGCCTGGCACTTATGAACCCAATGCATGTCAACCGGCACCATCATCTTCATCATGATCAACAACCCACCTCTCTGCTGATCAAAGATGCAGATGTCCAGTAAGAATGCAATTTGAATATCGGGTTTCCTCCAATTTCTTCTACAACTGTGTTTAACTTGCCCATTCTTTATATCTTATTTGTTAGAACTTTAAACATTACCAAATCAAGTCATAAGAATCTACAGTTAACTTTTAACATAAATTTTAGGCCAATATATGTGCCAATGGGAGAGATTATTTTAGGGTTACAATGCTAAAACATTTTCTATTCCATCTAGACAAAGAGTTAATAGCTAACTCACTCTATATTTGAATCCTCTCATCTGAGCATCACAATACCCTCTCAAACAGGTATTATTACTCCCATTTCATAGAGAAGAATGAGACTTAACCTACAAGGCCACAAGGCTAATAGCTGAAGGAGCCCAGAATGAAGGTAAGTTATCTGACTTTTAACCATGCCTCCTCATCCCCTTGTCTTCCTCTTTTCCTATTCAAATCATTCTTTTTTTCCTATCCCATGGATTTTTTTTTTAGATATTTTATTTAAAAATCAATTAGAATTATCATTTTTCTAATTCTATCAGATGAAATAGCATTATTATTTTTATATACTTTTGAGAGCTGTACTTTATCACCCTGAACTTCAAGTTTTCAATGTCTCAAATAGAAGTCCACATTTTCTTGAATATTTAATGTTTCCCTCTAATGGTCATATTATTTTTCACAATTATTAAAAACTGCAGTTGTTAAACTAGGTATTTATGAGGCATTTTCCCTTACTCCCAATATGCTACCATAACAATTTTCACCACTGAGAACATTCTTAAAATAGTTTAGATTTTTAAATTTAGGTATTATTCCCATTAAATCCACTTTTAGACAAAAGAGAAAAAGGTTTTAATTTCTTATATGCTCTTAAAGTCAACTTAATATTAACTTGAAAAAAAAGAATCCTGAATGAAGATCTCTCTGTAAATTTAAATACATAATAAGATCAAAGGGGAATTCATTTAATATAAAATGTGTTCATTACTTTTGGGTTTTAAAATTCAGAAATATACTTCAACAGCCATATCTCCATCAGAATAGTCAGTGTGTATGTGGCCCAACCAAGAAAATATTCTTTTACTTAAATTACATATAAGCGTCCTTGAATCCCACTTGATAGAAATTAAAGGACTCAGCTTTTATCTTAGCATGCCCATAGGTCAAAACCTTGTAAAATCAACTTAGCAGTAACGCTTCACACAGTTCAAGTGTTCTTACTGTGAGAAAAAATTTTGTGCTGGAATGGCTTAATTACACAAGTATACATAGCAACATTCAACCTCCGGTTAAAAGAGGTTAATATTTTGGGAACCTCTTCGATGTTTTGTCCTCTCCTTGGGGGCACATTTGGAGTGTTATATATGACCCCACGTATATAAATAAACACTGTGTTCACATATATATAAAGGGCACCCAAAGGATAGGAGTTAATATTTAAACTATCAACTTTAATTAGTTTCAAATTACTTTTTAAAATCTGGCAGCAATGATCTAATTTTAACATCCCATTTTAGGGAAGAGAAAGCAGAGAGTCATATCAACCATTGCCAAAGTAGAAAAAGAAGGAAATAAAAAGATCTCATTTTCAGAAATGACACCTCCTTAATTTTGGCTTTCACTTAGTTAAAATACAGAGCTGGACTCATCTTTGCTCTTATACCATGTGTTCAGAAAGTGCTAAAAAAAATTATAAGTGGGGGCACCGTTTAAACTACTTCATAGATCTGCTTCTAGAAATTTCTATCTAGAAATTTCCATCCATAGGCAAATAATCAATGTTAGTTCATATCATTTTAATCCCTTTATTAAAACATGTCCCTTGAACATTTTCTACAGAGTGTTCTAGTTCTAGTTACTATGTGTATTTGAAGTACATCAAAGGCCTCATCTTTTTAAAAACATTCAATGGTGATGTTTCAATATGTGACTTAACACCCCCATCTTCCACCATTAGTTAGAATCGGTGAATTTGGTGTTGCACACAAAAAAGTGCTGACTGAATGATTTCGAACTAAATTCTCTGAGAAACCAGAGTGTTGATCTATTACCACTTAGATATCTTCTCAATTTTTAAAAATTTCTCCTGGTATGTATGACTATTTCACAGGGCTAAAATCCATCCAGGTCTACCAGGCCATGAACTTGCTGGTCTGTTTTTTTGTTTTTTTTGTTTTTTTTTAACATCTTTATTGGAGTATAATTGCTTTACAATGGCGTGTTAGTTTCTGCTTTATAACAAAGTGAATCAGTTATATATATACATATGTTCCCATATCTCTTCCCTCTGCTGGTCTGTTTTGCTGATAAGGTGACAAGTCAGGAGGACACAGCCCATCACAGAGCCCAGAGCACACCCCAGATGACAGGTGCTGCCCCCTTCAAGTGCTGTAGCGCCCCCCTGTGGCAATGCCCACAGACAAGCCAATAACACGGATGCCTTTTAGGATGTGTCACTGACAAGAGTAAGGGGTGAGTTGACAGCAGAAGCAGAGGAGCAAAGAATGAATTCAGCGCTCAGTAAAACTTGGTCCTTCCCCTTCACTCTCCCACACCTCCACTCACAAATATTTAGCCAGTGCCATGAGCACATGAGAAACATGGAAACACCTGTGAGACAGACCATAGTTCTGGCCCTCATGGAACTTATATTCTCGTACAGTGAAAGCAAGAGACAGACAATAACCATGTAAATACAGAAATAAGGTCATGTCAGATAGTGATATATGCCCCCAGGTCTCAGAGGTGGGAAGAAGTGTAAATGTCCAAAATGTGGTAGGCTATGAAACAGGAGAATACACAAATATTAGTAATATAATCCTTTGAAATAGAAGTCAAAGTTCTGTTTGTGGCAACAGACATCTGTAATTTTTTTAACCAAGAAGTGATCTAAAAACAAAAAACTGTCTGCCAACCCAATACCCATCCTTTCCTTTTTCCATTGACACATATTCCTAACGTTCACCCCGAATAAAGGCTACGTTTGTCGGCCTCAAGTTCCGCTCCACATCTGGCAAGTGGAGGGGCAGAAAATGAAGAGCTAGCTCACCCAACACTAGAGGTCACGACCTTTCCAGGCCCCATCTCTCGGTGCTGCCCTGCTCTGCCAGTCATCTAAAGGCCAACAGTAAGCAGCCTGAAAGCCCTGAAGAGGCTCGGACTGGCCTGGGCTTCTGCCTTAGAAACATAAGCTAATGTGTTTGTGCCCCTACACACGTTAGTAAGCTTTGTTTCTAGATTACCATCTGCTGAAAAGCAGCCACCTGTCTTATAGGAATGCCACCAGGAAAGAATGAACCATTAGGCACAGAGCACTTGGAAATTTCTAGAAGAAGGAAATAGGGACAAATAGACCCAAAGCTTGCCCCACCCACACTTGCTTCATTTTTCTGTTCCTGGTCTTTAATGATGCCCTCTTTCCTCCACTGCTCTGGGCTTTCCCACCCAAGCACCTTAGTGAGGCAGAAGAGAATAAATACCCAGAAATATATCTGAAGTCCCATCCAGAGAGAAGCCCTGCACAGAAAAACTGGCACCCCAGAGAGGCGCACAGTCCTTATTCTGTGGTTTGGCTAAGCCCTGACATCCACGTGATCCCAAGGGTTTGGCATCACCCCCCTTTGAGAAGCTCCCCACAGCATCAAGGCCAAACTACTCTGGCTAACTTTCAAGGCTTCACCAAATTCACCCCATCTATCCTCACAATTCTTCACTTTCGTCCAAGTCCATCTCTTCATGTTCCATCAAAGGCACCAGTCATTTCATGCGCTCACTCATTCTTCTAGACCTCCTAGGCCAGACCACACCTCAAGCCTCTGCTAAGCTGCAGCCTACCTGGTCTCCAGCAAAGCCTCTGCTACCTTCCAACATGCAATGATGGTCCCCTCCTCTGAACCTGGGACCTTCATAGGTACTAAGAGGGTGTCTTAGTTCCCACTGCCATAACAAAGTATCATAGACTAGGTGGCCTAAGCAGCAGACATTTACATTCTCACAGTTCTGGAGGCTAGAAGTCCCAGATCAAGGTGCCAGCCAGTTCGGATTCTGGTGAGAGCCCTCTGCCTGGCTTGCAGACAGCCACCTTCTCCTGCAGCGTCACATGGCAGAGAGAGCTCTGACATCTCTTCCTTCTTTAAGGGCATCAGCCCTATTGGATTGGGTCCCCACCCTTATGGGCTCATTTAACCTTAACACCTCCTCACAAGCCCTATCTCCAAATACAGTCACATTGGGCATTAGGGCTTCAACATATGAGTTTGGTGGGGGCGGGGGCGCACAAACATTCAGTCCATAACAGAGGGAGTATGGTGTGAGATGTAAGACACAAAAAGGGAGAGGGGTCAGCAGAACTTGTAGAGACACTGCTTTAGAGAGAGAAGTGAGAAGGCAGGGACTGTGTCTGGTTTTGTCGGAGAAAACAGGAGTAAGGGGAATGACAGAGCCATGAGGTTTTTTTTTTTTTTTTTTTTTCCGTACGGGGG
>NW_020174149.1:5939885-5958043 GCF_003031525.2 Neophocaena asiaeorientalis asiaeorientalis
AATTGTTTTTTTTTTTTTTTTTTGCAGTACGTGGGCCTCTCACTGTTGTGGCCTCTCCCATTGCAGAGCACAGGCTCCAGCAGCGCAGGCTCAGTGGCCGTGGCTCACGGGCCCAGCCGCTCCGTGGCATGTGGGATCTTCCCGGACCAGGGCACGAACCCGCGTCCCCTGCATGGGCAGGTGAACTCTCAACCACTGCGCCACCAGGGAAGCCCACCATGAGGTTTTGTGATGAGGAAAAACGTATGTGTACAAGGCAACCCTGTTATGAGCACAACAGTATATAACAAAAGGGCATCCTTGTTACTCTCTGAAGGTCGCTGACACTTGACCACATAAATTCGAAAATGACCTTTACTACCTTTTCATAAAAACAACAGAAATCCCTCATAGACATGATATTGAAAACCATTAGTAACTGAGCTGAGAAAAAACACCTCTCATCAAATTAAATATTATCTCTTTTAAGAGCATTAATGAAAAGATTTATAGAAGGACTGCATCTTTCACCCAGTTATGCATATTGGTTGATGGAGAAATCAGGAAAAAATTCAATTTATAAAAGTGCAGCCCTGTTCTGGACATTTTATTTTCTTACTAGAAGACAGTCAACAAAGGATTTTCAAAACTTTCTTATTGTCAATTAATTAAAAAAAATAAAATCCTCAAATCGGGGGTTCCCTGGTGGCGCAGTGGTTAAGAATCTGCCTGCCAATTCAGGGGACACAGGTTCGATCCCTGGCCCGGGAAGATCCCACATGCTGCGGAGCAACTAAGCCCGTGCGCCACAACTACTGAAGCCCACGTGCCTAGAGCCCGTGCTCCGCAGCAAGAGAAGCCACCGCAATGAGAAGCCTGCGCACCGCAACAAAGAGTAGCCCCCGGTCGCTGCAACTAGAGAAAGCCCACGCGCGGCAACGAAGACCCAACACAGCCAGGATAAAAACAAAACATCTCAAATCACATCTCTCTCCTGTTTGGAAACCCACAGGTGGAAAGCCGACTGCCAACAAAACACTGACTTACACTGCCCTCTGCTGGTTCACTGGCCACATGTCAAGTTCCTTAGTTTACAAAGTTGCCAAAAGTCAAGTCCAGTATTTTGAACCAGCAAATTCAAGCCTAATTACTAAAAACAGGTTGTGGAAAATATTACTAAGTGGCTTAAATACCATCTGCATCACATCAGGCACACACTCCTAATGAAAAGGGCACATGTGTGGGAAGAGGTGGTGCCGGATCACATTTGCTAACCTAATAGAAAGGGTTCTTAAACTCTTTAAAATGTGCTTTAAATTCACAATAACGCCTTTAAATTGCCCCCTTTCACACTTAACACTTGCCATGCCAACCAACTTTTCAGAAAACAAACAAATATAATAAAAAAATTAAATCTTGGTTCTACTACTGCATTTCAGCCTCTGGTTAAATCAGCTTAGCTATAAATAACTGCATATTACTGCAGTTAACAAAATTCATTTTCTAAGTATAGACTTTTTTTTTAATTTAGAAGCTGCTAATTTGCCAGAATGTTGCTGGAAAATATGCCATTTGTTTCAACATGCACACATCAGCTTCCATTAAAATGATTACGGCATCATTTGAAAGTCTAAAGCATTTATTAGGTGTCTCCCATTCCACAGAGCGTTTTACTAAGCCCTGTAGTAATGAGTTAAGCCAAACCCTCACTTCCGAGCTTGTTTCCTTAAACAGATGAAGTAACACACAATTGACACAATGGAACAAACAGCACAGGTGTATTAACTTAGGTGACTGTACCTGTATTTTGTTCTGGCAAAAAGTGGGAGCGTACTATGAGCTGGATGTTTATAAAGAGCAGAGTGGGAGGAAATCACAGTTGTCTAAAATTCAAATAGGGATGCCTTTGGAAGGAGGTGGGACTCCAGGTAGCTAAATGAATGGAGAAGGCTTGGGAACCCCAGAACAAAGGAGGCAGCCACAGGCTGGGAGGTCTTCCTGGACAGATGAGTGGGACAATGACAAGAAAGCAGTAAATCTTAGAAATGCCACGACTCCCAAAGCCCACACAGCAACCTTCCTTACCGAAGTCCAGGGCACCATGTGCTTCTGCACAGGCATGATGGGCTCCGGGCTGCCAGTCTGCCACTGGCTCAGACGCATTCAGAGAGTTCCAGATGCAGGTGCAAAGTCAGCTCCACATCACTGGCCTGCCTTAGTCACTGGCCTGCTTTCCGGGCCATCTTTGAGAGTGTACACCTTCCTTCATGTAGATGGGCAATCCCTGAAGTTCTCCCACAGCTCTTTGGTACATTTATTCATTTTAATCAATGAACACCTAACCACAGCCCAAGCCTCATTACAAATATTAACATATTAAATTCTCATAACCATTCCATAATATAGGCACTATTATTAAATTGCCAATTTAACATATGAGGAAACTGAGGCACACAAAAGTCAACACTTTTCTCAAGTTCACACAACTAGTAAGTGGCAGAGACGGGACTCAAGCCGAGGCATTCTGATTCCGAGTTTGTGCTCTTAACTGATACGCTGGGTCAGAAAACATAACGCATGTTACAATCTCCAAGTAGAAAAAAGAACACTGTATAGTAAGGATAGGATAAGTTTTGCTGAGGAAACAACCAACCTCCAACTCCACCAGGTTTATTTCTTGCTCGCACTACTTGCCCATTGAGAGATGTCAGTCACCACGCAACAGGGACAAGGGGGCCCCAGAGAAGCTCACATCGGCAATTACATGCTCTTGCCCAGATGTGCCACATCACTCATTTCCTACTTGGAACTCACTGGCTGGAATCAATCATAGGGACCAGCCAATCTGATTCACCAATCACATAACTCATCCCCAGGCAAGGGTCTGGGAAGTGTGCCCTTACTCTGTGCCTGGAAGGAGGTAGAAGTGGAAATATTGGGCAAACCACCAGGAAAGACTACCACAAAACAATAGTGACAACTGCAGTAGTAATGTCACAATTTTGGTAAACAAAGATGACATCACTGGCCCACTCACATATGTCATGCGGTTTTTCCACTTGCAGTAATGGATTTGCAGGCATCTAATCAAGCAGCACTGGTTCCTTCATGCATTCACTCATCCAAAGCACTTAGTGAGTAGCCGCTTTCAAACTAGTTGGGGAAGCCCACATTTCCACATGCGCAAAACTTGATAAAAGTGGCAAATGAATATACAAGGATACTAACTGGACACAACTGACACACTCAGGTGGGAAAAAAATCAGCAACCTGAGAAGTGATATGCATTGTGAAGGAAATAAACCTTTATGTGGCTTTATGATGGAAGCCCAGAGACACGGACAAACAGACTGAGCAGGTGGAGGGAGGCCGGCTGCCTGGAGCAGGGGATGTGTTCTGGACAGAGCGCTGCTCAGAAATGGTGCTCTGTAGCTGGGGAAGCAAGAAGCCGACCCGTGAGTGCTCCTTGGTTTTCAGTAGTGACATCAGTGAGACGTGAACACGTGCTGCCGGAAAATGAAACTTTCGCAATGTAATTTTGTCAATTCCCAAAAATAGGTTGGGCACTTGAATGGAAAATAAAATCACATTGTCTCAGAATGATAATTTTTTTCCTCTGCTTCCTTCTGAAAGGTGAATGTGAAATCTGAATTAACTAGAAAACATACTGGGAAAGCACACACACTGGACAGTTCAGATTTGGGGAAATGTTTATATTTGAGCAGTACTCAAAAACAGGTTTCTGGACATTTAAGTCCCTAAGCTATTTTATAAATTGAAAAAATTTTAGAACTAAGAAAATATAAACCAAAATTCTAGTCCAGGCACTGCATTTTATAGGAAGAATTTGAAACACAAAGAGGCTCAAGGCCACACAACTCATTTGGATCCACGAGGGGACGTGCACACTGCTTCCCCACCCAGTTATCAGCTCTGTCCTGCTTCCACAATTACACAACTACTCCTAAAGAAAAATATGTGTAGTGCCAAATGGTGGCAGTAGTGTAAACGTTAATAACCATATGACACAGCTGAATTCAAAAGTGTTGACAAACCTAGATTTTACATATGAGCGGGGATGGTGACTGCTCTGTTTCTTATATTAAATCCCCTGGTGTCTGAAAACACACGTTTTCTATTGTGTCATTTAACAAGGCAGTGTTTTTCAAATTCTGGGTCAATTCAGTTAGCGGATCACACCAGGATTTTTTTTTTTTCTTTTTCAAAGAAGCGAAATACATATCTAACTTGGGCTGTATTTTCATTTGCTCAATATAAAGACAGATTAATTTTTCTTGTTCTTGCCTTTGCCCAAGATGCATAGGCCATGAACTTTTTTTTTTTTTTTTTTACTGTTTAAATAAAACCTGGTTTTAAGGGTAAACGAGTTGTGAAAAGATTCGGTTAAGAGAGACCGGTAAGAAGTACACGTGGTGTTGCCCCTGCTGACTTCCCTCGTTGGTGACCACACTCCCACACCCCGCTCCAAGGCTGGAGAGAGAGGCAGGGACAGAGCAATAGGGCTCTGACGTACTGAGTTTGGAATCCCATCCTGGAGGAGATGGGAGACCAGTGGCTCAATGGGATACCACCTGGAATGGGCCTGGGATGATGCTTTTGAGAGAAGACCAAGGTCAAGGCAAGCCAGTGAGTCATAGCTCACCCCACAGAAGGTCCCAAGGCAGGGAGGAAACATGGGGGGAGGATGGAGATGAGAACCAAAGAGGAACAGCTGGTTCCAAGTTCTAGTCAGGAGTTACGGTGGGGACGGAAGATCTTAAAAAAGGAAAAACAAAAACCATGACGTGATACCAGCAAAGGGGAAGGAATGGTGACCTATGTAAACAAGAAGCTGCCCTAAAGGAGCAAAATTTAGGGGCACACACACAGACACTTCTATCCCTATATATACTTCTTCTCCAACTACTTCTTCTCTACCTGAAACATTTCCTCTGTACTATGGGACACTCCATTCTTTAGATTCTGAATAGGGGATGGCAGGCAAGGTTCCCTAGAGGAGTATTTAAGAATCTCCAGGAAAGGTGGGCAAGTGGTTTTCTTTATTTATTTTTTGAATTTTTGAATTTTATTTTTTATAGAGCAGGTTCTTATTAGTTATCTATTTTATACATATTAGTATATACATGTCAATCCCAATCTCCCAATTCATCCCACCACCACCCCAACCCCCCACCGCTTTCCCCCCTTGGTGTCCATACATTTATTCTCTACATCTGTATCTCAATTTCTGCCCTGCAAACCAGTTCATCTGTACCATTTTCCTAGGTTCCACATATAAGTGTTAACATATGATATTTGTTTTGCTCTTTCTGACTTACTTCTGTACGACAGAAGTATACAGAGTGTATACAGACTCTGTATGACAGTCTCTAGATTCATCCATGTCTCTACAAATGACCCAATTTAGTTCCTTTTTATGGCTGAGTAATATTCCATTGTATATATTATTATTATTATTATTTTTGTGGTACACGGGCCTCTCACTGCTGTGGCCTTTCCCATTGTGGAGCACATGCTCTGGACGCACAGGCTCAGCGGCCATGGCTCACGGGCCCAGCCACTCTGTGGCATGTGGGATCTTCCCAAACCAGGGCACGAACCCACGTCCCCTGCATCGGCAGGTGGACTCTCAACCACTGCGCCACCAGGGAAGCCCCACTGTATACATCTACCACATTTTCTTTATCCATTCGTCTGTTGATGGGCATTTACGTTGCTTCTATGACCTGGCCATTGTAAACAGTGCTGCAATGAACATTGGGGTGCATGTGCCTTTTTGAATTATGGTTTTCTCTGGGTATATGCCCAGTAGTGGGATTGCTGGGTCATATGGTAATTCTATTTTTAATTTTTTAAGGAACCTCCATACTGTTCTCCATAGTGGCTGTAACAATTTACATTCCCACCAACACTGCAAGAGGGTTCCCTTTTCTCCACACCCTCTCCAGCAATTGTTGTGTGTAGATTTTCTGATGATGCCCATTCTAAATGGTGTGAGGTGATACCTCATTGTAGTTTTGATTTTCATTTCTCTAATAATTAGTGATGTTGAGCAGCTTTTCATGTGCTTCTCGGCCATCTGTATGTTCTCTTTGGAGAAATGTCTATTTAGGTCTTCTGCCCATTTTTTGGATTGGGTTGTTTTCTTAATATTGAGCTGCATGAGCTGTTTATATATTTTGGAGATTAATCCTTTGTCCACTGATTCGTTTGAAAATATTTTCATCTTCAGTTTGTTAATATGGTGTATCACATTGATTGATTTGCATACACTGAAGAATCCTGCATCCCTGGGATAAATTCCACTTGATCATAGTGTATGATTCTTTTATAGTGTTGTTAGAATCTGTTTGCCAGTATTTTGCTGAGGATTTTTGCATCTATATTCATCAGTGATATTGGTCTGTAATTTTCTTTTTTTGTAGTATCTCTGTCTGGTTTTGGTATCAGGGTGATGGTGGCCTCGTAGAATGAGTTTGGGAGTGCTCCTTCCTCTGCAATTTTTTGGAAGAGTTGGAGAAGGATGGGTGTTATCTCTTCTCTAAATGTTTGATAGAATTCACCTGTGAAGCCATCTGGTCCTGGACTTTTGTTGGAAGATTTTTAATCACAGTTTCAATTTCATTACTTGTGATTGGTCTGTTCATATTTTCTATTTCTTCCTCATTCAGTATTGGAAGGTTATACGTTTCTAAGAATTTGTCCATTTCTTCCAGGTTGTCCATTTTATTGGCATAGAGTTGCTTGTAGTAGTCTCTTAGGATGTTTTGTATTTCTGCGGTGTCTGTTGTAACTTCTTTTTCAATTCTAATTTTATGGATTTGAGTCCTCTCCCTCTTTTTCTTAATGAGTCTGCCTAATGGTTTATCAATTTTGTTTATCTTCTCAAAGAACCACCTTTTAGTTTGACTGATCTTTACTAGTGTTTTGTTTCTATTTCATTTATTTCTGCTCTGATCTTTATGATTTCTTCCCTTCTGCTAACTTTGGGTTTTGCTTCTTCTTCTTTCTCTAGTTCCTTTAGGTGTAAGGTTACATTGTTTTTTTGAGAGTTTTCTTGCTTCTTGAGGTAGGCTTGTATTGCTATAAACTTCCCTCTTAGAACTGCTTTTGCTACATCGCATAGGTTTTGTATCATTGTGTTTTCATTGTCATTTGTCTCTAGGTATTTTTTGATTTCCTCTTTGATTTCTTCAGTGATCTCTTGGTTATTTAGTAATGTACTGTTTAGCCTCCATGTATCTATGTTTTTTACGTTTTTTTCCGTGTAATTCATTTCTAATCTCATAGTGTTGTGGTCAGAAAAGATGCTTGGTATGATTTCAATTTTCTTAAATTTACTGAGGCTTGATTTGTGACCCAAGATGTGATCTGTTCTGGAGAATGTTCTGTGCGCACTTGAGAAGGAAGTGTAATCTGCTGTTTCTGGATGGAATGTCCTATAAATATCAATTAAATCTATCTGGTCTATTGTGTCATTTAAAGCTTGTGTTTCCTTATTAATTTTCTGTTTGGATGTTCTGTCCATTGGTGTAAGTGAGGTGTTAAAGTCTCCCACTATTATGGTGTTACTGTTGATTTCCTCTTTTATAGCTGTTAGCAGTTGCCTGATGTATTGACATGCTCCTATGCTGGGTGCATACATATTTATAATTGTTATATTTCTTCTTGTATTGATCCCTTGGTCATTATGTAGTGTCCTTCCTTGTCTCTTGTAACATTCTTTATTTTAAAGTCTATTTTATCTGATATGACTATTGCTACTCCAGCTTTCTTTTGATTTCCAATTGCATGGAATATCTTTTTCCATCCCCTCACTTTCAGTCTGTATGTGTCCTTAGGTCTGAAGTGGGTCTCCTGTAGTCAGCATATATATGGGTCTCGTGTTTGTATCCATTCAGTGAGCCTGTGTCTTTTGGTTGGAGCATTTAATCCATTCACGTTTAAGGTAATTATTGATATGTATGTTCCTATTGTCATTTTCTTAATTGTTTTGGGTTTGTTTTTGTAGGTCCTTTTCTTCTCTTGTGTTTCCCACTTAGAGAAGTTCCTTTAGCATTTGTTGTAGAGCTGGTTTGGTGATGCTGAATTCTCTTAGCTTTTGCTTGTCTGTAAAGCTTTTGAATTCGCCATCAAATGTGAATGAGATCCTTGTTGGGTAGAGTAATCTTGGTTGTAGGTTCTTCACTTTCATCACTTTAAATATGTCATGTCACTCCCTTCTGGCTTGTAGAGTTTCTGCTGAGAAATCAGCTGTTAACCTTACGGGAGTTCCATTGTGTGTTATTTGTTGATTTTCCCTTGTTGCTTTCAATAATTTTTTTTATTTTTAATATTTGCCTATTTGATTACTATGTGTCTCGGTGTGTTTCTCCTTGGGTTTATCCTGTATGGGACTCTCTGCACATCCTGGATTTGGGTGGCTATTTCCTTTCCCACGTTAGGGAAGTTTTTGACTATAATCTCTTCAAATATTTTCTCAGGTCCTTCCTCTCTCTCTTCTCCTTCTGGGACCCCTATAATGCGAATGTTTTTGTGTTTAATGTTGTCCCAGAGGTCTCTTAGGCTGTCTTCATTTCCTTTTATTCTTTTTTCTTTATTGTGTTCCACAGCAGTGAATTCCACCATTCTGTCTTCCAGGTCCCTTATCCATTCTTCTGCCTCTGTTATTCTGCTATTGATTCCTTCTAGTGTAGTTTTCATTTCAGTTATTTTATTGTTCATCTCTGTTTGTTTGTTCTTAAATTCTTCTAGGTCTTTGTTAAACATTTCTTGCATCTTCTCGATCTTTGCCTCCATTCTTTTTCCGAGGTCCTGGATCATCCTTCACTATTATTATTCTGAATTATTTTTCTGGAAGGTTTCCTGTCTCCACTTCATTTAGTTGTTTTTTGGGGGTTTTATCCTGTTCCTTCATTTGGTACATAGCCCTCTGCCTTTTCATCTTGTCTATCTTTCTGTGAATGTGGTTTTTGTTCCACAGGCTGCAGGACTGTAGTTCTTCTTGCTTCTGCTGTCTGCCCTCTGGTGGATGAGGCTATCTAAGAGGCTTGTGCAAGTTTCCTGATGGGAGGGACTGATGGTGGGTAGAGCTGGGTGTTGCTCTGGTGGGCAGAACCCAATAAAACTTTAATCTGTTTGTCTGCTGATGGGTGGGGCTGGGTTCCCTCCCGGTTGGTTGTTTGGCCTGAGGTGACCCAACACTGGAGCCTACCTGGGCTCTTTGGTGGGGCTAATGGCGGACTCTGGGAGGGCTCACGCCAAGGAGTACTTCCCAGAACTTCTGCTGCCAGTGTCCTTGTCCCCACGGTGAGTCACAGCCACCCCCACCCCCGCCTCTGCAGGAGACCCTCTAACACTTCCAGGTAGGTCTGGTTCAGTCTCCCCCAGGGTCAGTGCTCCTTCCCCTTGGTCCCGATGCATACACTACTTTGTGTGTGCCCTCCAAGAGTGGAGTCTCTGTTTCCCCCCATCCTGTTGAAGTCCTGCAATCGAATCCCACTAGCCTTCAAAGTCTGATTCTCTGGGAATTCCTCCTCCTGTTGCTGGACCCCCAGGTTGGGAAGCCTGACGTGGGGCTCAGAACCTTCATTCCAGCGGGTGGACTTCTGTAGTACAAGTGTTCTCCAGTTTGTGAGTCACCCACTCAGCAGTTATGGGATTTGATTTTCTTGTGATCGCGACCTTCCTACTGTCTCACTGTGGCTTCTCCTTTGTCTGTGGATGTGGGGTATCTTTTTTGGTGAGTTCCAGTGTCTTCCTGTTGATGGCTGTTCAGCAGTTAGTTATGATTCCGGTGCTCTCACAAGACAGAGTGAGAGCATGTCCTTCTACTCTGCCATCTTGAACCAATCTCTGGGCCAGTAGTTTTAAAAAGCATTTTCAATAAATCTGGATTTTTCTGTTTGTTATGATTTGAATAATAGAAATTATAGAAAATAAAGTTCAACAATATCTTATTGGCTGGTGAGAACGTCAAGGTTTCAAAGGGTTGACACATCAATTGCTCTACCTTAGTATAAACCAGCTCCATCAGGCTGCCTTCCTTGTAGTAACGCTGTCCACATCCCCCCACCACTCCTTCCCATTTCTCAACAGTAGGTGTTAGCAATCCCTCCCACCCTCAAAAATCTGACCTCTCCACCTCTCTCCTCATTTTCAGCAGAGGACTGACCTTGCCTCCAAACACCATAAAGAATAAGCCACTAGATGGCAATCCCTTAGATTGTCGCCCCCGCACCTGCAATGCTCCAGCATCTACACCCTACCTTCCTCCTTCCCTCCCATGAGGTTCTTTAGATTACCATCCCCTTTCACCTTCTCAGGGGCCTCACTCGCCCATCAGCATCTTTTCCAATAAGCATTTAAACTGCCTACTTGTCTGTCTTTAAATTAACAAAGCAAAACTTCCCAATCTCTCTACTTTCTAGCCCTGATTCTGTCTCCCCAGCTGTCTCTATAGCTGCCTTCCACCCCTCACCTCCCAGCCCTTCCCAGACCCACAGCAATTTTGACTTCATTCTCCCCAGTCCACTGAACTGGCTCTAGCTGAAGTCACCGAATGGCCTCATGTTTACTAGATCCAATGGACCCCCTCAATCTTCCTAAACCTCTTGACAAAGTGCAGTACACGAGAGCCTGTCAATTAAACCCCACTCCCCCTCAGCTCCCGTGCACATACTCTCTGCCGCTTGTCCTCAGTCTCCTTTGGGGTTCTCTTCTTCCCAGTTTTCAAATGTTGGCTTTATTCTCTTCTGGGCCCTCTGTCCTTCTAAGAGTACAGATTCTCCTTTGGGGCAAGTTTCTCTGCTCCTACGGTTTCAATGACCACCTATGTGATGATGCTGCCAAAATCTATATTTGAAACCTACTGGAAAGGCACTCATCAAGCATGTCCAGAACCCATCTCTCATCATCATCAGTCACAAGACTGCCCCCATTCCATGCATCTCCCACTTCGGTCAGGGCCACCACCAGCTGACTGGATGCCCAAACCAGAATTTTACCGGGCATCACCTTGGCTCATCGGCAGCCCTCAAGTCAAGATCATCAAGTGCTAACCGTTCTACTATCTAAATGTGTCTTGAATCTAATCACTTACGCCTGGTGGTCAAGAACAGTCTGCCTGAGTTCAAATCCTAGCCCTGCCATTTACAACTCTGTGACTGGGCAAGTCCTGGCCTTCAGTTTCCTCACCTATCCAAAGGAAATGTCAGTAGTGTATACAAACTATCTTTGGAGGGTTAAATGAATTAATATCAATGAGGCACTCAGAGCAGTGGCTGGCACAGTAAGCGCTGTGTCGGGTAGATGGTCCCCTCATGGTTATCGTGCTCATCATTCATCACTACCTGATCCAGGCCCTCATCACCTCTTGCCTGGACAACTCAAACCTCCTTCTAATTGGTCTCCCTGGCTCCAATTTGCCTCCCTCTAGTCTAGCCTCCACAGCATGGCCAAAGTGACCTTTCTGAAATGCAAACCTAATCATGTCTCTCCCCTGCTTCCAGCTGTTTCCAGTCCCTTCTCCTCACCAAGGCTTGCAGGCTCCTGCCTTCCCTCCCCTCCTCACACCTGACCTTGCACTCCAGCCATAATGAGGTCCTTTAAGTTCCTCTAGTGCATCACGCTTTCACCACTGTCCCTGTTCTCTCCTCACTCCTGCTCCCTCCTTCAGGTCCCAGCTGAAATGTCCCTTTCCCCAGCAAGCTCTCCCTGACTCTCCAAGTCTGCATTTAAACACCCCCAATAGGCACCAAAGAGAATGCTGTACCCTGCAGTTATTCAGCTATTGCAACTACCAAATGACATGAGTAAATAACTCCTATTCTGGTTTGTCATGGAAGGGGGTTCACTTTTTATTTCAGGGCCCCCTTTCACTAAAGCATACCTAGATTCTAGCTCCATTGAACACAGGGATGCCTCTCAGTATGTCTCACTAGGGATAAGGGAATGTGAGGATTCTCCAATCAGCATTTGATGGCGGCAGATGATTAAAAATAATGGTGAAAATGGCAACAGCTAACACTCACTGTACACTTGCAACGTGTCAGGCACTGCACTGAGTAAACCACACACCGTAGTCATCTCACCATCAGGAAGGTCTGAGGACAGCACTTATCCCCACCGTACCTGTCAGATCCCGAAAGGCAAGTCCACTAATCAGGCCCAAATTCCTCTTCTGAAACTGTTCACAAAACAAAGCTAAATGTTCTTAATTAAATGTCCTCTCTCTCTCTTGGACATGGTAGGCAGCCATGAGCTACTCTAACTTTTCCTAATAAGCAGCACAGCAAAGTTAGGACCAGGACTGAGGGCTGCCAGCCCCTCATTCCTGACTTTCTGTTATTTCTGACAACTTGGCCAACTTGACTTAGACTACTGCGGCAATTATTTGCATTAATGGAACTGAAACTGGTCTCTTCAAAGAGTATAGTGTACTTTGTCCAAATGTCCAATATCCTTTCTCTTATCCTACACTCAGCCAACACAGCCCCATCCCCAAATTTCAATGCTAAAGGGGTTGGGACTTTATTCTTTTTAACTTGTATTCAGACTGACTGAAAAAAATTCTATGAAGTTTTCACTGTCTATTCACAACTTCCAGTAAGGCTAAAAAGCACTTTTTACAGCTAATAAATTCCAGTTTAGAAAGGTTAAATCTACCAAGCTTTGGAACCTCACCAAAATGGAGGGAGGGGGAGTGTATAACATGGATCAGTTTGTTAATGTATTCTCAAAAGCTACCCAGTGACAAAACCAGAACGGATGAACAAGAAGAGGGTCTTCACTTTCCTACAAAGCGAGTGGCCTTTTCATCTCTAAGATTTTGGTGCTTAGAGCTACACTTGGCCGGCCTCAATACCGGGAACTGCCAAGAGAAGTTTCTGTGCTCGCTGAGGGAGGAGAGGCACACTAACATCCTGTTCTTTTTAACAGTTCTGATGACATATATCCAAGTACTTAAAGTCAAAGTTTTGAAAGATGCTTGCTTTATTCTGTTAATTAGCCTGAAACCCAATGTTGGAAGGAAGAGAAGTGAACAGTATGTTCCATACGCCATACAACTTACTAAAAGGGAGAAAGAGACAAGTTTGAAGAGAGGATGAGGGGAGAAACCCATTGGCTTTAGTAAATGAGTTACAGTTCTGTTCATAAATCACGTTCAGAACAAACTATAAACCAGGATTTATAAAAAAAACACATAAGAGCATTTTTATAAACCACAGTCCTTACATGAACTCAGGGTTTTAGATGAGCATCTCTGGGCTTGCCTAAAACTTCTGTAAAGTAAACCACTACCAATCCACATGAAAAATGGTTTCTTTCTGAAACTACTGACTGTTCGGGTAGAACTTAAGTATTCATAACTAACAAGATAAAATTCTTTGTGGAATGAGGAGCTTTCCAGCTTATGAACAGGGATGGGTACTTTCAGAGGTATGGATGTCAGGACTCAGACAGCATCCAAATGCTAAGGATGATCCTGCAAGTTTAATTTACTGTCCTGTTTTTTAGAGACAGCATGTAAAGGCTCCATAAGCAGCATTACTGGTTTCCTAGGAAAGAGCTCAGTTGAACTTTAACCCACCACAGAAGTGCCTTTATTTTCTGATCACTCTACATGCAAAGCTAAGGGAGGATGAGGATGGAAAAGAAAACAGAATCACAAGATCACCACCGGTAGGCACTGCTTTTAAAAACTCGTGCCAATATTCTGAACAGCATAGGTCTGCCTGGAAGAGCAGAATAACGAGAACAGCTGGACCAATTCGGTGGAAAGTGATCGTAGGACCACCAAGAAGTAGTTTTGGGCATTTGTGTGGAAACACTGCGCTCTGTGTTGGGCTAAAAACCTTAAGCATCACTTATCTACTTTTGGATGAAGATAAGGCTTTTACTTAATCTAACACTGAGCTGGTGGTAGCAGTTAGAGATTATGTAATCTGAGCACCTACAAGGAGAATAATACTGAAGTGATTTGTATGGAAGTTTGCATTTTCAGTACTGCTTTGAAGCATGATGTTTAGTGACTTAATGAAGTAAGCAGTCAATTCCAACAGCTTTACAGGTAAAAACAGGGGCGTCTTAATAAGGAGTTCCCTTTTTATTCTCACTGGGCCACATTAATTTTACAAATATAACCACTATTATTTCAAACTCAATTCATCTGATATGTCTGCCATTCCAGCTTGTCAACATTTTAACTACTGCTGTGTGCTACATATAAGTACATCTCTATCACAGACACCCAGTTATATGCTATATACTTTACATAACTTATTTACACTACTACACGTTATATAGTATGTTGATTCCACCCTGAGAATATCTAACAAAACTAAGATTCACAGAAGGTTTGAAAAAGGAATCACAAAAGGAACTGACAGTTAACGTTTAAACCTACTCAAAGTGTGTGCCTGGTGTATTTGAGAATCTGTACCAAAAAAAAAAAAATAATACATATCTAACTAATGGGTTGAAATGTCACTTTTTTTTAAGACTGAAGGGATTAGTATGACCTGGGATCCTTTTAGGTATAGAACTTTTTGTTTTTAACAGAGGAGACCTCGAGGAGTAAAACCCTAATTTTCTACCTGAACCACAGATGAACAGAGGCACCTCATCAAACACGTGTCAGTGACTGGGGCGGGAAGAGAGCCCAGCACATGCTCTCATCCCCATCCTGCCTGCTCAGCTCCCCCACGAAGGCAATGGGGAGGGAGAAGCTGATGGGACAGTGAGTACTGGGTCAAATATGCAAGTACAGTGAGAGATACGAGATGGAAAGCGGAGAATGCTCTGGGCCCCGGCTGGAGCTGGACTGACTGGGTCCAAATCCATCCCAGCTCCAACCCTGGCTGCATTGTAACCATGAGCAGATGTCCCTGTCTTTATCTCTTAGGGTCTCAACTACGAACATGAAGATAATAACAGTACCTACCTCATAGGATTGTTGCGAGAATTAAATGACACACTACAAATAAAATGCTTGGCAACAATGCCTAGAACATGGTAGGGCTCAATGAATATAAACTTTTCCCATTATCATCACTGTTACTGCTTGGTTAATTCCCACAGGTGATCCCTAGATTACTTCTTATCACAATGACCTTGACAAACTACACTATAGATAGATATCCAAGTACTGTATTTTTTGTTTTGTTTTGTTTTGTTTTGTTTTGTTTTTTAAGATATAAAACAATATGGAGGGCTTCCCTGGTGGCACAGTGGTTAAGAATCCGCCTGCCAATGCAGGGGACACGGATTCGAGCCCTGGTCCGGGAAGATCCCACATGCCACGGAGCAACTAAGCCTGTGTGACACAACTATTGAGCCTGCATTCTAGAGCCCGTGAGCCACAACTACTGAGCCCACATGCCACAACTACTGAAGCCCGTGTGCCTAGAGCCCGTGCCGCCCAACAAGAGAAGCCACCACAATGAGAAGCCTGCGCACCGTGACGAAGAGTAGCCCCTGCTCACCGCAAGTAGAGAAAGCCCGCGTGCAGCAACGAAGACCCAACATAGCCAAAAAGAAATAAAAAATTAATTAATTAATTTTTAAAAAACAAAACAATATGGACACCATGATGGACACTCACTGCTATTGGTATAGAAGGTTATAAAAAAGGTTATATAACTATTACATTATATATTTAGTACAGAATCATCTTTTGAAAAGAATATGTATGTCCATATATATGGCTGGAAAAAAGACTAAGACATATACTATCAATCTGTGAGCATGGTCATCTCTGAGTGGTACAATTATTATTAATGATTCTAACTTTGTCCCCTTTTGCTCATCCATTTTTCTAATTTTCTACAATGAACACACATTCCATATTTATACAAAAGATATGAGAGACCAAAATTCTCATACAAACTAAAAAACAAAAGCATGGAAGACTGCTGCTGAAATTGTGAAATTGTGCAGACATGTGCAATACCACCTCCAATGCAAGAAGCATGTGATGACATAAAAGGGCACACAAAGGTCAGGTAAAGCCAGAGGACACTCCTGGCAGAAAGAAAGTGAACTTGGCTTTGAGCCCTCCTCCAGCTATTTCCCAGCCATGTACCCTGGTGAGTCATTTATCATGGCCTCTGTTTATGACCAACTGATGGAATCAGTTTTGACCTCCTGCAACAGGACAGAGATAACCACCCTCTCTGCCCTGAGAACTTAGATTTGGCTTCCAGCCCACGTCCATCCTAGCTCTCCTCCCGGCTCCGTCTCTGTCTCCGCTGGTTCCTCTATGCCTCTTAGCTGCTCATCGTCCCAGTGCCCAGGATTCAACCCTTGACCTCTGCTCCACTCTGTCCACTCTCAGCCAGTCTATGGCTTCAATTCCACTGATAACCCAACTATTCCTAAGTATCCATCTTCAGTTCTGACCTCTTCCTTGAATTCCAGGCTCGAATATCAAAAATTGCCCACTGGAGGGGCTTCCCTGGTGGTGCAGTGGTTGAGAGTCCGCCTGCCGATGCAGGGGACACGGGCTCGTGCCCCGGTCCGGGAAGATCCCACATGCCGCAGAGCGGCTGGGCCCGTGAGCCATGGCCGCTGAGCCTGCGCGTCCGGAGACTGTGCTCCGCGACGGGAGAGGTCACATTAGTGAGAGGCCCGCGTACAGGAAAAGAAAAAAAAAAAATTGCCCACTGGAGATAATTTTTTGGAGGTCTGGCAGGCATCTCAAACTCAACATGGCCCAAACTGAGAGCATGACCTCCCTCCAACCCTCAAGACCCGGTCCTCCTCACCACAGCTGATGACAACCGAATCCTTCTCGTTGCTCAGGCCAAAAGCTCTGTAGTCACTCTGGGCTTCGTTCTTTCCCTCATACCATAAATGCAAGTCTATTGATCCTACCTCTAAAATACACCCAGAACCCTACCACTTCACACCACACCTTCAAAGCTACCACCCTGGTCCAGGACCACCCTCTTCGTCTGGGATTATTATTATTGCAGAAGCCCCCTAACCAGTCTCCCTGCTCCCACCCACGCCCCCTGCAGTATCTTCTGAGCACGGGAGCCAGACTGATACTATTAAAGTGTCGATCCATCACGTCACTCTTCGGCTTGAACCCCCCAAAGGTTCTGCATCTCCCAGAGATAAAACACCAAACTCTTTGTGCTGGCCTACAGGTGCACACGCTCATCTCCCACTACCCTTATCTTCACTCCACCAGCCCCACTGGCCTCCGTGTGGTTCCTCAAACAAACCAAGCAGGTTCCCACCACAGGGCCACTGGACTAGCTGTTCCTTCTCCCTAAAATACTGTTCTCCCAGATAGCTAGCTTCTTACCTCCTCCAGGTCCATGTCTCTCACTGAGGTGATTCCCCTGCCACCCCCTTTTAATATTATGACGACTCCCACACCCCAGTAACACACCCCCTGTCTCCTTTCCTTGTCTTCTTTCTCTTCATAGCAGTTTCACTACCCAACATAACTTGTACTTCACTCGCTTCATTTATTTAAGGTCTATCTCCCCACAGCTAATATGTAAGTTCCACAAAAGCAGAAATTTTTTATTGTTTTGCTCCTGACCTAGTACCTAGAACAGAGCCTGGCACATAGCAGGCACTAAATAAATATTTACTGAATAAATAAATAGGATTAAAAGGTACCTGTCCTTACCTCTCTCAGAGTTACATAAGGAACACATGAAAATCGGGAATGTGAAAGTAACTATTGAATAACTTGACACTTAGCTCAATATGTGGATGTTGTTATTATCATTTCTATTATATTGAAGATATGTCCCAAATCTTGCCAGATATGGCCTGAATTAGTCATGTTTGAAACTTGAACTACGATTCCCCACCTCCCTTTTAACCTACCTGTTTCAGTACAAAGGTGGTGATGGGAAATTCCCACAACACTAGGATTCTGTAAAGGATTAGGTTCATAGATCCACTCAATGTCTAAGTCTACAAATGATTATCTTAATCACAAGTTGGGATTTTTCTCTTCCCTTGGAGAAGAATATGGAACGACAGAAGGAGAGATTAAAAGATTAAGTGTGATCACTTAAGAGTCCAGAGAGTGCCTGATCTCCCGTTATTGTGTATCAGAACCCTGATGACAACCATGTCTCTCACCCAGGGCAGATTTCTGTGCAAACTCTTTTTTTTTTTTTTTTTTTTTT
>NW_020174149.1:5958268-6016583 GCF_003031525.2 Neophocaena asiaeorientalis asiaeorientalis
TTTTTTTGCGGTACGCAGGCCTCTCACTGTTGTGGCCTCTCCCGTTGCAGAGCACAGGCTCCAGACGCGCAAGCCCAGTGGCCATGGCTCACGGGCCCAGCCGCTCCGCGGCATGTGGGATCCTCCCGGACCCGGGCACGAACCCATGTCCCCTGCATCGGCAGGCGGACTCTCAACCACTGCGCCACCACGGAAGCCCCTTCTGTGCAAACTCTCAATGGACAGAAGCTTGGGTTCTGTTCAATGATCTCCATCCAGAAACTGAGAGTATACAAAATATTAACACCAGGAGATACAGAAAACAGCATGTTTCATGATGATACACCCAGAATTACTTTAGGAGGCACCAAACAGAAATGACACGGAGTTAGAACCCTCTTCTCAATGCAGATGCCACACAGCCAAGTAGAAAACTCAGTTGGAAGACATTTACTAACCTAGATTCCATCTTGGCCGGAATGACTGTTTAAAGCTCCTCTTTATGAGTTGCAAAAAAACCATAGCCCTTTAGAGGCCAATAATAGTAGCTTTTACTTGCAAAACTAACATTTACTCACTGCAGCTAAACTGCAAAGCATTGTGAACCCTGGAGAGCAAGGTAATTAATCTAATTAAGCTGAACACATAAGGGTTTTCAAGTGGATAAAACTGCATCGTGGGACACGATGGGACGCCCAGCAGCAGTGCCTGCTCCATTCACGGAGCAGGCAGAGGTGAGAGCAAGCCAGTCCTACAGAGCTCAGCCTTGAGTTTTCCAAGACGATTCCCTTCATCAGACCCTCCAGCCCCTTTAGAAAAAAGCAACTTATAAGATTATATCCTATTAAAGACCCTAACATCAAAGTCAGAAAACTGACCGATTTAAGACTTAATCAGCTTAATTGTGAGATTCTGCTTGTCAGCAACATACCAAGCCTGTCTTGTTCCTTTCACATCATGATGTGGAGGCTTCATTACTCAAGAAGCGGAGGAAGGAGAGAATCAATCAGAAAGAATTACACAAGTTGCTACAGAGAAGGCTTTCAGTTTTCACTTTATGTCAGTGACTCACTCCGTGAGAATACTGCAACTCATCCTCATCAAACTCAGCTTCTTTTTCCTTCGTTAAAAACAAAACAAACGGGACTTCCCTGGTGGCGCAGTGGTTAAGACTCCATGCTCCCAAGGCAGGAGGCCCGAGTTCGATCCCTGGTCAGGGAACTAGATCCCACATGCATGCCGCACCTAAGAGTTCACATGCCACAACTAAGGAGCCCGCCTGCCGCAACTAAGACCTGGCCCAACCAAATAAATAAATAAAATATTAGAAAACCAAAACAAACAACAACAAAATAACCCAAATTATTTTGTATCTGGACTCTCTTCTGGAAGTAACAACGCAGTCCCAAGAAGGATCAGATGGAAGGGGGAACTGTTTTAAGGAGGACACACAGGCTTGCTCACGATTCATTCTGCTAGGACCCAATCCAAGCACACTTGGAGGTTTTCAGCAGGTATCAAGAATAATCTTGCCTGTGGATGGTGTCTTACATCTTACACTTTACTTCGGCATATAACATGCTTTACATATTCTAGCGAAACTAGAGAAAAATAAGTGAATCCATATCAGGGACTTCTCTGGTGGCGCAGTGGTTAAGAATCCACCTGCCAGTGCAGGGGACACGGGTTCGAGCACTGGTCCGGGAAGATCCCACATGCCGCAAAGCAACTAAGCCCATGTGCCACAACTACTGAGCCTGCACTCTAGAGCCCCACGAGCCACAACTACTGAAGCCCGTGTGCCTAGAGCCTGTGCTCCGCAATGAGAGAAGCCAAGGCAATGAGAAGCCCGCGCACCAAAACGAAGAGTAGCCCCCGCTCGCTGCAACCGGAGAAAGCCCGCGTGCAGCAACAAAGACCCAACACAGCCAGCAATAAATAAATAAATTTAAAAAATGAATCCATATCAGACCCAAGGATTACAAACACAGACACTCCCTAGTATTGCTGATGTGACATTTTTTTCTTTCAAAGAGCAATGATTTTTTTTTTCCACTTGCTCTTGACTCCATACTGGGTTTCATATTTTTATCACATACAAGTGAGGAAATCTGGAGTTAATGTTCCAACAGGCACTCCTTCCATCAGCTTCTCACAGAGCCTTGCACCTGGCTTGGTGCGCATCAATGTTCGCATTACGACATGTCGTCATTTCAATAAATAGAACTCAAGTGTTACAAGATAACCCCAGGTTCTTGGGAGACATGAGATCTGACACATGTGAGTACCTCATTATACATCCAGGCCTTCTGCCAAGCAGAAGGAACAGAGGGATCACCTTCTAACATAAATGTTACAGGTCTCTCCTGCTCTAAGGATCAAGTCCAGTATATTTATTTCATTTACCACATGGGTCATTTTCCCTCCACTGTAAAGGAGAATCAGTGAATAAAAGCTATGTTAGTATAGCACAATGCTAGAGGATTTTAAACAAATCAGTGAGGCAAATCACTTATGGTTTTCATACCAAGCATACCTCGGACAGGCTCCATATAAATATTCCTTTCAGCTCAGAACACCATACATATACCACTTTGAAATACTGTATTCCACATGACCAAGAGACAAAATTCCACTGCCTTAGGAAATATAGGCTCACATGTTTACACTTTCATCTTCCATGCAGGCCCCATGGTCTAGGGGGATAACACAGGCCTGGGATTGGAGAAATCTGTGGGGTTACAGGACTTCCTCAGTTGCTAACAGCTTTCAAGTTTGGGAAAGTTATTTAAATTATATCCCAGTTGCTTTATCTCAGAAAGAGGGAACAAAGGTGACTACCAATTTCTAACTGCAGCAGAAGCAGCTAGACTTTGGGCAATTCCAAATGACTCAAACTACAAACATCAAGTTAATCTGTCACCTAAATCTCCCAGTCTTACAGGTGTGCCTTATAATTTGTCCCTCAAGTACCAACCAACCCACACACCTTCCACAAGAGCAGGTTTCCAGCTCTTGTTGAGTGAAGTGTCTGGAGGCATCTCTCATCATGTGCAGCGTTCTACAACCAGTCTCTTGAAGCACTTCTGTATACTCAAAAACCACATCCATACTAGGCAAAGGCTAAACCACAGAGTAGCTGAGCTAAGTAGCCTGCAGAAAACGGAAGCAGGAGTCACGCTCGCCTCTGTGCCAGGTGACCTAGAGTTAAAAAAACAAAGGGCTTTGGAGGGCAGAGGATCTTCTGATACCTGTAGTCACTGTGCTCTGCACACCACAGTGATGAAACCTCAGCTGGGGACGTGTTTCATGATATACAGCACGAAAGAGCCAGGAACATAGGATCTAATGTTTCAATTGTCCTCATAAGCCCAAAATTACACTGCATCTGTGAAAGCCAGAGACCACGACCACCCACAGCAGACCAGCAGAGACCAGACAAGATACAAGATTAACTAAAATGTCATCAAGGTACACAAACAAAGGAGGAATAAAGGACACAGTGACTCCACAGGTTACAATATTAACAGAACAAAATGCCATTCTATAGTGGCTCAAAGGAAAGAATACACGGAGTCACTGTTACCATCACTGGACACACACATCTAACTTAGTTTACTCCACTTTCCAGATCCTAAAATAGAACTAAAACAATTTCATAAGGATCATTTATTAAACTAGCAGTGACCTTCAAATTAAAACACAGGAGAGGGCTTCCCTGGTGGCGCAGTGTTTGAGAGTCCGCCTGCCGATGCAGGGTACACGGGTTCGTGCCCCGGTCCGGGAAGATCCCACATGCCGCGGAGTGGCTGGGCCCGTGAGCCATGGCCACTAAGCCTGCGCGTCCGGAGCCTGTGCTCCGCAACGGGAGAGGCCACAACAGTGAGAGGCCCGCGTACCGCAAAAACCAACCAAACAAACAAACAAAAAACATAGGAGACATAAGACTAAAGGCTTTTACATCACATCTTACCAGGCACATCTCACTTTCCTGTGCTAGACAAACGCATACTCTTGCGGGGGGGGGTGGGGGGCGGTGTTAAACCATGCCCTCCCCAGGCTGCAGAGGTTCACTTGGGTGGGATGCAATGACTCTCTTCTTCAGAGGACAGGCTTTTTCAAGGCAGAGTGATAGTTAACCTGAGCTCACTTCTGCAGCTGGTTATCTACATCATTTCTACTGCAGCCATTTATCAATTCAACAAACATTTATTCAACGCCTACTCTGTGCCAGGTCCTGTGCTCTCAGCGTGGCTTCTTCCTAGCAGACAGAGGTGTACCCAGGCCCAATTAATTTCTTGGCTGGGTTAACTTTCCAAACCCTCTTTGTGTTTACCTTTCCAGCAATGCCAAATTCATTCAGTGCCTAAGGTCACCAGCATCCTAGTTTCGTGATGCTCCTTTAATTACATTTTGGTGCCAAGAGAGCCCTTTCCCTTGGTTTCCAAGCTCATCTCTCTAGAAAATCCAACCAGCTCATGTTCTTTGTCTTCCCTCTTACTCAGTACCTCATTGATCTAACAATCCCATGATGAAGTGCCTTGATCTATAAGGGCTCATCCCTTTCCTTATTCAGGCAACTCTGATATCCTACCTTCCCTACATAATTCATCTGAAAATAATCTAATCTCTATCTGTATCAATCACCTCCCCATGAAAAAGTGTCAATAATAATAGCACTGACCACTTCGTAAAACACTTTCAGTTACACCATCTCAACTAAGCCTCACCAATACTGTGAAATAGCCAGTACTTCACTCATTTTACACACGAGGAAACCAAATAGAGAGAAGCAACCAAGTCCAAAGAGACAGGAATTTGAGGCCTGGAATCTTAAAATGCCCTAAGGGAATTTAAAAGAGTAGGATCCAGCAAGGAGTTGTCAGGAAAGAGCCTGGAATGAAGCTGCAAAGGTTAAATTACAACGTATATAGGAGTTATTTCTTAAGGAACACTTGCACATCACACATGTTAATCAGTAAAAAAGGAAAACATCCATTTGGCTCTTCAAGAGTTAGAATTTTAAAAGAAGCATGATCCAGAGGGGAGAAAAACTGACTACAAAGAATTATAAAGCTTAAAAAAAAAAGAGAGCAAGGATTCCAGGATTCTCAGACAAAGAAAGTGGAGTTCTGTCAGCAAGGTGAGAGAAGAACCTATTTTTCTGCCCCAGTGTCCCAAAAGATTAAGACCTGGTGGGTGACGTGCCCACATGCTGACCACAGAGGTGGCCAAACTTTCAGTTACCTGAACTCACGCTCATACCCACGAGCCTCGTTCGATTCCACCCAAAAGTTTTCTCCTTGCGAGGAGCACAGTAGAAAACACAATTGTTAAGAAAATTTTTTAAAAAGTAGAGCGGGATAATTTCCTGTGATCCACTCAACAAGATGGACCAATGCTCTGATTTTCTTGCCTACAGCTTCCCAAAGGCCCTACTGCAATGGACAGCTACATCTGCTTGAAGAAAGTAGGGAACTGAGAGTCAATCTCAGCCTAGTTTGTATTTGATAACAATCTGTGTATCAAAGTATTCATAGATAAAGGGATATTCTGTTGTTTTTCTATTTAGCTAAAAAATGCCATGCTTTTACTATCTGACTACTAGAGATACTTCCCTTTAGGGTTTTGTTGTGTCCGGATTTTGTTTTGTTTTGTTTGTTTGTTTCTTCATTTGTTCATTTCATTCATTCATTCATCAAGCTTTCCATTGAAGTGGCATGTGCTATACAGGACTGTCATGCATGCAGTACAGGTTTTGTGATAAAATGTAAAACTAGGCCTTTATAAAACACCATTCCTTCCTACCAGGTGACAGCTATATACCTTTGAAGAAGTCACAATACTTCTTTGAAGAGGTTCCTCATTAGTAAACGAGGGATAATAGAATCTACCAATTCCGTGTTAAAAGTGGTTTTCTGAAAGCCAAAACCAAATGATCAATCTGAAAGTATGTTGTAAGTATTACATGGATACAGCATGGATCTCTGTGGATCAGGAAACCTAGTAGAAAAAGTGTAGTTACCTTCAAGAAACTTCCTAGGAATGTGCGTGTGCATGGCACGTTATGTGCCCGTGCGTGTTTTTTTCGGCAGCCAGAGTGGGAATGGCTTTGTGTCCTCCAAGCAGCATTATCATTACCCAGGTGCAACTATCTCTCTGCAAGCATCTGAGTTCAAGGTAGAAACAGAACTTGGAGACAGTGTCTAGATACCTGACCTCAAATAGTATGGATATTATGTTGCTGCCATACCAACATCTATTTCTAGCATTCCGACTCTAGACCTCTTTTTTCACTCTGCTCTTGATCCAACAGCTTGAATGGTGGAGAAGATACCTGAAATGTCCCAAGCCCGTGATTCTGTGATCAGGGAGTATCATCATCTCCACCCTGCTGGTGACCAAAAGCTGTCTGAGAGTCACTTAAAACAAGTACCACTAGGAAAGAACTTTCGAAAGGAAACCCTAGTGGCTTCCAAATTGGCAACTTAAAGGAACCAAAAGTTAGTGAAGTCACATAACAACTAAGGGCAATTTTATTAGCCTCGTTCAATGAAGCAAAACTTGGACCAAAAAACCTCATTATTCAAACCAGATGCTGATTTTGTAACATTTACTTCAATGATGAACTGTTTCAATTTTCTCTTATTTTGAATACGTAATATAAAGCAGGCAAATCACTACATTAATAAAGGCACACCTGAAATTTATAAAGTCAGTTTGAAAAAGAACTGAATGTAGGAAACCCGTTTTCAAAAGTTTATTGCCAGGAGCATTTTTTTCTTTTTTAATCATGTGACAAAAGAAGTGCAATAATGGGTTTAAGACAAGATCAGTTATGGGCAGCAATGAAATTACCCTTTAATGATGATTAGCCCCAAATCTTGATTACTGTCAGCTCCTATTATCTGGTCACAAGGCACACAAAGTGCTGTGTTCCTCCATCTCAAACAAGAATGAAGGATGGGCCCTCAAGGTGAGGGGTCACATAAGACAAGGAGGCAGAGGAGGCTGACCACAGACCCCAAGTGCCTAAGAGAAAGCAAAATGTTTATAAGAATGTCTACTAAGCACCAAAGTTACTTTTTAAGAAAGCCTGATAATCTCCCTCTTTCAAATGATGAGTCTCTCTCTCTTGTCCGAAGAATGAGGAGGAAACAGATCTCAACTCCAGAAAAAAAGTGAGTATCTCTGGTGACAGATGCAGCTGGGTGGGTCCTGGGAGAATGTGCAAGCTGACCATGGGGAGCCCAGAAAGACTATTATGCCTTGGGACATAATCCCAAAGGGAAAGGGGAACACTCCTTGGATTTGGGGCTATTCAGAGGTGGCAGAGCCTAGCTGTGCAGTTTCCAGGTTCTCAGAGTTGGGCGCAGTGAAATGCTACCCTGCGAACAACGCAGCCCAACCACCAGGGGCCACTTCCGCTGTTTTCTGAAGACAGAACTAGAGCATTTTAGAGATGGGAAAGATCAACGCCTTCATTTTACAAACCAGGAGACTCAGGACCAAGGAGGTAGAATGAATGGGACTAACTAACAGTAAAGCCAGTTCTCCAGCCAGGCATCCTGACCCCTAACTCCCTGCCCCCACTCAGATGACCGTGAGGCTCTGAAGAGCAGTTTCTAAGGATTGCCACTGTCCAGCAATCACTGCAGTCCATCACAATTAGGAAAGGACACACTCCTCTTCTGCCTTGGGTGTGCTCATTTTGGCGATTCAACACCAGACAGTTGCAAAAGACAATCTACATTCGCACTGGAGCTATAAATACTATTTATCAAAACCCACCATGGTCCAGGAGCCATATTAGCACCAGTGTTCATTCTCCTTGCAATGCTCACAACCCAGGAGGTGTTTATAACCTCATGTTACTGAAAAATGAGGCTCAGAGAGGTGACGTAACTTGTTTACGCTCACACCACCAGGTAAGTGGCAATCCTGGCTTCAGACCAGTTCTTCTAGCCCCCTGAAAACACTGTGCTTCCTACTACACCACCAGCCCTCCAAGTTTTGCAAAAGAAAGCATTCCCCATCGAACTGATTATGACCGTGGCACAAGAAGCTTTGCCTAGTGACAATATCTGAATTGTAATATAAGAAACAAATGGATCCTGAACAATGGTAAGAAAGCTTCTAAAATCTGGACGTAAACATGAGTCTTCTGGTGACTTAACTAAGGAGAGCAGTTTCCCGCAAAATTCCAAGTTTTTCCTTCCTAAAATCTTTGTTCCACCAACCCTGGATATTCTGTTTATTACTCTTATTTCCTCTTTCAAGCAAAAGCTTAAGACCCCACAAGCAGATGAGGACAACGGGAATTTTAAAAAGCAGGTAAGACGGTCACCAAACTAAGATCGACAAGACCATGGAATGATGGAGAACATCATTATTATTCTAACTCATAGCCTTCTTGTGGCCGGCCAGCCTCCACCCGTGCTTTCCACCTTCTGGCAACTACCTGCCACCTTCACCTTCTACAAACACGGGCACTCGGCCAGCATGGAGATTTCTGTTCTCTGACTGAACAAACACCTTTCACCTTCCAGTCAGAACACAACCCTGAAACCACGATTCATGGTGGGTTTGGTGCTACTGACATCTTCGCAGTTTGTAGTCTTCTGCCCGTAAGAATCTTGCCTGGCCTGTTTAAAGCTAGAACATTCCAAAGAGGTCTATTCTTTTTTTTTTTTATTTTACTGAAGTATAGTTGATTTACAATGTTGTGTTAGTTTCAGGTGTACAGCAAAGTGATTCAGTTATACATATGTATATATCTATTCTTTTTCAGATTTCTTTCCATTATAGGTTATTACAGGATACTGAATATAGTTCCCTGTGCTATATAGTAAGTCCTTATTATTTACCCATTTTATATACAGTAGTGTGTATATGTTAATCCCAACCTCCTAATTTATCCTTTCCCCCTCACTTCCCCCTTTGGTAACAATAAGTTTGTTTGCTATGCAAAGAGGTTTATCTTTAACCAAGCGAAGACCTGCAGGATTTGAGCCTGCTTTCCTCAATACAAAGGCCAGGCAGGTAAACGGGTGTGCTCTCAACAAAACACAACCAACCTCATTTTCCTAGTGACTTTTTGGAGTTTATTTACTGGCAGTTTCAGGTTCTGGAAACACAAAAACAATCGGCTCTGCCCTCCAGGAGCTCACAGTCTGGTGAGGGTGACAATACCCTTGAAAAGATGAATGGTGGTATCAGATGATGAGCGTGAGAACACGCAGGTATACCAAATACTATAAAGAAATAGGACAGAAGAACCAGGGAAGCGTCATCAAACAAGGGGCCATATGAATTGGGTTTATAAGACAAGCAGGAGTTTTCAAGGCAAAGAAATGGAGGTTCAGGACCACTACAAGCAGAAGGGACTGTACATTCAAAGATTCATATCTACGAAGAGGCCTGCAGTCTGGGGAGTGAAGAAAAGCAGTGTTTATTCACGAGGGAGGTAGGGAACGGGTAAAGGAAGCATCTCAGACTATTACAAAGGGTCTCTATAGGCTTGTAAGAGTCAGCGAAGGTTTTAAAGCATGCTTAGCTTTTTTTTTTTTTTTTTAAAGAAAGTAATTCTGGCAGACATGGCCAAGTGTGGACAGGACTCTAAATCAGTGCTGTACAAAAAAAACTAAATGCGAGCCACAGAGCCAAGCCACATATGTAATTTAAAATTTTCTAGGAGCCACATTTAAGGTAAGAAAAAACAAGGGAAATTAATTTAATAATATATTTTAACTCCCTTAATCCAAACTGTTATCATTCACTATAATCTGTCAATATTTTGAAAATTATTAATGTGATAGTGAGATAGTTTACATTCTTCTTTTCTCATGCTAAGTCTTTAAATCTGGCACACTTACAGCTCACCTCAATTTGGGAGAGCCGCATTTCAAGCGCTCAAAAGCCAGATGTGGTGAGTGGTTACCATACTAGACAGCACAGCTCCAGATAAATTACATACAAGACCCACTTAGCAGGCTGTAGCCAAGAGTCCAAACAAGAGATGATAAATGTCTGGGGAGCTATTTCCAGCCCTTGGACATATACTAAAGTGCCACTGAAATGCAATTTTACAAACATGTAACTTATTTTTTGTTTTGAATAGATAATAATTCACATGGTTCACAAATAAAAATAATACAACAAACAGTGCTATCCTCACCCTTTTTGTCTACCCCCCCACCCTCGCATTAAAGAGAACCATTTTAGTAAGTTTCTTTTTTCTGTTTGCTTATCCTTTCAGTATTTCTTCATGCAGATATGAATGTAGACTCCTTTCTACACCAAAGGTAGCACACTACCTACTCTGTTCTACACCTTGCTTTTTTCATTTTAATAATATGTCTTGGAGATCTTTCCGTATCACTGCATGAAGAGTTTCCACATTCTCTTTAAATGCTACACAATATTCAATTGTATGGATGATTCACAGTTTATTTCACTGGTCTCCTACTAATGGATATTTGAATTGTTTCCAATCTTTTCTATTATAAACAACGCGCTAATGAAAAACCTCCTACATATGTCACTTTATATGTATTCAGGGGGTACCTGTAGGGAAAAAGTACCAGAGCCAGATTGCTGGGTCCAAGGGTAACTGCATTGGTAATCCTGACACAGCTAAACTGGCCTGCATAAGGGCTGTGCAATTTTGTACTCTCAGGAGTACGGTACACATCTGGTCAACAAGGTACGATTATCACATTTCAGAAGTTTTGCCAATCCAATGAAGTAAAGAGTGCTGCTTAGTTTAAATTTGCATTTCTCTTACTATGTCTGAGTCTGAAGATCTTTTATTTGGTTTAGAGACAATCTATATTTCTTGTTCTGTGAATCATATGTTTGTGTCCTTTGCCTATTTTTCTACTGGTTTGCCAGTCATTTTCTTATTCATTTGTGGGAGCTCTTTATATAGAGAGATTAGCCCTTTGTCCACTGTAAATTTCTTCCCTCAACTGTTATTTGTCTTTTGAATTTACTTATTGTGTTTTTTACCAGGCAAAATTTTTAAATCTGAATTTAGTCTAATTTATCAATCTTTTTCTTTTCAGGTTTCTGAATTTTGAGTCATAGTTTAAGAGGCTTAACTTTTAACTTCAAAGTTAAAAGGAATTTACACGTTTCTTCCAGCCCTTTCATTTTAAGCAGATATGAATATATATTCATATGTTGAAATCCTTGTTAAAAATATCATTTTCACTTTTTCCAAATGAAGTAGACCAGACCATTTTATGAATGCCTTCCTGATTTCTCCCTCCTTTCTTTTCATAATTCTTTTGAATATCACACTGATCATATAAATTGAACTGGTCAAGATGGAATTTATTTGAACGGTACGAGATACAGAAACAACTTCATCTTTCTCCAGAGAGCTACCCACTTGGTCCAAGACCATACACTAAAAATTTCATCACTACCCCACTGGAACCATAATTTTAAAATACTTTTCTATTTTTATAGACAGCAACCTGGATTTTTATAAACTCATGGTTCTTATTCTCTAGTCTAGACGTTACAGAGGTAAATACAAGTTATGATCTTCACTTATTTACAGGAACTGCCAAGTTTTGTAAAAACTGCATTCATACAGCGGTATCTTTACTCCCACGTCATCCTCAATAGTTTTTCAGCAGACGCTTGACCTGAAAGAGATATACAGACACAAACTGCCACTGAGAAATTTACAGTTGCGAGGCTGCCAAATTGTTTTTCGCGAGTCATTTGTTTAAAAGGCAAGCAGCACACCACGAGGAAAGTTTGGCAAAACTCTCATCAGTGACAAAATTCTGGTTTATCCAAGTTCATTTTAGGTAATCACCAGTGTGATATTCAAAAGATTTATGAAAAACAAAGAAAGGAGGGAGAAAAGAGAGGGCGGTTCAGAAGATATCTGGTCCACCTGAGTTGGAAAAGTGAAAACTGATTTTTTTTTTGAGTTTTCATAAACATACATAAATGCTTCATGAATTTGTGTGTCATCCTTGCACAGGGAATGCTAACCTCCTCTGTATCATTCCATTTTAGTATATGTGCTGCCGAAATGAGCGTGGAAAATATTCTTTAACAAGAATTTAAAATTCCCAATCAATTCTACTCAGAAGTTTCTAGTAAACCAGAACTTTTAAAGTAAAAATGAGAAAGGTATAGTATTCTATAGGTATTCTATGTCCTTTTGTTCCAATATTAATTCACATCTGCTATATTAGCGTCTGTCAAGTTGTATTCAATAAATGCATACTGTATATTGTCATTTGAGGTTGTGAAGTTAGTCATTATAGCTCAGTTTCTAAGAGAGATTTAGACACACACACAGAGTTTTGAGCAGTATACCCTTCGAAAATAGAAAGGAGATCAGTTCCTATAGAGGATGCTCATGTATTTGACACAAATTACGGAGTTCTACATAGGGGATAATAGTACCAGAAAAATAACAATGGCAACAGAATGCTCCGACATAAGTAATAGAGGAAATGCTGGAGAAGTGGGCCAGGAGAAGAATCCTGAGAAGTCAAAACTCCCCAGACGAGAACAGAGCATAGCTTCCAGGATGTCTGTGATGTTTCTAAAAGAAAGAGTCGGGGTAGAAGCCACCAGTCCTGTGAACAGAGGTGGCCCAGGGGTGGCCTCCCTGTCTCCCCATCACCCCCCACCCCACCCCACGTCCCCTGAGCCGCTGCTTCTCAAGTCAATGACTCACAAACCTGATCTCTGGCCCTGAGACGACGCTCTTGAATTGCAACCTTTTTTCAACTTGTGAGCACCTCATGGAGGCGATTCACCCCCATGCGCTACCTAAGAGCCCCTCTCCTCCAGCTAAACCCTACCTGCTCCCCTCTATGTCATCTTCCTCTTCTCCTAGACACCTTCACACCTTCCATTTTAGGCATCTTTGACTCTCTTCACACCCCACAACAGCCAATCCCGCATCCTGCTCTCCCCTCTTGTTTCCAATGCCCCTCATATTTCAGACCCTCCTCATGACCCTGTGCTTACTTCCTAATCTCCTAACTGATTTCCTTGTTTCCTCACTCCCCCATTTACAATCAATTCTTTCCTAAATGGTACTTTCTCCAAAACCTCCAATGTTCCCCATTTACTTACCTGCCAGTCTGAAGTCATGTCATTGATCATTTCATTCATTTAATTAATATTTGCTGAGTACCCACTAGGTACCAGGCACTATTCTAGGCATTTGGGAGACAGCAATAAACAGACAATAAATTCCTGCTTAATTTTGTCTTAGCCTGTTTTTTCCCTCCCCTTCACCCCACTAGTCCCCTAGATAACTGTATCTATAAATAAATCTAGACCAGAAGTTATATTCTGGTATATTTACATATTCAAGGATGCCTAACAAGCCTCTACTAAGTGTTGGATCCAAGACTGAGCAAGACAGATGTCTTTTCCATTTGTCCCACTCTGGCCTTCCCTTCCCTTCCTGCTCTGCATGCCTTCTCCTTTCCTCGCCCTCTAAACCCTGCCCATCCTGAAATACACAGTCCAAACCCTCCAAACTCTGTAAAGACTCTCCTGGGCACTCTGGCCCGTGGCAGGGGCCATCAGCTCCTTTCTGTCTTATGACACCGTTTACCTTGTGAAAGTGCTTAAAGTTTTCATGCTGCTTTGTTTTGTTTTATTCTTCATTAGTTTAATGAAACTTCCTAACTGGAGTAGAGGTCTTTCAGAACCGGATGCATTTTTCCTAGTAGAATTCCACAATCACAGAACATAACAGCCAAGGAAACCCTCTGACTCCAGTTCATCAAACCCATCTTGCTTCTTGAGGAAACTTAGGCAGGGAGAGGTTAAGTCACAGTATCAAGTGCTAAAAAATAAAGTGAATAAATATGAATGGCAGATGAGCGGGCATACTGCCCTTTGTCCCACAGGGTAGAAGATGTCTGAACTGCTAGTTGCAAGCAGTTCTTTTCCCCTGGAATCCATGCATGTGTTCCCAGGTTGTCTGACAATTTTCCGACGGCCACTGCTGAGCTGAGGCCCAACTAACCCAGAAAAGCCACCCCAAGTGATGGATTTGCCCAGTTCTACACTGTTGCCCTCTTTCCAGTTCCCCACTGCCTGCAGACTGCTTGAGACCTCAATGACGCTAAACAACTCAACTCTAAGGCATACATTTTCCAGATGCCAGACCGCTCGCCCCTCACCGCCCCTGTGAAATCCGGGGCTTCCCTTATCTTGCTGTATCAATGCTGTGTTCTCTGCTCTGGCCTGGGAGCTGCCCCTACAGGAAGCCAGAGAGCACCCTGAAGGAGGTGGCTGGTACCAGCAGGAGCACCCAGGCAAGGTAACGTGGAACTGCAATTAAAAGTAACTACAAGTTCAAAATAAGAATAACCCTGTGAGAAGTATTCTTTGGAACAGGCTGGTATAATCCAGAAGTCATCTATAAAGCCATGAGATGTGGCATGATGTGCAAATGCCAGGATTTTTATCATGAGCTCCGTGTCTATTTCCCTGTATTCATGTTGATCTGCTCCCCACTCTTCACACGAAACCCAAGAGGGGATGTGGGGTGTTTTCATCCCACTCCGTGTGCCTACTGAAATGGCAATGGGCACTCAGTAATGTTTCCTGAATCTCCTCAAAGTCAAAGACCAGTTATTCTTTGCTTGAGCTGAAAACAAGTCAAATTTAACAGAAGCACAGTCACGCACATGTGGCCAATGTAGATAAGGGCGTCTCCTGTTTGTACATTTCTCTGTGGGGCCCAGAAGAACTGATAGTCTTAATTGGCCACAGATTATAAAGCCCACATTCATCAAAGTAGACTGGAGGTAATTGCCCTTCAGATGTTATTTTAGGCAGCTGTTCCATTATTCACAAGTAAATCTGTGCCCTCAATTTACAATAATCCTTCGATGTCGTGGTCTTTCGGTATAGCTGAATCCCAAGACCTTGGAAGCTACCAGTAGCTCTCTCTCAAGCCAACTTTGAGGACTGTTTGGTGGCAATATTCACGAGGGAAGAAAAATCTTGGTTTTCAAGATCAAAGAATACTCCTTACATTTAGGAAAACCTTTGAAATAGAGAGCTTCCTACCTAACAGCAGCTAGCAAGTGGCCTTGTTTATGTCTATTTAAGTAAATGAATTATTAAAAGCAGAAAAAAACATTCTATGCTCCAATTTTAAATCTTCTTTTATCTGATTTTAGTTTCTTTGGGGGAAAGAAACAAAGATTCATGCCTGAGCCAAAACCAAACGACATACGAGTTCTTCCGTCAGAGATAGAGCTGTCAGTCTCTTCTGATGTGCTCCCAACGTTGTGTTCCAGCTTCTCCTCCCATACCTCCCTGCAGACAGACCTCTTCCAAGCAGTCTGGACTCCCACCATGTCTGGAACATGCTTTGCAGCTCAGCTTCCGTGATTATCTGAATCTCGCTCCCCAGAACTGGGCCACAGTGACCTAGGTCAGCCTTACAGTAACTGCTGACCCAGCTCTTTCTAGTCTCTCCTGCCTGGAGCTGGGAGATTGGTTTAGGCAACGAGGGTGAGGCTGGGCCAGTGAGCAGGATTGAAGGGGCCCTCCCAGAACTGCAGAAGAGGAGGAGACACATGCTGGGGGACCACTGGCCTGAGATGTCAGTGCAGCCTGTCTTCTGTTAGTCCAACAGACCTGAACAGACGGATCAAAAATGCATCACTGCTTCTAAGGTCAGGTCCACCCTGGAGCACCTCCCACCACTGCCACCCACTCAGTAACATAGCACCCATTTGTTTTTTCATTCATTCATTCTTTCATTCATTCATTCTCTATTTAAATGAGCCTCTGCATCGGTGTAGGCAGATACATCTCAATATGGCAAATCTAGTAAACTCCTAGTTAGCTTGAACCCACTCAAGTATGAACTTCCACTAACTGGAACAATGGGATTCCTTCATATAAGGACACTTGAGCCATAATAAACACACCAAGTTATGATATTCTATCTAAAAATGCCTCTCCCCTTTCTCTACCAGAAGAAATCAGTTATATTTATACTTAAAAATACAGATGTCACTTGTCCAGAAGTCTTTTCCAACTCCCCTGGTCTTCCTAGAAGGCTTTCTAGCTGTATCTCCAACTACACCCTCCTTTACACTCTCCTCTAGCTACACTGCCCTTTTCTCAGTTCCTGCCTTTCATGTTAAGCTGCTTTCTGCCTCACGGCCTTTAAAGTCTATTTCCCCACTAGACTGTCAGCTCTATAAGAGCAGGGACCATGACTGCTTCTATTTATCATTATAGCCACAGGGACCAGCACAGTGCCACACAGTAGGCACTCAGTAGCTGAATGAATGAATGACCTTCTACAGTATTTGTGTCACTAAATTCCAATTGCCCAATAGTGTATTGGCCCCAAAGCCTGGCCTCTGCCCACTACCTCAAAGCCAAACACTTTCCCACAATTCATTTAAAAAGGGAAGTGGACATTTGTCCCTACCGCCTACACCTGGTATATCCACATCCAGTAACAATGAAGGATAAATATAAGGATCTTATGAGCCTAGAGGTGATGACCCTCACGTATTACTAAGGTCAGAAAGAAGCGGTCTTAGAATATATCCAAAAAGATCAAAATAAGAACTAAAAATAAAGGGGCAGGGTAGTATTATTGAATGTTTCTGAGCAACCCTGACCTAACCAGAAAAGTCATAACCAAAGAACCCAGTCTCCTGACTCCGTTTCAGTTGGTTTCAGTTGTTCTGACCATTGAGTAGGACCCAAGCCAAGTGGAGACAGCAGTGTGCCATGTGCAGCTTCTCGGTTAGTGCCCCTTAGTGGCTGAACTGTTCCCCCCCACCCCCAAATCCACATGTGGAAGCCCTGACCCTCAGGACCTCAGAACTTGACTGTATTTGGAGATGGGGCCTTTAAGATGTGAATAAATGAAAACGGGGCCCTTAGGGTGGGCTCCAATCCAACGTGACTGGTGTCCTCATCTCAGAAGAGATTAGGACTCAGACACACAGAGGGAAGATACAGGGAGAAGAGGGCCACCTGTGAGCTTGGGAGAGAGGCCTCAGAGGAAGCCAACACTGCTGGCACCTTGAGCCTGGACTTCTGGCCTCCAAGCTGTGGGAAAATAAATGTCTGTTGTTTAAGCCTCCCAGTCCATGGCGCTTTGTGATGGCAGCCCTAGCAAACTAATGCAGTGCCCAAGCAGCTCTTGTGGAAAAGGGAAAGAGCATTTGCCAAGTACGCACTGCCGGCCCTGCTCTTTACAATCCTAGGTGTCATCTTTTCCCCAGGGCCGACCTTCCTTCTTCATCTGACAAATGAGCACCCTGAGGCACAGAGCCACAGAGGGGGCTGAGCCAGAATCTGACTCCGGGGCTGCTTCCAAATTCCATGCCCTCTTTTGTACTGTACCTTCAGATCCTAAAGACCAAACTGGAGTATAAAATGTGAAAGCAGATTCTAACTGGCTTTATTTTGCCCTTAGAAAATGGGCAAGATCACCATTTTAGCTTAGTTGAAGAACCAGATGCATTTGTATGCATCACTCGAATAAAGTGATTGAAATGCTGTGAAACAGATATGAATAGAAACTAATTTTGCTTTACAATGAGCATTCTGACCAGATCAATACTACAAAATGCTAAACTGCAAAATGTCATTACAATTTCAATGCAACTGCCCAGGTAATTGGTTCAAAGAGGCACTTACGGTAGTTTAGACGGTATTTTCTCTTCATAAGAGCAGGGTCTATTATGTAAAATAAAGTCATGAAAATTTTAATTACACCGCATAAAGGACAGAACCTGGTCTAGCCCACAAACCCTGGCAAACATGAGAAACAAAACGCAGATGAATGCTTAATCAGATGTCTGTCACTTTCTGAATAGTGTCTGAATAGTGACTAATATTCTAATTATTAAGTCACCACACTGAGAAGGTGCAATTATGGAACAGGGAAGATTGCTTTAATTATTTTTGTCGTTAGCCCACAATCTGTGAGGCCTTTGCAAAAATATGATTTTAGTCCCCATAAGCTATAGAGGAAGAAATGATTAACAGTTAAAATTCACTTCCCTCCCAACCGAAGCATTGAAAAAAAAGGTTTGAAGTTGTATTGACAGACATGACTAACAACTGTGATCACAGAAATAAATTTAGTAAAATGATAATTTATCTGTCACAATTTACCAAGGGAGAAAAAGTGCAGCACAAGCCGCTAAATTGTAAAGTGAAATGAAAGCAAAGATAGAACCCAGTTTTTAATGAAATGCAGAACGTTATTAATTGGTTTCCTAGCAACAGCCAGGCTAAAATTACTTAACATGTATGCTCTATCACATGCAAATATGAGTGTTATCGCTTAAATGTTGATTTTAGTTGGTCTTTTCAGATGCAAATCCAATGTGTAAAATGAATGTAAATGTTGACAATGCTGATACAAAAAAAACCCCTGATTAACATCATTCTGGTGTTCAAAGCACCAGAGTTGAGGATCTTCCCTTTGGAAGGATTGCAAGCTGCCTGGGCTGCCATCTTCCTTAACCTGTCCTCCCTGTCTCCCCTCACCCCAATGCAAGCATTAGAGATAACTAACAAAATAGTACTGCTGGGCCTTGCTGAATTGCCCTACAATTATTTCTCATTAAATGATGGATGGATGATGCTTTCAGCTTAGAGTCCAATCAGATGATGCAAGGGGCTTGCCAACCCAAGACCAAGGTTGATCTCAAGTTTGATTTTCCAGACAGAACCAAACCTTCAGATGACTCCATCAGAGCCCACGCAGACAAATTCCCTTCAAAACTGCCAAATAAGCACTCTTCTACTCTACCCGGCCTCATCTGGCAGCTCAAGAGCAGCTGGAGAACCACCACGTTCCACAGGCAAAAGAGGCACCAAGAAGGGGTGGAAAGCATGTAGCCCCCTCACAATCACCACCACCCTGTAACACCCACTCCAAGGAAAAGCCATGTGCTTGCTAGGCTTTCACTTACTCATGCAACAAACATTTATAGCATAATTACCACTTGTCAGGAAATGATCTAGGTGCCGGAGAGACAGCAGTGAATAAGAAAAAAAAATCCCTATCTTCAACTATCTTAGTGCAGGAGAGAGACAAATAAATCAAGAAACACATACACAATAAAATTTCAGGTAGTGATAAAAAAAAAAATAGGAAGAGAAAAAGTAGCCTAAGGAGGAGAGGAGGATGGGTAGGGTTGGGTGGACCACAGTAGATGAGGTCTCTCACAGGGTGCCTTTTGCACAGATTTAAAAAAAGAAACAAAGAAGCCAAGCAAAGGTGGTGGGGGCATTAAGTATGATGAGGCACAGCGTGGGAGGGGGCGCTGATATGAGCAGGGCTGCTTTGAGCCAAGTTCCCCCACCACATGCCAACAAGACTGCACCCCTAAGCCCCTGCCTCACGGTATTTCAGGGACACTGCTGTCTCTAGGGCCACCTAGGACTATACTTCAAGACTAAAAGATGGAGCCTAAGTCTGACATATGTGGAGGAAAAAGAGGAGAGTCAGTCCCACTGAACTCTAAAAGTTCTTTCCTTTCTGAATCAAGGCTCAGTCCCCTCCTGACCTCCGAGAGTCTTCTGAGCCAACTGGAAAGTACATTCTTGGACCGATCTCCCCTAGAGGAGGTGGGGTGAGCATTTCTGGCCAAAGCCCCCTGCCTGAAGCCTCCAAGGGATGGGGATTAGACAAACAGTTTATTCCAGACACCCAGTCAAGGCTCTGGGATATTTCAGGCAGTGGTCAGCAGCTCGGGACATCTATTCCAAGTTCTGAAGCTTGCTTATGAAGAGAAGTGACAAAGATTCTATGGACAGCTCCATACCAGGCCAAGGATCCCCAGACTAACCTTATGAGTACTGGGCCAAGGGAAAATGGATAGATTCTTCTTCCAAATATCACACTCTAGCCTTGTAAGCCATGCCTTAAGTCTCTGAAGGCTTCAGAAGTTACTATTGGGCTTCCCCGGTGGCGCAGTGGTTGAGAGTCTGCCTGCCGATGGAGGGGACACGGGTTCGTGCCCCGGTCCGGGAGGTTCCCACATGCCGCGGAGAGGCTGGGCCCGTGGGCCATGGCCGCTGAGACTGTGCGTCCGGAGCCTGTGCTCCGCAACGGGGGAGGCCACAACAGTGAGAGGCCCGTGTACCGCCAAAAAAAAAAAAAAAGTTACTATTAAACACAAATGCCCTTGAGACACGTGAAACCTTAGGTGTAGCCCACCTGGGGCTGCGGTGGGGCTGGGGTTTAGCTTGGGGCATACAGATGCCAGTGATGGGACCTAATCTATCTGGTTGGCCTAGAATGAATGGTGACAATGGCACGGTCTGCAGAGCAGTTGTCACACCTGTCTGGGTGATACAAACATTTCACTAGGCTTGACTTAATTCATGCTAACCCACCCAATTAAACAGAAGATAATCCTCTATTTGCAGCATCTCATCACAGTTCAAGGAGGCTATATTGCATTTTGAGTTAAAAATTAAACAGGTTGTACATGTGACCATAGTCTTGGTCCTGGAGATGTTTTGTTTAGGCCTGTGGTTCTCGAAGCAGCATCAGCAGTACCTGATGAGCTTATTAGAAATGCATCCTCACAAGCCCAGTCCCCACATTTACTGAATTAGAAATCTGGCAGTGGGCCCAGAAATCTGTGTTTTAACAAGCCCTCCAGGTGATTCTATGCATGCTAAATTTGAGGGCCTTCCGAGGCCAATTCAGCAAGATGGTGTACCTCTGAGTTTATACTTAGCACTAACTTGCTGCAAATTATTTCAATCAACCGGAAACCAAGGATAGTTGTTCTGTACCTTCCGCACAACGGCATGCATTCAAAATAAACACACTAATCGTGTGAATTCCTGACACAGTAACTTTTTCCAAAGAATGCACCACTCAGAACACAAGATGCTGATTTACTGATTTCTTAAGATAACCAATTGTTCCCACGAAGAGAGAAGTGAAAAGAAGCAAAGTTAGTTATTCTTTAGGGAACTTGAGTTTGGTGTAGCCTTCTGAGAGAACTTTGAGAACCAGTTCTCTGGTTCTAAGGCTGTCAGGGCTCCCTCCTGAACAACAGGAGCTCCCCAGGGTGGATACAGGGTCCTAGGAGGGCTAACTGTAAATACCCTAAAACCCTTGCCAAATGGATGACTCCCTCTAATTCTTATAGTTTAGAGAGAACGTTCAATCTTCAGTGTCCCTGACAATAAAATGGATGTTATACGGGCATACATTCATTAAAAACTTTGAAGATGAAAAAAGAATCTAGGAGATGCTCTAATCACTGTTAAGATAAATATACATGAGGAAACCTGCAATCAGAAGGGCGCATCTCAGACTGAATTGTGCATCAGAATCACCTGTGATGCCTGAGAAAAACGCAGACTTCTGGGCCTAATTACCAAACATTCTGAGTCACATGGCCTGGGGGCCAGCATTTTGCCTTTTATAGAAGCATGCCCAGGTGATTTTGATGCAGGGATCTGTATTTAAATTACCAACATGATCACTTCTCCAATTTTCAAGGGATATTAATATGGGGTTTTTTTACATAGGAAAATAAAACAATCCTACAAGCAAAAGAACTACAAGTTCCTTTTTCTCTACATGTGTGCTAAAGCTGGAGAACTTTAGTTGAGAGAAAGTTTGTACGTATCTTACATTAAAGTAACTTTTTAGTAAATAATTTTTTTCTGATTACCAAAGTTACACATGCTCATTGTAGAAAAAAAATAGCAAAAGGGAGAAAGTAAAAATACCCATAATCTCACAATCTGAGATAACTTGGTACATTATATTCTTCAGATGACTTGCAGGCTCTTACACACACACACACACACACACACACACACACACGTGTGCACACACACACTTAAAAAATAGTGGGATCCAAGTATATGTAGTTGTTGTAGTATATGTTTTTTACATCTAACAACATTGTCAATATCTTTTTTTTACCAGTCCTTGATTCTTTTAGATATAAAAGACAGACTGTCTAAACATCAACTCTCTGTTGCTAAGATTTTTTTTTTAAAAATCAAGGAATTAATATTCTATTCATGTGGCCAGTACATAAATACAAATATTTGTGTCATCTGTACAAGTATGCTAAAAATCTCATTATTGCTTTTATTAAGTGATTTAGCATTGACACAGTTTATTAGCAATTTTTATTAGTTCATTAGTTCATTTTAATGAATGTGCGCCCAATACTTGAAGGCCTCTAGACATATATACAATATATTAATACAACAAGTATTCACTTTAATGAAACTTATCAGACCAAGGTTTTTCTCGTTAAATTCAAAAGGAGCCAAAAGGCTCTAATGGAACAAAATTGAGACAAAAAACTTTTTTAACATGCCCCTAGAGTCTATAAACTTTAATTCTATTCAACCAGGATGCGGTCAGAACGTAAATGCATTTCACAGAACACACGCATCATAACTTGAAAGGTAAATTCTTTCATGTTTTATAAACGGGGCAGAAAGAATGTGAGTTTATGTGACTAGGCCACAGTCACACTCCCCTGCTCCCTGGTATCAAAGAGCTTGCAAGGGCTTCAACATTTAGCAGTCATGGGAACTTAAGTAAGCCACTTCAGCCTTCTACGCTTCAGTTTCCCCACGTGGAAAATGAGGATGCTAATAAAGAATGTCCGTGTTACTGATTTCCCAAGGGTTTTCTGAGGGCCAAGTGAGACGATACACGTGAAGTTCTAAAGTACTACTCCAATGTAATCCTCAGCCTAGCTGGTATCTAGCTCTCTGAAATGGGGCTGACTCACCACTTCTTAGTCTACTGCCCTCCCACCATAACCCGAAATCTCTTGAACACAACAGATTGGACAGAACACAAACTGTCTGCTTGTTAGGCCAAAGAATGAGGAATAATTCAACCTTTCGATATTTGGCCCGAGAACTGCTTTACAACTGAATCAGACCCAAGGATCCCTTACTGTGATCATGAAAAGTCAAAGTGATGTATTCTGGGAAGTTCTTCATGAATAACAGTTCTCTGGGAGTGATAGACATGGTCCCACAGCAGGCTTATCATCACCACTACCTGGAGAGCTTTTAAGAAACAAAGATTCCCAGACCCCACATCAGAGATTCTGGTAGGCTTTTAAGGTAACCACATAGGAAATTTTCAGATGCCCTGACCTATCACAGTAGTTTCTAAGCTGAATTATTCTTGACATTAAAAATTGTTCATTAGATTCCGTAAGACTCGGAACCCTAAGAACAATATGACTGAAGGGCATGTTAGTGATCTATATATTCACAAAGACAGAAGGTCCTCAAAACTGCTCTCCGCTCACTTCAACAAAAACATCTATATAAATGACTACCTGCATATGCACAATGAACTTTCCCCTTAGTACCCAAGAGTAGGGAAATAACAAAAGATTGCCACTTCCCTTCGAAAACATTTTTTATTTCACCACAACCTTCTCTGCTTACATAAATAATACCACAATATGCACTAGATGATTATAAATGGTTTAAAATATCCTCAAGATCATAATTATCATCTCCTTTTCCTTCTCTTTTTCCTATAAACAACAAGCAAAAAGGACAGACATTTGGCCCCTACAACCTGTTCTTTGCACATATTGACAAAGCTCTGGACACAACATTCTTTTATTCATTCAACAAATGACCAAAATAAGCATTTCTCAGCATCAACCACAAATCCGCAGAGCATATCCTACAATTTGCATAAGGGTTCTGTTACCATTCTTTTAGACAGTCAAATGTTGCCTGAGTTTTCTAACCTCTGGGTTGGGAAACTGGGCTGTCACTTTGCCATGGGCATTCTGTCTCCAAAGTTCCCTCTACTGTGGCAAAAGCAAGAGTACAGTTTCCAAAATACAATACTGTTATAGATATGATTCTTGAAATCCGATGGAATAAAAAAATGTCAACATACAAACTTTCAAATTTATTGTACTAAGCAATCTCACCTGGAACGTAAGGGTCAGGGACTGACTACATAAAATACTGATAAAAAAAAAACCTCTTTGATCCTACTGCCCCCATGATCAGATGTTGCTTGGCTAAAACATTTCTTAGTTGGAATCCCAGCGAGAATATCATTATATGTAATTTTCCTACTATAACTGATGAGATGGAATGTAATAAGTGCTCATTTGGAAAAAGATGTGAGTTATTGGTCACTTGGTTACCATTAGAGATTACTAATTAGGGTAAACAGTATGTGGCAGCCTTGGCCTGAAAGACAGCAGTGAATTCATTAGGAAGAAGAAAGGTCAGCAAGGCTCAGTAAATTTCTAATATTGACCACAACATGAAATCAAGTTGTGTTCCAAAACCAGAACTCATTAAAAGTGCGGGACGGCGGGTGGTTAAAGGGAGCAAAGACTGTTTTGCTTACAAGCTTGAAGACTTGTGGGAACAAATTATCAGGATACTCATAGCTTAGGGGAAACCAGGACTGCCCATAAAGATTTCAAAGGAGTGAATTTCAAGAACGAGGCAGGATTCTTAAGGGTGGTAAGAGAGGATTAGGTAGAAGTTATAAAGCGAAATTACTGCAAAGGCAATTCGAGTCACACATAAGGAAGCAATTTCCAGCCATAATTTTAATTAGGAACCCAGAATGATCTTCTGCGTAACAATGGCCCTTCATCATTACCATTATTCAGAATTACCCTGCATCCGCATGCATAAACATAGAGTGAAAATGAAACATAGATGTGGAAGAAAGGTCAACCATAATCAAATGTTTCTTATCCTACAACTGCAGGTGAAATTTTCCAAATAAAATACCTGAATACAATTAGCTCTCAATTTATAATCAATTTACGATTGATCAACCCAGAGAGCCACCACTCTATCCCACTCTCACTCCCAACCCGTCTCTGACCCTTCACACTACTCCCAAGTATGGAACTGCCTGCTGCAAAAGAATCTTTATGGATATACATGGAACTCTTGAGAGAATCTGTGAGCGGAGGAAAGGACGAAGCCATACAAAGCAGACACTTCTAGCCACAGAGGCAAACTCCAAGCAAGCAAGGCTGGTCTCGCCTGTCCAAAACAGGTCACCCTCCAAGCCTCTCAAATGGCTTACTCCTCTTTAGTTTACCATCTTATTCATTAGAATAGAGGATTCATTTGGCTTAACCGACACTCTTTTAAAAATGTAAATAATTTTATAAGCAGACCAGACCCTATTGGTTATTCACGCCATGAATCAGATTTGCTTTCCATCCGCCAGCTATAATCGGCTGCCGTGAAGATATGAGAGTTTTGACTGAGAATGGTTAAAAGGGTAAGAAAGGTAAAATTAAGTTTAGAAAATGAAGTGCTATAGGGATAGAAGGGAAGGGGTACCACAACGGGGAAATCAAATTAAAGACTCATAATGCCTGCTGCCTAGATAAAGGAATACAGATAGAGATGATGACAGACACTATGCAAATTGTATTTACTATTAAAAATCTGCCAGGAGCACCCAGGAAAGGAAACAGAATTTTTTTTCCCTCTTTTTGTTACCTAGCAGCAACTTGCTCTCAGGACCCAAAATTCAACCTAGTATGAATAGCACTAGAGTATGGCTTCAGCTTAAGATAAATGGCCTTTTGTGCACTACTCTTGACACCTACCTGCTGTAACAACTCCATACTGTGGTCTCCTAGGACCCCACCTTCCCATTCAACCTCACTCACAATGTTCCAACCACACCAGCCTTCCTTCTGTTCATCGAACAGGCCGACTTGTTCCAACCTCAGGGCCTTTGCACTTGCTGCTCCCTCTATCAAGAACAGTCTTCTTCCAGAGAGTCTTTCACATCACTCTGGTCTCAGAATAAATTTTGCCTCTTCAGATCGGCCTTCCCTGACCCTAACCAATGTTGTCCCACCTACCACCCACAAAACTCAAATGTAACTGTCCACTTTTATTGGTCCCATTGCCTATTTTATTTCCTTCCTAGCAGCTTGGGCCTATCAAAAATGTTGTTCATTTATTTGTTTACTTGTGGATCACCTGTCTTCCTCACTAAAAGCCAAGTTTTCAGGTAAGCAGGAGTGTAATCTCTTGCTCACTGTCCTCTAATCTGTACACTGTGCACCGGCATGCAGTAAACACTCCATGAATACTGGTTGTCCCAAAAAGAACTTTTAACAAACTTATGAGACACGACCTCTTTTCTTTAATTTAGAGATTTCACCATTATAAAAAGCATCGAGGGCATATGCAATGACAATCTCTAACTAAACATTTATGGTTTTAACATCCGGAGTTGGGTCTCTACTGTTGTTTTAAATTTACCAGTATCTGTCTTTTACTAAAGAAACAGAACATGACCCTGGTTCCTGAGGAGCACCAATCAGACCCCAGTCTACAAGTGATTTTTTTATATACCCACATGAGGTCATTTTAGTTAGTTTCAAAACAGGATCTTATAGTGACAATACAAGCTTCAGGGTAGGGGACTTCCCAGGGATATGAGAACAGAGGATTGAAAAGATGTGTGTGTGTGTGTGTGTGTGTGTGTGTTTATAACTCCTGCAGTATATTGTCCAATCCTTTTTTTTTTTTTCTTGCAGTACGCGGGCCTCTCACTGCTGTGGCCTCTCCCGTTGCAGAGCACAGGCTCCGGACGCGCAGGCTGCGGACGCGCAGGCTCAGCGGCCATGGTTCACCGGCCCAGCTGCTCCGCAGCATGTGGGATCCTCCCGGACCGGGGCACGAACCCGTGTCCCCTCATCGGCAGGCGGACTCTCAACCACTGCGCCACCAGGGAAGCCCTGTCCAATCCCTTTTTATGCTATCGTTTATCATATTCTGTTTTGTATTATAGTTATATATCTGCATTATCTCTTCTGGACTGTAAGCACCTTGAAGGATGGGATTCATATCTGATTCCTCCTACCTCTCAAATGCTGAGCATTGTGCTCAGTAAACACCAAACAGATGCATGGATGATATTCCATTATTACTCAAAATGAAGCAAACTATGAGATACCTTGTCTGCAAAGTGGCCATTTTCCTAAGTGATAACTGAATAAGTGGGGGAACTAATCTCCTTATACAGTAACATCGTCAATTACTATTGAAAGACACAGACTCTTTGAAACACAAACCTGCACTACACTGCATACACACAGAAACACGGGTCTGAGTGAACATTAAACACGGGAAGTTCTAGTCCCAATGTTTCTGTTCCCGCAAACTAAAATCCCCTTTCTCCTCAACAGGCTCTATGCCTAACGACAGAATTGTGTTGCTACTACAAGCGTGAACTGAAAGGCAGACATGAGACAGAGCTTTCACCATGTGGCACAAAATATATGGTTTAAGATGTAGGGGTTGCTGCGTGTTACAAGTTTTACAATTGTCCTTATTTCAGCTAATTGCTTATAAGAGCAAACAGCATCCTGCCACGTGCTCAGGACCACATGTTCTGTGGCTGTTTTAATAAGAACTGGCTTGGATTTACAGCAAAATCACTTGAAACTCTGAGCCAAAATCTTATCTGATAAACACCCCCACACACACGGACATCTGGGGACGGCATTTTGAGGCACTGCTCTGAGAGAACACGGAGACGTTTTCAAGGGCAAAAGAGAGCTTCAAAAGAAGCAATTACTTTTCAAGTCCGATCAATAGCATAGAGCATGAACTGTAAAAATGCCTCTTTAAAAACTCCTTTCAGGCTGAGATGAAGTGACATTTACAGCAACACTAAGAAAAAAACACTTATAAACAAGCTGGTGGTATTCTGGCTAAGTAGGTGGTACCAACATAAAATTCTCTGTTTGTAGCTATGTATCTAGGTAGAAGGAGGTTATCAACAGATTCATCTCTAGTCCTCTTCCTGTATTAACGTCGTGTGCTATTGTACTGGCTCTCTTATTTTAAGCAGCTTTATGTAATGAAGTTTCTGCAAGCTACTGAGATTGGCAGCTGGACAAATACTCTTTTCCATGTTCTGTTTTACCTCAGGCAAAAGAAATTCATTCTTCCGAAATGTATGGAGAGCATTGCCAATCTACAAGGCTGCTATGGAAGCTACAAACACAACAATTATAATCGTAGCAGGTATGAATCATTAAAAGTTCACTATGTGCCAGGTCCTGTGCTGAACAGTTTGCATTTATGATCTCACGTAACCCTTACAACTCCATGAAGAAGACAGACTCTTCTTAGTTACAGATGAAGGAACTGGATCATGGAGAGTATAAGGTGCTTGTCTGAGGTAGTCCAGCTGAAAATAAATGGTAGAACTGGCCAAACCCAGTCTTCCTAAACCCAAGCCCTTATCCACCACACTGAACTTTTTCTTGCTCTTGTGACCTCTCAAGTAGCAAGTCAGCCCTCCTTGAGAAGGGGGAAGAAAAAGGAAATCACCTGGACACATACAACAATATGGCCTATGCTCCTCCAGCAAGGATGAGTCTAGAAACCGTCATGTGTTTAGAATCGACATAGAAACAACACTTCAGTTGAGGTGGGTCTAGGCTGGGATGCCTTAAGCAGGGAGTTGAATGTGTACTATGACCGGACAGTTCAAATCCACTGATGTTTAGCGAGTAACTGCCGTACACCGGCCGCTTCAATCTCCAGAATTTCAGAGGTCATAGAGTCCTTGCCTTCACGGATTTGCAGTCTAGCTGGGGAGTGAGACCAATAGGAGTAGCAATTAAAATACTGCACAATAGGGGCTTCCCTGGTGGTGTGGTGGTTAAGAACCCGCCTGCCAGTGTAGGGGACACGGGTTCGAGCCCTGGTCCGGGAAGATCCCACATGCCGCGGAGCAACAAAGCCCGTGTGCCACAACTACTGAGCCTGCGCTCTAGAGCCCTCGAGCCACAACTACTGAAGCCCACACGCCACAACTACTGAAGCCCGCGTGCCTAGAGCCCGTGCCCTGCAACAAGAGAAGCCACGGCAATGAAAAGCCCGCGTACTGCAAGAGTAGCCCGCGCTCGCCGCAACTGGAAAAAGCCCGCATGCAGCAACGAAGACCCAACGCAGCCAAAAATAAATAAATAAAATAAATAAAAAATAAAAGTAAAATCCTGCACGGTAAGACCCAATACTGACATAAGTACCACTCGCTCAGGCACAGGGCTATGTTGGGTGAGGAGGACAGAGAGACTGCCAAGAGGGCTTCCCAAGGGCACTGGATCTTGAGATGTGCCATGAGGGAGCCGGCAGAGTGAGGGGAGCAGGCAAGCTGAGGGCAGGATGGGCCGTCCACACCAGACTTCTGCAGGAGATGAGGCTGGAGGCCAGAAAATAGCAATGACTAATGCTGCGTGCTTACTCTGTGCCAGGCCCTGTGCAAAAGCACCCTGCTGCCCAACAACCCACAGAGCCGGGCACCCTGATGCCATCTTAGGGCTGAGGCTGAGGCAGAGGGGAAGGCAGTGACCGGCATGAAGCCGCTCAGCAAAGTGGTGGGGCTGTTCAGGTCATCCCATCCCAAAGCCCAGAGCAACCTCTGTGCTGCTTGGCCTCAGGGGCTCGGCGAGCTCCCGAGGGCGAGAAGGGGTTTACACAAGGAAGCGGCATGATAGAAAACCACCTCCCAGCTATAGGAGAAGTAAAGGGGAAGGGGTGGACTCGGGGCATGAGGCCGATCGACTGTTAAGATGCAGCATTTTCTCTGCAGCCACACTCTTCCACCTCACTAATGGCTCCTCTGTTCTGCTCCAAGTCACCTTTCACAAGGCTGTGGCATTCCAAAACAGGAGGGTGAAATCTACTTGGGACAGGTGATCCGCAGCAAACCAGAAATACCTTTTCCCCACCACTCCTCCCAGCTCATCAACAGCATTTATCACCAGTATCAGAAGTGCTTCCTTGCAAGTCCTTTTCGCCCTGTGAATGGTGAGCTCTCGGATGAATGACACATACAGTAATTCATCTTTGCATATCCCCAGGATGTGGACTGGATGGCAATGCTTTCTGAATGGTGCCCCTGCCTCTCCACCGATGATCTTTCTGAGTAGTCATCACGGGTGGTGGAGCCAGGAACTCAGATGACCAGCTTTGATCCTTTTAGACCACCTGGCCTATGGAGTGACTTGGTGATAAGCAAGAGAATATTATGTCATTACCTTGGGAATGAAGAGCAACTGAGGACTTGCAGGGATACTGTTACTCGTGTTAACCAATATTTATCGGTACTTAGAACACACTGGGCATTCTTCCAAGAACATTAAAGGTACGAATTCATTTAATTGTCACGACAACCCTATAGGGTAGATGTACTTATTACCCATGTTCCTGATGGGGAGACTGAAGCACAGGCAGGTTATACACCTTGCCCAAGGTCACACAGTAGGTAACTGGTAGAGCCAGAATTCAAGTCCAGGTTATCTCACTCAGAGCCCACGGCCTTCATTACCCTCCGCGCCTCTTAGGAGAAAAACTAAAGAGACGAGATCCACATTCCGGGACCACAGTTACTATGTGCTACAAAGGAAGTTGATGTAACCTCTCTGTAGGGCTCAGGTGTTTATTACAAGAGGGAGTAAGAAGCAGATAAAACAGTTTATGTTTTCAAAATCCTGATGCTGGTAGAAGTCACAACAGAAATAGGAAGCAGAAACTACTCTCACTTCTGAGAACAGACCCAGCCAAGTAAGAGAGACACAGAGAACAAGTTAATAATGGCCTAAATGTAAAGGCATAGCTTCAAATCCAACCTACTGTTAATTAATTTATGTATTGCCACTAGGGAGGAGGCAGCTAGTATTAAGTTAGATTAAATTATGGAGAAGCTTCAGCATTGCTGTGACTATTTCAACAGTAATTATTAAGCTGCTGTGCCCTCCCTCCCTAATAAAACCCTTTATTCTCATTCTCAGAATGCTTCGCTATTCACCTGTCGCTAGCTCCTTCTGACAGGCATGACAAGCTTTTCAGATTAGACTAAAGACATTTTTCAAAGAGAACGAGGAAATCTGATTTGTAGATCCTGACAGGCTTCTGATCCAAACTTGCGTTCTGAAGAATATTTGCCTCCAGTTTTCTCTGGGTCTCACTGCTGAGCTGAGTACGCACTGGCCGAGACCGACAGGCCCTGAAGAAACTGTGGACGTTGGGAAGAGGGAAAGGGGCACTGAATTAGGAGTCCAGAGACCTGGGCTCACTCCCAGACTTACCACTTAGGAGATATGTGAATATGCCTTCAGTTTCCCTATCTATAAAACAGAGGCCCCCAGCTAAGTACCCACCGGGCTTGGCAGGAGGCTTAAATGAGATAATATATACAAAAGCTGTCTGGAAACTGCAAACTACACAAATGTGAATTGATTAGATAACTAGTTAACTGATTAGTTAATTGGCTAATTAGTTGGCTAATTAGTTAATTGATTGATTCATGAATTAGCCGATTAATTGGGTCATGGTAGACCTAAAGTGGAAGGGCTGAGTTACTACCCTGCGGCCGACTCTGATGACCTCCTGCCCCACTACTCCTGTTTCAGATCAGAGACAAACTTCCCCACTGCCTCTAGTGAGCCCTATCCTGGTTCGGATCCTGCCACAAAACACTGCTTTCGTGTTCCCAGCAGTGCCTGAGGACCTGAGGGGTCATCGGCCTGCCCCTGAAATGGCCAAACCTTTCAAGGAAAAGACCAAAGGAAACTCTTAGCAAGGGCCCATTCACTCCCACCCCTCTGCACCAGCCAGAGGTGCATTTGCTTTTCCAGTTGTCTTGCACTATTGAGTACAGTAAATACATTGGTACAGTATGTACTGAGGGTGCACTACGCAAGCAGGCCCTGGATGAGGAGGGATGAGGAAGACACCCTGCCCTCAAGGAGCACGAGGCGCAGCCCTGTGGACAGACACGTAAAGTGGTTGGGAAGGTCCGCTGAGAGCACACTGCGGGTGACGAGATAAAGGTCGCGGTCCTTTCAGGAAAGAGGAGGTAGGGAGGAAGACCAGGAAAGGCTGAAGAGCTCCCGGAAAGGTTGAATGAAGTTACTACAAGCCCCAGGTGCCCAGAAGACAGGCAAAGTGACTGAGGTGTCAAAATGCAAGAGCACTAACAGAGACAGAAATACTCATTAAAGTATGTTTACCATGGTCTGGAAAACATATGCCTGCCCAGCCCGCACCCAACCCCCACTGAGATTCTGATTCAGTAGGTCTGGGGCAGGAGAGAACATGTATGCCCTTAGAAGGTTCTAGAGGGGATTTTAGTATCTGGTCCACGGTGTTTTCTGTTGGTGCTTCCAACATTTTTCACATGATGGCAGAACACAGTAAATTTGATAATATTTCAACACACTGAATTAATGTAGAGGTGATTTGGCAACACCTATGTGGGGATTGGTGAAAAAAAATCAATTTTCTTTCTTTGTATTACATTATTATAAGAAAAACAAAATGCTAGGAAAAACATTGAACAATGGATTTTTATAAATATTCCAAATATAACCTTTTGAAATCACTGAATTTAAGAAGCTTACAAAGGGAGCCACACAAATGACGTTCAAATGTAATTTGAACTGTTACAACTTTTCGAATGGTTGTAGGAAATATTACATTTTAGCACAGTCAGAAATTTACAGCCATGAATATGTGGTGGCACATGTGAAACCCACTCATGGCTCAGCTTTAGGAAGCTCTCAGTTATGTTCTATTATCCCAGCTTTCAATTCAGGACAGAACAAAAAATTCACAGGCTCAAGAGATGCAGCCCACAGCCTGTATCCTGTTCCAGTGAAATCCTAAGCCAAATGCTAAATAGAAAGTCCATCTAGACACAACTCAGAGACATGTGACTTCTAGAAAGTTTAAGTTAACAAACAAACCGAACACATGGCTCCTGTGTAGAAAGCTGAAAACCAGAAGAGAAGGTTTAAGAAAAGGATTTTTTAAAGGCTCAGTTTTCTGAGCTCCAGAAGTGAAGCCAAAGAGCTTGCTGTATATTCTTTAGGTACACAGTGATAGAATGCCAGAAAATTCCTGTAAGGTGTTGGTAAGAGGCCAACACTACTCAAACCAGGCCAGTTCCCTCCATAAAAAGGCTGTATTTAGAGTAATGTCAAGTGAATGCCAACAAGACTCTCAATTCAACTTTTATGTTCTTATATTATCTACAGTCCTGAGATCAAACTAGACATTTTCAATAAAGCATGCCTTAAGAACTGGAAGACTTCATTATTATCAGGCATAGACTAAACTAATAACATTTCTTTTTTAAAGTCCTGGTTTTGGTATAAATGTTCATATAAAGTAAGTTCAGCTGTTACTATGGACTTACCCTCAGAAAGATAACATAAGTTTCTGATGTTTGGTACTTGAGAGATACTTTAAATATTTATAGTTCTCTTAGTCTATGGCTTTCAGACTTCGGACCACAGCCTACAGTAAGAAATAATTTTAAATATTTCAACCACATGGAAAACTGAAAAAAAAAAGTTTCACAAATATTCTTTTCTAATTTTTTTTCATTTTAAAAATAATACTTAAAAATTCATGCTGGTCAAGACAAATTGATTTACAACCTATTACTGGATTTACAGTTGGAAAAACCACCACAGTCAGAAGAATACTAGTTAGCTAAATTATAGTGTATCTGCAGAGTGAAATACTATGCAGCCATTTAAACAATGAGGCAGTTCTACTACTGATATGGAATGATTTCCCAGTTAGATTATTAAATGAAAGAAAATTAATTTTCAAATGTTAGGGTTAGCGTCCTAATGATGCTCAAACATTTCCTCCCTCTTCTTTGTCAGCTGGACATAAAAAAAAAAAAAATCACAAAAAAAGAATGTCTCAGATGTTACTGCCCATAAAAATTATCTGGGGAGCTTGGTGAAATTCCTGGGCTTCACCTCCAGAGATGCTGATGTAGTAGGTTTAGAGTGAAGCATCCAAACCTGTATTTCTCATATGGACCACCCCTTCTAACACACACACACACACACACGCAGTAATTCCTACACAGGTGCTTTGAGGACCACACTTTGAGAACCACTTGTGAAGGCTCTGTGAAAGGTGCTAGACCACAGCTATAGGCCAGAAGCTTCACAGTCTCTCAGAGTCAGGTGAGAAGCAGCATATTTCCTGAGGCTCGCAGCGAGCTTGCCACTCAGGGAGCACCAATTTCCCAGGGTCAGAAATCAGTTCTAAGGGCAGTGGAAGATGCCCTTAGACTCCACACGTACTTCCCAAATACTCAGGGCCTTTCTACTGTGGGCATCTTTCCTTTTGTCCCCTTCCCCAACCCGTTTTTAGCTCCTAGCACAGAGTAAGAGGCCAAGTAGAGAAGAAAGCCCTGGTGTTGAAATGACAACATTTTCATTTCTGTATCTGCCCCTCCAAGCCAGGGTTATGTCTCAGCAGGCCACCGAGGGCCCTGCTAGCTCATTTGGCCCTGTGTGGGACCTCTAAAGAAGTGCCTCTTCTTTTGGGTGGGAAGATAACTTTGCACAGGATGCAGTGTGGCCAGCAGAGAGCAGGCTGGATTTCAGCACCTCCACCTGCTCTCAGGCAACCGTATCAGACGCGCGATTCACCGTATAGGTCAACCATAGCCTAGGGCTCATCCCGTGTTCCAGGGATAAAAGTCACAGACACTGCATTGGAGCCAGGAGAGCTTTCAGTCTCAATCCTGCCTCCGTTGAGCTACGTGACTGGGACAGTCACTGGGTCCCTCTGGTCTTCAATCTCCTTGGAGATCGAGTGAAGCATTTTACCTAACCCTAGGGCTAAACTGCTGGGTATAGCCTCGTCTTCCATAACTCCACACCTCCTTCTCCATCCCCAGCTCGACTGAGACACTTCTGCCAGAAGCCTCCAGGCTTTGCTCTGTGACGCATCTGGCCTTTGTTGTGTTGTGTTCCCTGCTTGGAGAGGCCCTTCTCGCACATGTATGTTGCCAACTTGTCCATGTCCTTCAAGTTCCAGTTCAAGGCTCTCTGTTCCTCTGGTTAAGCCTTCCCTGACTCCCTCAGGTACCACTACATCTTGAACACACACCTTCCTTACAGCAGTGTCTCACTGACTTGTAATTCTTGGCCGATGTGTCTGTCTCCCCATTACAGGTAGGAGCCACATCCTTGGAAGAGGATGTTCCACTGACCACCCAGTACAGGTGTACAACATGCTTGATATTTACTGAAAGAATTAGTGAATAGAAAGACTATTCTTCTACCCTCTAGCAATTACTGAAGTGTCCTCCTGTATCAAGGAGAAGGGACATTACCCACGTCCAGTCTTCGGAACTACAAACAGATGGATCTTTTAAATATAAGAGAAAATGATACTACCCATTAAAGGAATCTATGGTGTATTCTCATCAATGCAGCCAGAGTGGCTCGTTAAAAACAAAAGCCAGGTCTTATTTATTATTTTATTATGTGTCTTTCCTACTAAAATATAAGCTCCACAAGGGAAGAGTCAGTTTCATTCACTGCTGAATCCCTAGCACCTAAAGCAGTGCCTGGAGCCTAGCAGGTGTTCTGTTAAAAAAAAAAAAAAAAAATGAATGAATGAATGTGCTAACAAATGAACCTGTGCAGGTTAAGTTGCTGGGTAGGGGGATTAAGAGAAGAGAACGAACTTGGAACAGATTTTGCACTGTTAAGCATGTTTACAAACTGCTTTATAATCACTAATTAGCTTTACTAAACCACATCCCCTCAGATGCAGGCAGTACTATCCTCCCAATTTTAAGATAAGGGAATTCAAACCCAAGGTCACACAGCAAATCAGCTTCAGGCTCCATGCTTAGCCCCTAGCTGGTAATAACAGTAAGATTAAAGATACTGCTGATGTGTAAGAGGTTGAAATATTAGAGGAAATAAAAGAGTTGAAGGCATGGGACCAGAAAAGCTTTGTACGTATTCTCAGAATACTGCATCAAAAGAAAAACAGACTGTTCTGTCTGGAATGGTAAGTTCTCGGTATGTGTAAGCTACGTTATTCAGTCATCAATTTACACAGCCTGGAGAGGCAGACGTTTGCAGGGAACAATGGGAGCTGCAGTGTTGCTCTGGAGTCTCAGGCCCAGCCTGCCAATCAACGGTGAACCACTCCGTCACCAAGAAACTGGGGCTCGCTCACCACCAGGCCCTGCACAGGTTCTTTACGGAGAGGATATAGGGCAAAGAAGGAGGAGAATAAAACACCCACTTAAAAAAAAAAAAAGGAAAGAGTTAAATCAAATAAACAATAGGCTGACATCAAAACTAAATATATATAATCAGTTTAATCACAGTATAATCACCGAGCAACAAATATGCTCATTTATATTACAAATGAGACTCTAAATTGTAATCCCCCAAATGAATGAAAATAGACAGATGGAAAAGAGTCCAAATCTTTCGATTTCAGGTTTTTTCAATCAAAATTTAATTTGCTGAAAAACTGTCCTTGGTTTCCCAGAATTATTACTCATAGTCCAAGAAGGGAGAGTAAAATGTAAATTTTGATGAAACTTAGAAATTAATTTTGGTTGGTCTTTTTCAATTTACTTTTAATTTGTTTAAAACAAGATCTCTCTTCTGTTTTAAAAATTATTTTCCACCAAAACATCCATTCAATATTGTGAAAAGGAAAAAGGTCACAGTGAGTTTGCACTGCCAAACGGGGAATGAAGCAACCAAGAGCACTAGGAAAAAAGAGAGCCCCTGCCCTTGATCCCCTGTAAGCTAGATCCACATTTCCATCAAGTGGAAGGCCCAAGGAAAAGGTAACTAAAATGTCCAGGGCACTGAAAGGTCTCCAAGACAAGGCTCAAGTGCACAATCTCTGCTTCTCCAGGGCCTGAGGGTATGATACCATGACGTCATGTCTCCCAAAATACCGGAAGCAATATGAAAACACATTTGAGCACATACTGAAACGGAGACGAGGAAAATCCAAAGCTGAGGATGAATTATACCCTGACCCTGCAGCTTAATCAATCACGCGTTTAGACTCCACCCTGAGTAATGTCAGAGGAGGCACTTTTAAACATTTAGGATGGTAGCTTATTGTGGGCATCCAACAAACCATAACAATACTGAAAATGGTTTGGCAACAATTCATCCTCAAAGGAACATGAAAAGTGATTGGAAGCTCTCTCCGTATTAACTTCTTTTTAACAGCTTTACAGAGTAAAATTCATCTATTCTTTTTTTTTTTTTTTTCGGTACACGGGCCTCTCACTGTTCTGGCCTCTCCCACTGCGGAGCACAGGCTCCGGACGCGCAGGCTCAGTGGCCATGGCTCACGGGCTCAGCCGCTCCGCGGCACGTGGGATCTTCCCAGACCGGGGCACGAACCGTGTCCCCTGCATCGGCAGGCGGACTCTCAACCACTGCGCCACCAGGGAAGCCGGAAACTCATCTGTTATTAAGTGTACACTTTGATGAGTTCTGGCAAATGTATATAGTTGTGCAACCACCACACAATAAAAAAAAAAAAAAAGTGTTTGTATCACCCCCAAAAAGTTACCTGGTGCCTCTTTGTAGGCAAGGCCCTTCCTCAATCTCAGGTACCAGGCAACCTGATCTGGTTTCTGCCACTGTAGTTTGCCTTTTCTAGAATTTCATATGAATAAAATCACATAGTATGTAGTCTTCTGTGTCTGGCTTCTTTCAGTCAGCATGAAGGTTTGGAGATTCGTGCATGTTGCTGCGTGGACTGGGAGTCTGTTCCCTTTCATTGCTGCACAGTATTCCATTTCTTCCCATCACTTTTCTATCCTCCCTAGAAGCCCTAAGGTAAGCCCTGTGCTAATGCCCCAGAAGCTATTTCTTGACTTTCCTTGATTTTGTCCCTCAAAGAAATGTCCACATGACTTTGGTCACTTGACTAGTTACAAAAACAACTGTCAGGAAGGCCATGCTGGGCAAGCCAACAAGAATTTAAGCACAGAGTTGGAAATGACTAGATGTACTTAAGAAAAGAATGAGATGAGAAGCCAACCAATATCCTGACGAAATCTCTTGACCATAAAAGAGGAGACCAGCACCACGACAGCGAATAGCATTTCCCCATTGATTGATCAGTGTGTTATGTTACAAAAAACAGTGATACACCTGACCAGCTGCCACCTGTCCACTGTGAGGGGCACACGACCTACCCCACTGCCCTGGAAGATTCACGATCTTCAGGTGTTTCACGTGAGTAAATTTTCAGATAACTCAAATTTATCTTACTAAGTGCCTTTAAGTACTAATTAAGTACTAAAAAGTACTAATTCCAAGCCTTATTAAACAGTCTACTGAACATAATTAAACATTTGGTAATGCAGAATCATCATCATAAACAGTCTGACTGCTGTGCTAAGCTCTTAAACAGAGATGTTCTCGGGGGTTACCAAGTTTGGCAGACTTGTATCTCCCTATTCCAAATAGCCCAAGACTACTACCACATTTAAATAGAAGCTTCCATCTTCCTATAATTTTAACTAGCACTCTTGATACTGTTGCTATGTCCTTGCTGCTAAACTATTACTATTTTCCTTTTAAAAAATTAATCATAAAATAGTTCCAGGATACAGAGAAGTGTAGAGGATAAGTAGCCGAGTACTCACCTTCCAAGACTTAAGAACTGTTCATAATTGATATATTTGTCTTAGATCATTTTCCCCCTACTAGTAAAAAAAAAAAAAGCTTTTTCGTTTGGAAAATAGAAAAATCACTCATAATCTACCATTTTAACAACCAATATTCACATTTTGGTAAATTTCCTTCTTTTCTTTTTTCCTGTGCATCTGGGTTTCCCAAATATTTGTGGCATCTGGAATGCCACTTTCATGACAACACTTTTTCAAACATGTTTCTTTAGGTTGCTACATAACCACCATTTTTTTAGAGGCTGCATAGTACAGCAAGTAAACGTTCCAGTTATTGAACAAATTCTATGTTATCATTACTCATCTGGGATATTTCCCACTCTTTGCTATTGTGCACAGACTTCAGGGAACACCTTTATGGACATAGTCTAATCTCCTGACTTTTAATCTACTCAGAAAGCATACCTGAATATTATCCAGCTTGAGATTGACTCCTTGGGATCATCAGAGCAAGGTCTAAGAAATGGTTTCACTCATTAATTCATCCATCCATCTAACCATTCATTCAAAAACAACACTTCCAAGTTCCCGCTTGATGTTAGAGGTCTTTAGTAAAATAAGTTTAAAGAAGTAAAATATGGTCCCTGCCCTCCGTAAGCTCACAAACTAGCAGTGGAGACATGCTCACTACACTTGAAACAATCAGAGAGCAACAAAGGAGCAGTCAGGGATTCACTGCTAAGCCATGCTGCCCTGATGATATGTGCAACTCAGCGTGTGGGGAAGGAAAGCCCCTCGTGCCTAATACAGCCAGACACGGGCAGGCGAAGGGGTCTTAGGACAGATAAGGTTGTCCCATCTACATATACTGGCTTTCTCTACTATACTGCTCTGACACTAACAAAGAGATGGTCCAAATCTCTTCTCTCAATCCAAAATCAAGCACAGCAAAATGATAACTTTTTCTTTTCTGGAATTAAGCACTGTCACTGTCATTTCTGGTGAAGGAATCTAGACCTTTCTTGTGATACCAAGGAGTGTTTACACATACGCTGGGCTGTGTTGCCCATAAACAGCCTCCTCTCCTCAGACAGCTCCAGCTCAGATTTTCACGATCAGAACCAGACAACCAAATCCTCTTTCTCGTTCTGTCAACAAATGCATGAAAGCAAAATAGGGCCAAAGAGATATGTCGCCAGGGTCAGGAAAGATGTCCACGGAGAAAGGAAGGGCAGCAGTCTCTATTTCTTTTCCTGTGAAGATCAAACATGAACAGGCCGGCTTAAAGGTCCCCACGCCTCCCTCAGTCTCTGACATATGGGGCCTTGGCTCTATGGGCTATAGCAGGTCCTCTCTCACTGGTGAATTTCTCAGCGTCAGAATTGGGGGAAGCATCTAGCTAGTAATAGTGTGGAAATAAAGAAGCAATGTTAGCCCTTACCCCTGGGTTCAAATATTCATACATTCCCACACAAGCAACCCATTTTTCTTCAATTTGAATCTGTGGGGAAAGAAAAGTTCACTATCCATAAACCTGGGATTTGTTTGAAACCAATGTATCTCCGGATACATGTGATACAACAATGAGCTAAATAATTACTAGATAATCAGCTCGCTCTTAACAGTCATCTTGTTTTCTTCACATTGTCCATTTTCTCATTCTACACTCTTTCCCACATTTTCCTCCTCTGATGACATAAACTCATTGTTTGTAAAAGTCTTACGTTGATTGAAAAGGCACCTTTGGACCGCAACCTCGGCAGTGCCGTCAGAGTAAACAGCACCCACATGGCCACAACAGGCTGTGCTGGAGGGGCCGTGCCTTTCTCTGTGCCCTTGCCCAGAGCCCCGTTCCCAGGACTCTTCAGGAAAGGTCCTCGGAACAGGACTCTGCTTCCTCAGGGAGCATCTAGACTCCTCGGGGAAGGCAGCCTGAGAATCAAGTGAGCAGAACGAGTGTCACACAAGGGGCAGATGATCATTCTAGGTGGAGAGGCAGGTCTGGAAAGCTCGGAGGGCTCTGTCTGAGGAGCCCAGACAGAATTTCCATCCTGTCAAAGGGTGGGGATGAGCATCCCAGGAAGAGCGAGCGAGGTGAGCAAAGATATGCAGGGAACGGCCAGGGAAATGCCAAACATCTGACACAGCTGTCCTGCAAAAGAGCTGCTCGCAGACTGGGATTTCACAAAGCAGGGCTTTAAAGACAAGTGATGGGCCAAGGACGCCTATGTACCATTATCAACTTCATTTCATAAAAGAAACAACCGCCTAGCGTACACTCACCAAAGGGCATCACCTCACCATAAAGGACGCAAATGAAACACTCAGCTTGAAGAAACGCTCACACCGTGGCTCTGTATTTTTTTTCTCATTTTGCTGCAGACCAGTGGACACAATGTCCCGAGCTGGTCCAGGTCTGCATGTTTACCTGCTGCAGGATTACTACAGAGCTCAGGACGGGGCTTTCCTTCTCCTACGAGGCAAAGCAGCCTGTCAGGGTTCATAGTGCTGAGGGATTAGGAAACGCTCAGGTGGGATGTGAAGGCAGGCCAGCCTGGCTGCGAAGTGCACATGCTTCCCGTGGCCGCCAGCCCCCTGCAGTGGCCTGACGGCTGAAAGAGCGGCCCTTGATGTCCAAAATTCCACCAGCCATTTCGGTGCCTCTAGACTGAATGTGAACTTCACTCAGGAACTATTTTAAATTACAGTGCGTGGAGTCAGTCTAAGGAGCCATTAAAAATTTCATGTATAAAGAGTCTGCACTAGAAGTAAAAATGCTTGAGTTATAAGGTTAATGGGAAAATGCATGATATAAATTACATATAATAATTAATGAATCACATAAACAAAGAGAGACTGAAATGCATCCAAATGTTAACAGCACTGGCCCTGGGAAGGGGGGATTATGAATGTTCCTTTATGTTCTTCTAAATTTTCTATAATTTATGTACGTATTTTTCTGTATCTTCTTCATTTTCTACAACCCATTTAAAACCAGAGGATACAATATTTTTATTTTCAGACTCTTGAGGGTCAAAACTAAATGTTTTTTTAAATCCTGCACTTTCAAATTGTTATAGATGGCCACAATTCAATAAAGGTTTGCAAAAATACTCTTTACTAGTTAAAAAAAAAAAAACCCAATTGTGGCTCATATTGGCATATACTTATTAATTATTTTTCTTTCTGCTTTAGGGTACCTATCACATTATCATTTTACCTATAGATTTTCTAAAACAAATCAGCAGGCTCATGTCTTCATGTGGTTTCAGTCTGATGTGATGAAGTGGGAGCTTCCATTTGACTTAATTATTTCATCATGAAGAGGTGAAATCCAGCCAGATCTGTTGATTAATCAGATCATCCCTTATACTTAAAAAAAAAAAAAAAAAAAGGCTACAGGTCAGCTAATGATAGACAGGTTCAAAAGGACATGAATTGGGTTTGGTGGATTTGTGACACGGTTGCCAAACCTTCTCTGTGTAAGATTTTCCCATATTTGACCGTATCACTCCAATGATTTCACTAAGATTCATACAAATATCTAAAAGTCCTATATTTAGTATGAAATCCTAACAGTATGAACCCCCAAAATGGCTTGCTTTATTACTCGTGAAACCTTGAGTCTAGCTCCTGAATAAGTAAGCTGGTCCTCCAACCCACAGATACCTCATCCACCAGTTACCCCACTATCCTAACCACCTGTTAGCACATGGTTTCCTCTCTCAAGCTTTACCGTATTTCTTCTAATTCTACTTAAATGTTTACCCTCTGCAATACATATTAGTTTATTCTATCTCCCATTGACTCAGAGAGAGGGGTAAAAATCAAAGGCCACATAAGTAAAAAATAAATCTTGGTTTAGTCTTCCTTTGTAAAAGGGAAAGGCAAAAATATAAAATTCTACTCAGGACATATAATAAGAGTAAATGTGGTGAATTAATGAAGAATAATGGACACAAGAGCAGGGAGGGGAGAAAGAGTTACAGACAGAAGAAGAGCAAGGCAGGAGTGTGAAAAGGGGAGACAGTGAGAAAAATGACAAAGTAAGAAAGCACAAAAAAGATGCAGAGATAAACAAGTACAGATACACAAAGATTATCTGAATAAAAAAGGTGTTTAGAAGTATGACTACGTTTTTAAAAATCTGTAAATCTGTGTTGTTCCTAGTTTCTAGGCAGAATTTTTAAAATTTATAAATCATAAATGGTTTGTTGAGCTCTCTGGCTAATTTCCAACTTCCAAAGGCCAATTTCCCATTTATGACAATTTTTCTTTTTTTTTTTTTTTGCGATACGCGGGCCTCTCACCGTTGTGGCCTCTCCCGTTGCGGAGCACAGGCTCCGGACGCGCAGGCTCGGCAGCCATGGCTCACGGGCCCGGCTGCTCCGCGGCATGTGGGATCATCCCGGACCGGGGCACGAACCCGTGTCCCCTGCATCGGCAGGCGGACTCTCAACCACTGCGCCACCAGGTAAGCCCTGACAATTTTTCTTTTGATCCAGAAGTAAAGATGGAGCAAAATGTTTGGGTACAAAACAGCATGGGACTGTCTCCAACCAAACTATACAGCCCCCAGCCCAACCCAACAAAAGAGAAGGAAAACCAAACCAATGTGCAAGCCCTAGCTCACTTCTCCTACACCGCCTCTGTGGTGTGTGCCCAGTCCCGTGCAGCACCAGTCCCTGGGAGCCAAATGCTGCTGCCTGCTTTCCCACACCCCATGTCTCTGCACACAGAGTCACCTGTGTGGAAATGTCTGCCCTTCTCTGCCTTCTGACGCCTCCTCCTAGATCCTGCTTAAAGGCCACCCTTACCTTTGCCCTTTTCCCACTCCTCATCCAGCCCCTCACTCACCTCCACTGCAGCCCCATGAGCAGTGCGGGGCCACCAAGGACACCCAAGGAGACCCAGATATGCTCACCTATGATCACACAGTTCCCAGCATATTATCAGCCAAGGAGTGGGCTCCGAGAAAATGTTTTGTTGAAATAAAATTAACTGCATAGTAGCATCTGGCTTTTTGCAAACAAACCTAGACTAAGAGCATCCGTTTTACACTAAAATAATGGTAACATGTTTGTTTGTTTTTATATAAATTTATTTATTTATTTATTTAATTTTTGGCTGCACTGCGTCTTCGCTGCTGCACGCGGGCTTTCTCTAGTTGCAGTGAGCGGGGGCTACTCTGTTGCAGGGTGCAGGTTTCTCGTTATGGTGGCTTCTCTTGTTGCAGAGCACAGGCTCTAGGCACACGGGCTTCAGTAGTTGTGGCTCGTGGGCTCTAGAGTGCAGGCTCAGTAGCTGTGGCGCACGGGCTTAGTTGCTCTGCGGCATGTGGGATCTTCCCGGACCAGGGCACGAACCCGTGTCCCCTGCATTGGCAGGCGGATTCTTAATCACTGTGCCACCAGGGAAGCCCAACAATATATATTTTTTAAAATCTCTTTTCCTAAAGTCTGCATTCAGATCATGATTTAAAAAAAAAAAAAGACTAACTTTTCTATTGGGGAAATTTTCATTATTAATACCCATATTGCAGCTTTTCCAATTATAATAAAAAAGGTAAGGACCAAAAAAAAGAGGGTCTGGTCAGTTCTAGATAAAGATACCAGGAAATTTTGAGGCAAACCTGGCTCACTATAGTCTCTGTTCTCCCCGCCCATCTTCACTAGTCACCCTTCACAGCCATCTCCCCATCTTCACTCTGCAGCCACACTGAACATATCTATTCCCGCTTCCTTGACAGACCTCCTCAAATCTGGAACTACGTTCTCCGCACCAAGCTAAGCGTTACCAGTCTCTCATCTCTGCCTCATCCAAGGCTTCCAGAGCCTACATTTCTTTCCCTTAATTGATTTTTAAAAATCATTTTAAAAATTATAGTTAATTTATAATGTGTTAGTTTCAGGTGTACAGAAAGGTGATTCATATACATATATATATATATATATATATAAATTTTCAGATTCTTTTCCATTGTAGATTACTAGATATTGAATATAGTTCCCTGTGCTATACAGTAGGTCCTTGTTGTTTATCTATTTTATATATAGTAGTGTGTATATGTTAACCGAACCTCCTAATTTATCTCTCCCCTGCCTCTCTGCCCCACTATCCTCTTTGGTAATCATAAGTTTGTTTCCCTTTTTTTAAAAAAATAATTAATTAATTAATTTATTTATTTATGGCTGCGTTGGGTCTTTGTTGCTGCGCGCGGGCTTTCTCTAGTTGCAGTGAGTGGGCGCTACTCTTCATTGTGGTGCGCGGGCTTCTCACTGTGGTGGCTTCTCTTGTTGCAGAGCATGGGCTCTAGGCGCACGGGCTTCAGCAGTTGTGGCACACGGGCTTCAGTAGTTGTGACTCATGGGTTCTAGAGCGCAGGCTCAGTAGTTGTGGCACATGGGCTTAGTTGCTCCGCGGCATGTGGGATCTTCCCGGACCAGGGCTCGAACCCGTGTCCCCTGCGCTGGCAGGCAGATTCTTAACCATTGCACCACCGGGGAAGCCCATAGTTTGTTTTCTATGTCTGTGAGTCTATTCCTGATTTGTAAATAAGTTCATTTATACTATTTTTTAGATCCCACATGTAAGCGATATCATATAATTGTCTTTTTCTGTCTGACTTGACTTCACTTCGTATGATAACCTCTAGGTCCATCCATGTTGCTGCAAATGGTATTATTTCATTCTTTTTTATGGCTAATATTCCACTGTGTATATATGGGGTTGGCCAAAAAGATTGCTCGGGTTTTTCTGTTAAAAAAAACCCCAAAAACCTGAATGATCTTTTTGGCCAACCCCAAATATATACACCACATCTTCTTCATCCATTCATCTGTCGAGAGCCTTCATTTCTTGACAGTCCTTCTTTGGAGACCTATTTCATTCAACGTGACAACCAGAACGGATGGGATCTAGCAATGACCACGGTGGGGCTACCACTCACCGCAGCAGGGATGTGATACCTCTTTTAAGGAAGCTTTGGGAGGCCTGCAACAACGTGGGCTCATACTGAGTTTGTGAGGAGACAAAAGCCCAGAGCATTTTTACACACCAGATCACCTTTCCTGCCTCCCAAATGCCTTCCCCGTAGCTCCCCCCAGAACAATTTTTATGAGAATCTAAAAGAAGTCCCCATCAAAAGTTCACTACGGAAAATCCAGGGAGAATGCTGAGAAATGCTGAGACTTCTCAGTGCCTTTCAAAATGGGATGAAGGCAGTATATAAACGCAGCCCCTAACACAAGCTTCCCAAGGTTTTCGGAACTACTCTCTTGCTTGACTTCTCTCTACCGATGACGATATCTGGCCGTATATGGGAGAATCTGCAAAGCACATCTGAGCTTCTGTTACAGTCCCACAATCAGAGCTATCCAATAATAGAATGGACCAGAATGGACCCGAAAAGAATTGATGTGCCCTTAATCATTACAATGGTGAAGCACAGCAGCGGGCCACTTGTCAGGATTCCTACAGAAGAAATGTCAGGTGGGGTTGCTGGGCAAGTTTGAGACTTCTCATGACCCTTCCAGTGCTTAATATTTGATAATTAAACAACCCCTTCAAGATCCCTGGGCAAAATTAATCTCATTTTCAAAACTCTGGTGCCCGGGAGTGAGTGCAGGACTCAAACATTCACTCAACAATCAACCAACTAACCAAATCACGTTCATTAACTATCTCCTGGATGCTTGCCCTTGTCTGTACAGACGAAAAATGAATCCCATTCACATTCCCTATCTAACTGCACCCTGTATTATTCTGCTTGTACCTTATGAATCTGGGCAACTTTAGGATGTTGATGACAATTAATATTAAGCCATTATTTATGATTCCCTATTCCTATCTATCATTTATTAATTATGATACACAATTTCTCAGTTTCAAAATTTCTAGAGCATCAATGACCACAAATACATTCCATTTTTTACTACATACTGAAATAAAAAATGGGGTTCTATGATGGAAAAGAATGGCCTTTTCCCCTCAAAGAAAATTATATTCAAATTAGATAACACATACTAGAGAGAGCAAGAGGCAAAACATTTTTAAAAAGTAAGAGCTTAGCAGCAGACACAGTAATCCACTCGCAACTGCTATCTGCCCTTGTTCAGTAAAACCAAAAATAAAAGTGGCCTGTAGTTTACTAAATTTGGTTCCAAGTGCTTTTCCCACCAAACCACTCTGCAATCACATCAATCACTAATAAAAATGATTGGGAGGGGGATGGAAGAGAGGCTGTAGTAAAAAGATACTGTATATTTTCTGGAACGGATGATGAAACAGAAGGTTTCACTTCTTGTTGCAGCTATTTTAGGACCTTCTCATCTTACTCAACTTCAGGTTCATTAAAGGGACTGGGCAGTTGGGCCGAATACGAGGAGAACTCATTTTGAGAGAAGATTAAAACCCACCCCAGTAATAAACTGTCTTCAGTTACTGTACACATCAGTCCAAGCAAATAATTCCCTCTGGGTTTAACTCATCCTGCAGGACTCTGGAATAATGCATCCGTCTTCTGATAGAGGCACAAATCCATTAATTACCAAAATGTGTTGCCACATACTGTCGTCATCCTTCCCCTATAAAGTGTGTTTTAGTTTTGAGGCAAGAAGAGGAATTCAGATGGGAAATGAGTAATCTGGGAACCTCTTACAGCTCTCTGGTCCTTAGAAAGTAATCCTTTCTTCCCCTTTCAGAGTCAGTCAGCAAAGGTATTGAATGCAGAAAGCAGGGCCTGTCAGCTCAGGGCCATGCAACAAGTAGAACCTCTACCCAAATTCTGAATTCTCACACTAAGAAACGACACATGCAAAGGAGACCAAGAGAAACCACCACGGCCAGGCTGTGATTGCTCAGAATGTGTGTGTGCATGTGTGTGTGTGTGTGTGTGTGTGTGCAACCACAGAAGTACAAACACAAGCACCACTTTTACAGGTTGTGCTACATGGCCATCAAGAGGATGGTCTGTAGAACCCAAATACCTGGGTTCAAATTTTCACCCTCCCCCTTACTAGGGTAGAAGACCTCGTGCACATCAACCTTGTAATGGCTCAGCTTTCAATCTGTAAAGTGATCATAAGGGTACCTACCTCCTAAGCTGGCTGTGAGGTTATACAGGCTAATACAGGTAATGTCCCAAGTACAGTACTGAGTATATACAGACAGATATACCCTTGACAGACACCGTATTCATTCAACCCAAACTGCCGCACAATTGGTGTTTTGTGGCTGCCAAGAGCTATGCCACAATACACTTAAATACCAAATCACCTAAATCATTCAGCTGGAGCCATGGCTCCTTAACCGTTCTTACCTGTGAAAGGTCCTGTTTACTTTGGATGGGCATCAAGCATCTGTTTTCCTTAGAATCTGAAAGTCACCGGGTCAAGGCTGTCAAGGCCCCTTTTCACGCAGGAATCAGTCAAGGACTGAGAACGCTCTGTGTGGTGGTGGTGATGGTGGTGGTCACCTGGCCAATTTCATGGGGAGTCACTCCGTGGCTTTGGCAGAGTCTGCCACTGTCTGCTGGAATAAACCCGGAGCCAAAATATGATTTGTCTATTTTGACTTCTGTACATTTTCTGAGTACAGGAGACTATTGATAAGGAATCTAGGTAAGAGGAGAAAATGTTTGTCGATTCCCCTGAAAGCACAAAATACTCATTCAGTGAAAGGGGGGGGCATTCATTCATTATAATTAAGGATTAAGGCTACAGCTTCTATAGTAGTGGTTCCCAAATATGCATCAGAATTGCCTGGGAGCTTGTTAAAACATAAATTGCTTGGTCCTACCCCCAAAGTTTCCAGTTTAGTAGGTCTGGGGCAAGAGGACTGGGTGCTGAGAATGTGCATTTCTAATACAGTCCCTGTAGATACTGATGTTGCTGCTCTGAGAACCACTGTTTTATAACAGGAATTATCTCCCTAGCTGTTAAGAAAGTTAAGTTCAGATCCTAAGACATAGCACACCATGAAGCAAAGAAGGAAGTAATCATTCTCATTAGATATTTGTTGGATGAGTGAATACATGAGTGAAAAAGTCCTCCATCAATACCACATTTCCCATACTACTGGACACTACATACAAATCAAGATGGCCTTCAACATCCAACCAACCACGATGGATTTTTAAAACAGAAAAAAGACTATATAGCACACACACACACCCCTGTGATGGTCTACTAAATGTACCCAACATCTAAACTCTCCTTCTTCCTTTTAATAATAGAAGTTCCAGGGCTTCTCTGGTGGCGCAGTAGTTAAGAATCCGCCTGCCAATGCAGGGGACATGGGTTCGAGCCTGCTCTGGGAAGATCCCACATGCCGCAGAGCAACTAAGCCCATGTGCCACAACTACTGAGCCTGAGCTCTAGAGTCCGCGAGCCACAACTACTGAGCCCACGTGCCACAACTACTGAAGCCCACGTGCCTAGAGCCCCTGCTCCGCAACAAGAGAAGCCACCGCAATGAGAAGCCCACCCACCATATCGAAGAGTAGCCCCCGCTCTCTCCAACTAGAGAAAGCCCGCGCACGGCAGCAAAGACCCAACTCAGCCAAAAATAAATAAATAGATAAATAAATAAAATTTAAAAGTAAAAAAAATAATAATAATAGAAGCTCCAGAGTTTTAGCCCAGTTGCAAACTTTATTTCTCCACCTCCCCGTGGCTGTATGTGCTGAATAACAATAGGCTGAAGAATAGACAAGGTGAGAGGAGGCCAGCTTCAACCATGAAATCTAAGACCACACTCTAAAGCAGAGATTGGCAAACTTCTGTAGAGGGCCAGACGGTCTGTGTCACAACTATTCAACTCTGCCATTGTAGCACAAAAGCAGCCACAAACAATATGAAAATAAATGAGCGTGGCTGTGTTCCAATAAAACTTTATTTACGGGCATGAAATTCGCATTGCATATCATTTTCAAGTTAGAAAACATTTTTCCCAACCATTAAAAAATGTAAAAACCATCCTTAGTATGTGGGCCATAGAAAAATGGGGGACAAGCCAAATTTGGTGCATGGGCCGTAATCTGCCAACCGTGCCCTAGAGGATGATGAAGCAACAAGAGAGAAAGATGTTCTGAGAGAGCCTCATGGAGCAGGGGTACTACCTACCCCAAACCACAGTCTATTTCTGTTAACAACAGAGGAAGAAGCTTCTAGCTTCTTTGAGCAATTACATTTCAGGGTCGCTGTTAAAAAGGCTTACTGTGCACCTATAGACCATGCATCTACATGTACAAAATCACATTCCGGTATGATAGTCTGAGATATTAGGACTATTCGAAATGAACAAAAATTAAAGGAATGGAAGAGTCCTTTTTAAAAAATCCCTGATGTAAGCTTAAACTCCACGTTTCCTCATAACCTTCTACGGTGGCAAAACTAACAGCAGTAAACGTCTATCTCGGTGGCTGCCGCAGCGATTGCCCAACCTCTACTCTCCCCTTATTCCTTAATAACAGAACCCTGGATGATTTACTCCACAGAAGAATTCCACTTCTCAGCCTCCCCAAGCTCAGCTGCGAGCAGGGACCGTGGGCCTAAAAGGAGAAAGAAGGCCACACTGAGCGCACACGTGCGCACACACACACATACACACACTTCCTGGTGCTTCCCAGGACTCCCCCCAAACCATAGCTCATGAGGGACCAAGAGGAGGTAAATAGGCTCCTCCCTCCCATTAAGACAGCGGTGGCCAAGCTAATAAAAGCAGTAACTGTTGGGTAGGCTTCCCAGAAAGCCTTTTTGGCCATCCTGGAAGCCTGGAAATCAGGAGCATTAACTAGAGCTCTTGGGACCACGAGGTGAAGAAGAAGAAAATGGCCAAGACTTCAATCGCCATGGACCTGGCATCTGGGCCACTGAAGAAGAACAACAAGCTAATCTAGAATTCTTTAGCGCTCAGATGTCTGTTACTAGCAGCCGATGTGATTCTAAGTCACATAGGCCCCAAATTAGATCCTATTTGCACAAATGAGCAAAGATAATACCCACCAAAAAAAAAAAAAAAAAGATAATACCCACCACCGCAGAGTGCACAGCTCAGAGACAGAATTCTCATTTATGAGAGAGCACAATACACAGGGTCAAGAGGATGTCTTCTAGAATGATGCTGTGAAAGCCAAGTTTGCCCAAGGGTCCTGTCACCATCGGTTTACCCTGACCCTATGACACCTCCTGACTGGTCCCCGGACTTGCAGTCCTATCACTGACTGCACCTGAGAATTCAGTCTGACATGGATGTGGACTGGGCTTAGTACTAAGACGTTGAAAACTTGAATGGATGTCAAGGAACCTAGCTTCTCATTTTGGCTCATCCACTAATGGCTTTTGGTCCTGGACCAGCCTTCCCTGGCTGAGAGACAGTCAGCTGGTCAGAACATCCCTATGTACCAGCCACTGCTCTGGGCCCTGGGAAACAACAGTGCACTTGGCTGTGAGTCCGCACCCTTAAGGAGCTCACATACTGGTAAGGGGAGACAAGGAAAAAGCAAATACCTCTAGTGGAATTATGTTACTTATGTAAGTCCTACGAAAAAACAGAACTGGGTAATGGGATAGAATGAGGAGGGTGTGCAGGCTGCTCTACTAGCTGAGGTGGAGAGAAAGCCTCTGAGCAGATGAAACTTGAATGATAAGTAGACAGTCATGGGAAAATCTAGAGAAGTAACTGCAGGTGGGATTGAGGGGAATTCTGTACTGTCATCACAATTTTTCTGTAAATCTAAAACTGCTCTAAAAATCATAATGCATTTTTAAAAAATCTAAAGAGAAACCCAGGCAGAAGGAACAAAAGCAAAGAGCTTGAGGCATGAAGGATACTGGTGTGTTGAAGGGAGGGGACGGTGAGTGTGGCTGCAGCACGGTGAGTGCAGAGGAGAGAAGGACAGGGGTGGGAGGTGGTGAGACTTACAAGCATCATAAGGCGTTTGGGTTTTCTCTTGTTGGAACGGGGAGGCTGGAAAGCAAGGGGGCTTGATGTGATTGACACTTTTGAAGGATCACTCTTGCTGCTGCAGAGGACAAGCTTTAGGCGGTGGAGGAAATGACACGGAGGCAGCGGGACCAGTTAGGAGTCTGCAGCATTGGATGATGGTGGCCTGGGAGTCTCCGTTGTCAGGCTCCTCCCCAATTGCAATAAGAATCAGTTACACTTAATGAATTTCATCTTTCCTAGTTTATATACAGTCTATTATATTGTATATTGCATAAGAACGGGGAGTCTATATTCTTAGACTTAACTTCTAGTGCCTAAACAATTAAAAAATTTTTTACCTAAAGCCCTGATAACTTCTCATATACAAAAACATCATTGGGAAATAAAGTGCTCTGAATTAAAAAGCTCTTTTAGCTTAGATTGTTATCTTTTAAAAGCAGCTACTTCAGTTTTGCAAAAAGGAGAACTTAACAGAACAATGGGGTGATACTGCCCCCAAGGTGGTGAAACTGTATCTGGGGTGGGGCTGGGGAATCTCACTCTCTCTATATAAAGCGCAGATATACATACAGTACAGAAACAAATATACAGTATATCTGCAGTATTAAAACTCCATGGGGGCTTCCCTGGTGGCGCAGTGGTTGAGAATCTGCCTGCTAATGCAGGGGACACGGGTTCGAGCCCTGGTCTGGGAAGATCCCACATGCCGCGGAGCAACTAGGCCCGTGAGCCACAACTACTGAGCCTGCGCATCTGGAGCCTGTGCTCCGCAACAAGAGAGGCCGCGATAGTGAGAGGCCCGCGCACCGCGATGAAGAGTGGCCCCCGCTTGCCGCAACTAGAGAAAGCCCTCGCACAGCAATGAAGACCCAACACAGCCCAAAGTAAATAAATTAATTAAAAAAAAAAAAAAAAACAACTTCATGGGTGAAGGGAATAGGAGACAATGTCTGAAACAGTTCTGGAGAGGGGCTTCATGAAAAAAGGGCTAAGAAACACTGATTCATATAAACACCCTACCTAAAGCAAAATACAGACATCACTCTCTATCCCCTCATCCTGCTTTCCTTCCCTGCACTTACCATTGCCTAACATGACGTTCGCTGTGTTGTGGTGGTGGTTTATCTGGGTCCCCCCAAAAGAATGTAGGGTCCAAGAGAGCAGAGGCTCTGTTCATGGCTATGTCCCCAGCACTTAGAACAGTGCAGGCACATGGTAGGTGAGGTTGAGTGTGAAAGCAGGCTGTTGGATTAGATGTTCCCAAAGGTTCCTTCTGCCATAAGGCTCTAGGATTCTAAGATGCCTCTAATAGCACTGTTAGCCACAAAGTTTCATTTTTGATCCATCCCAGGAGGCCATTCCTTGCATACCAGAATCATCTCATAAGAATGTGGCCCCCTTTATGAACTCCCCCTGCCCAGGACCAGCTGTGTTTTAGAAAGCCTTCGGTGTATTTATCAAAGCAGCTCCTGGTCAGAAATGTCAATGTAACAGAACCTCAGGCTGCATCAGGTGACGATGAACAGATTACAGGATTTCTGAAATTATCAGCAAGACACGGACCTTTATGACTCGCATTCAGCTTCTACTTGTCAAGAGGGAGGTCATGAATTGTTTGGGAGTCTTTTCTTGGAGAAGAAAAGTTCTTGAGCTATCTGTATACCACAACAGGCATAGAATCAAAGCATTTGTTGACCTGGGAGGAACCTCAGAAATCATCCATTCCTGCATCAAAATGCAGCTCTGGCTCGCAAAGTCCAAGTCCAAGTTTAAATTCTGGTTACTTTCTAGTGAGTGACAATGGGCAGGTTCTTTAACCACCCTGTGGCTCAGCTTCCTCATCTGTAAATAGGGAATAACACGTGCATGCCATAGGTGAATTAATCCATGTAAAGCACTTGGAGCAACAATAATGCCTAGTACCCTGTAGCATTCAACAAATATTAGCCATTCTCACTACAATCAACTTTTTGGTTTTCACTTCTGTTAAACTTTAAAAAAAATCCTTTAAAGAAAAGTTTACCCAAAAGCCCTGTATGTAGGGGAGAAAAACCACTAGGGAGTTCTATAGAAATCCTAGAGCCCCAAGAAGCATTCCTAGAAAACCAGTGATTAAGCTCAATGTGCATACTTTACTCCCCAATAAATGGAGACTCAAGGTTGAAGTAACTGGTCAAAGTCACACCAGGAACCCCGTCTCAACCACTGACCCTCTTGTGCCCTGTGCTACCAGGTGCCTCCTCATTATGAAGGAAGGACAGAATGTGTGTGCCAGTGGAACTCTCATAGGAAGGAGGAGTCACAGGTGACATGCAGAAACCAGAGTGCACGAAGCTGAGCGCTTGACCTTCATAGACAATTATGGACACTCACCATATCCTCCAGTGCAAAGCAGAAAGTCTGTGGAATCCCCAGCAGAGGGTTGTACAGCCTCTACAGCCTCTGCCTGAATATTTCCAGAGAATCCTCTGCTTTTCCTGATAGCCTTTGCTACTGACTAGCTCCAGAAGCCAGAATTAGAAGCAGGATAGCGCTGTCCTTTACTCCTGAGGACTCTCACCATTCCCAGGGCAGTAAGGTGAAGGCTTTGGAGTCAAACTTGACAAGGTTACTTACCCTCCTTCAGGTTCAGTGTCTTGACCTACAAAATGCAGATAATAACACAATCTCCCTCACGGCCTTTCTGAGAGGGTCAAGAGATAACGCTTTCAATTGTGTTTAAGCACATCATTGGAGCTCAATAAATTGCAAATCCTATCAATTTTTATTATAGCTACCCATTCATTAAAGCACTGGACCATATGTCAGCTATTCAACGGAAATGCAAAATTCTCAAAAGCAGACTTACTTGTTGGTCCAGGGCAGGAACCTGATAGCTGTTCACTCAAATTAGGCCCTCCCTTCCTCCACAGTAATAGAATTGTAGTTAGGCCCTGCTGGGGGCTACATATGCCAGCACCTGCATAGCAGAATGGAGCAATGCAATTAAGTTCTCACCAATGAAACAGAGTAGAATGATAGGTTACCCTTGGAGGCCTGGGCCATAACACATTGTATGTGCCCAGCTCCACACTCTTTTCCTTTCCTCCAACATGAACACAAAGGGTCATTCTCAGGGAAGGACCCTAGGGAACCCAACCTGCACCATGTAGAAGGGGAGTAGATGCTGGGAGAGCAGAGCAATAAGATGAAAGGAACTGAAGTCCTGAATGACTGCGTGGAACTGAGGAGCCTGCTGGTCTACCCTGGATCCTTATGTGAAAGAGAAACTTCTTGGACATTTAATCTATGTGATGTTGGGCCTGTTTGTTATAATATCTGAAGCTTTTATCCTGAGTGACCCCACACTGGGAGCAATGACTTAGCTGAAAATTTACAATACTTTTTTTTTTTCTTTAACATCTTTATTGGAGTATAATTGCTTCACAATGTTGTGTTAGTTTCTGCTGTATCACAAAGTGAATCAGCTATACGTATACATATATCCCCATATCCCCTCCCTCTTGCGTCTCCCTCCCACCGTCCCTATCCCACCCCTCTAGATGGTCACAAAGCCCCGAGCTGACCTCCCTGTGCTATGCGGCTGCTTCCCACTAGCTATCTATTTTACATTTGGTAGTGTATGCCACTCTCTCACTTCATCCCATCTTACACTTCCACCTTCCCACGTCCTCAAGTCCACTCTCTATGCCTGTGTCTTTATTCCTGTCCTGCCCCTATGTTCATCAGAACCATTTTTTTTTTAGATTCCATATATATGTGTTAACATATGGTATTCGTTTTTCTCTGTCTTACTTCACTCTGTATGACAGATTCTAGGTCCATCCACCTCAATACAAATAACTCAATTTCATTTCTTTTTATGGCTGAGTAATATTCCATTGTATATATGTGCCACATCTTCTTTACCAATTCATCTGTCAATGGACACTTAGGTTGCTTCCATGTCCTGGTTATTGTAAATAGTGCTACAATAAACATTGCGGTACATGTCTCTTTTAGCACTATGGTTTTCTCAGGGTATATGCCCAGTAGTGGGATTGCTGGGTCATATGGTAATTCTATTTTTAGTTTTTTAAGGAACCTCCATACTGTTCTCCATAGTGGCTGTATCAATTTACATTCCCACCAACAGTGCAAGAGGGCTCCCTTTTCTCCACACCCTCTCCAGCATTTTTGGATGATGGCCATTATGACTGGTACGAGGTGATACCTCATTGTAATTTTGTTTTACATTTCTCTAATGTATAGTGATGGTGAGCATCCTTTCATGTGTTTGTCAGCAATCTGTGTATCTTCTTTGGAGAAATGTCTATTTAGGTCTTCTGCCCATTTTTGGATTGGGTTGTTTATTTTTTTTGATATTGACCTGCATGAGCTGCTTGTACAATACTTTTGAACAGGCTGATGGTAAGATCACAGACACCATCTGAGAGGCAACTCAAAAGACAGGAGTTAGAAGAATATTAGGACAAAATTTCTTTAAATGCCCTTTAAGTCTTGTAAACACACAATGAAAATTAGCATCTGTACTTTTATCAACTCTCCTGATGTATCAATAACATAAAGCAGCCAGGGCTTCCTTGAGTTTGTAGAATGTGTCTGATTAAAAGCAAAGCATGGAACTAACTCAAAACCTTTAAATTCCTATGGCTTCAAAAGTCTTTATTTCAAGACAAAATGTGAAAGGGAAAAAAGAATGACTAAATCTGTTTTTAGGAACAATCTAATCTGGTTCTTGGAGCTGAAGGCTTCATGGCAGAAGATACATGTCTGGATACAATTCAGTGGATATCATTTTAAGTTCCTACATCATAAACTTAGTGCTGCTGCAGAATGGGGACCAGAGATGAAACAGCGCCACAAACCATGCCTTTTGGAGGCTCACGATTTAGTGAGGAGAAACAGAAATAACAATAATGGAATGAAATAACAATAATGGAATGCTGTCTGCAGTACCTGTCACGGCAGATAATAATAAAAGCATTATCAGCTTTTATTAAACGTTTAACATGTTCCAGACCCTGTGCTAGGACTTGCCACTTACTTAACCTTCACGACAGCCCTATATGGTAGATAGCACATTTCTCACTTTGCAAATGAGAAAATTATACATTAGTAAGTTGCCCAAAATCACAGAGCTGCCCAACCAGAACCTGAGGTGTCCAATACCAGCGACCACTCCCTCAGCCACCAGAAGGTGTGATGCACAGTGGGAGAATGGGGAAAGTAGGTTCCCTACGGGCAGGTCAGCCCTTTTCCATCCTCTGTGATGTTGGCTCAGAACTGAAGGAAGAAGGGGCACAAGATCCATCCCCCCAAAGCAGTCCCAAAGCTTTTCTAAAGCTCTGTGTGCCAGGAAAGGGCAGCACAGGGAGTGTTGTCAACCTTCTGAGCCTTGCCAAACAACTTAGGAACTAAGAAGACAAGCACAGAACACTGGGCCACCCAAATCAAAGCCTTTGGATTCGTAAATTAACTTCAGAATAGAAAAGGGGTCATTGCTAACTAGAGAAGTAGATTCCCCTGTTCTTTGTGGCTAAGTAGAAATCATTTAACTGCTTTTAAGTCTTAATTTCCCCATGGGAAATGCTTATTCATTCCTCACTGGGGACTCCCAAGGTGTGCTTCCCATGATCTCTGGGAGCAACTTCATGTTTATACAGTATTATGATCATTTTAGAGAAAATTTATATCTCTGTACTAACTTTCAAATGCTTTTGGATTTTTTCTATTTCTGATAAAAGGTATCTGTGATAATGGATCGCTGTTCACTCGCATCTCCGCCTCTTCCCCTTAGGGAGGAATATATTTCCTCGCCCTATCAGCTCTGTGCCTGGCCAAGTGACTTGATCTGACCAAAGGAATGTTATAGACATGACATGAAGAGAGACCTTTAAATGAGCTTCCCTGGTTTGGTGTGGCACTTGCACTCCAGTGGCCACCATGAAAAAAGCATGCCCCTCGTAGCTGCTGCCCCTTCAGCCTGGTCCCCAGAATGTGCACATCAGCTGACTTGTGCCTGACCTGAGTAGAACAGTGGACTGGCAGCCTGAAGCTGAGCCACCCAGCTGAATCCAGCTTCTACCAGCAAAACAGCCACCCTGTAGACCAGAGAGCATGAGCATAAGTGCTCAGTAGCTTAGCGTTAGAAGCTACTGAGTTTTGGGGTAGTTTGTTATGATGCATTATTGTGGCAGTAGCTGATTAATGCTTCATCATTTTATATTCATTGGAAAGGCTAAATTACAGGTACAAATACATGTATTTCTCAGTATCTCACACTCTTTGATTTTTTCCCTTAAAATGTATTAACTGCACAGGCATCCTGTCACCCAAAACACACCATATCTCAATTACTTGAACAAAGATACAGGCACATTAGAATACAGAGAACAGGTTCACGTACTCTCAATAAAAACAAAAGCTCACTTTGACAATGGAATGTTTATACTAACTTTTCCCCATAAGATGCAGAAGAGGGCTTCCCTGGTGGCGCAGTGGTTGAGAGTCTGCCTGCCGATGCAGGGGACGCGGGTTCGTGCCCCGGTCCGGGAAGATCCCACATGCCGCGGAGAGGCTGGACCCGTGAGCCATGGCCGCTGAGCCTGCGCGTCCGGAGCCTGTGCTCCGCAACGGGAGAGGCCACAACAGTGAGAGGCCCGCGTATCGCAAAAAGAAAAAAAAAACAAGATGCAGAAGAAAAACCAGTATCTATTTTTCATGGAAGAGCTACATGAAATACCACCTTTCAGAATAAAAAAAAAGTACTGATGGTGAAGTAGTATCTTCAGGCTCATATCTTCAGGTCTACATAATCTCCCTCAGTAATTTTTCTGTCCTTCCGTCAGTATGTTTTTTTTTTTTTTTTTTTTTTTTTTC
>NW_020174149.1:6016593-6078934 GCF_003031525.2 Neophocaena asiaeorientalis asiaeorientalis
CGGACTCCCAACCACTGCGCCACCAGGGAAGCCCCGTCAGTATGTTTTAAGTTACTGCTGTCAAGACCATTCTCTCCTCTCTTCACCCCACACCCCCCCTTTCTGCCAACGTTTATATGCACTAAAATCTATACAAGATTTCACAAAGCTCCTGAAGAAAAATTTTAAGAAATCCATAGGTCCCCAGAGTTCGAAAACTCTACCAAACATTATTTTTTTATGCATGATGATTATTGATCATCCTTTTCACTCCCACTCCAAAATCAAACAGCAAACACTAAATGAATTACATTAGTCAAAAATCTTTACCTCAACATGGATTGCAAAATATAAATAGAGCTTTTAGGTTTAAACAAAAAGCAAACTAGATTTGAAGAGATCTAGAGGCCAATTAGGGTTTCCCAGTCTCTACAGGGCTTTGAAGGTGGAAATGGGGTCCTTGAGCTATTTGGATGTTACAAAAAGCATAGTGAAAACTATAACCATAATAAAGCTACACAACATCCCACAACATCTTGTGGGGCTGGAGTTATTTTAACTCCTTCAGGTGACACTGGCTGACACATGTTGACACGCGGAGGTCCCTGACAACTGCTCTTCTCACACCCTCCACCCCCTCCTCCTTTTTCTCTCTGCTCCCACCACCCCAGCCTCCCTGCTGTTCCTCAAGCACACCAGACACTCCTGCTCTGGACCTGCGTCCTTGCTGGTCCCTCTGCCTGAAACATTCTTCCCCCAGATACCCGAACGGCTCATTCATCCCCTACTTCATTCAGGTCCCTTCCAAGATGCCTCCCTCTACCTTATCTCAAATAGGCCTCTCGGCCTCTCTCTCCTGACTCACTCTGTTTTTCTCCACAGCGTTATGACTGTTTGAAATTATCTTATGTATTTGTGTTTTGTCTGCTTCTCCTGTGAGCACGGACTTTGATTGCGTTGTTCGCCACAGTACCCGCATAGTTAGCACTCATACATATTGATCAACTATATAAATTGAGAGTTTTAGATGTTGCTGCATGAAAATGCAGAAAAACAAAGCATTTAATTACTTACCACGTCAGGTTGGTTGTTGGACAGAAATCTGTCAAGACTTAGAATCCATGGGGAGGGGGAAGGAAAATAACTAAAGGGACCCTCAGTAATTAAAGAGCTGGAAACCATTTTTAAAGTCAATTATTGATAAGTCTCATAAGCCTGGACCAGCTGCTTAACTGCATCGGATCCCTGCATACTCTTTAAAGGGGATAACCAGTGGCAACATATTCTATAGGACTGAAAAGGATTTCAGTCACTGTCAGATACTATTTAGGAATAAAGGAATAAATATCCTCTGCAATCAGTAAAAAACTCAACTACTGCCACTCAAGCCTCTAAAACAAGGCCTATCCTGGGACTTTCCTGAGAAGCTTCCAGCATTTGAGTATGTGACATTTCAAGAACTATTATTAAAGAGACGCACAGCCACTTAACGAGAACATGGCATTTTGTTAAGAGTCCTACAGTCATGTCCTTGGATTTCTTCATAAAAGTCCTACAAATCCTTTCGAATGATTCACAATAAACCATCACAAACAATTCATACAAAATCATATCCTGTTTTTCCACTGCTTAGTTGGTACAACATGAAAAAATTGTGTTTTCTGTTTATACAGTTTAATAAATCTTTCTAGACCCCTAAAATGCCTTTTCTCCCAAATAGAAAATATTTATCAAATATGGAAGTCATTTTTCTAATCACATGATCTAACGTCTCAAAAACTTAGATCTAGACAAACAATACTAAATTAAGGCTGGTATATTGTGAAACAGGAAGAATTTGTGTGTGGAATGTTTTAACAGCTCATGGATTCCGAAGACCACTCAGTACGACCTATTCAAACGCAAACCAAAACTCTTCCAGGGAAATTGAATCTCACCAAAGATCTCAAAGTAAAAATGCTTAACAAAGAACAGAAATGTATAAGGTTATTTGGATTCACCTTCTTCCATTGTATTATGAAAACAAAGAGGATAGAAGAATCTGAGGAATGTGGCATTGGGAACACCATCATCGCAGATGCAAGAAGACGGTACAATTCTATCAGTATTAACGTTTATGGGGTGTTTTCTGGTTGCCAGGCCCCTCAAATGCATGTTTTTATTTAATCCTCATAACAGCACTCTGAGATAAATACTGACTTCCCTCATCTCACAGAAGCTGAGGTCTAGAGAAATTAAATAATTTGGCCACCGTCACACAGGCAGTAGGACTGGAGGCAGCGCCCCTGACCACCCTACAGAAACGCCTCCACACCGCTTCCTCCAGAGGCAATGAAGGGAACTCACTGGAGAGTTTTCTTCTCTTCAGAATTCTCCAGAGTTCCAACAGCTAACGCACTACGTGTGTGCGGTATCTCACTACACCTTGAGATACGTTCTATTACTCCCATTTTAGAGATGAAGAAAATGAGGCACAGAGAGATTATATCACTTGACAGAAGGAGCAAAGCCAGGATTCCAAGTGAGGCCAGCCGGCTCCAGGAACCCCAAGCTGAACTGCTGCTCCAGGGCTGTGCTCTAAACCCCTCCTGGCCAAGTTCTGTTGCCTGCTCGTGACTTTAAATCACCATGGATTCTTCATCTATGGAATTAGCTAATCAGACTAGATCAACTCTAAGTTTCCTTCCAGTTTTCTAGTGGTACGATATTCAATCCATCTGCAAAAGGTTTTTTTCTTTCTTTGTCATTGATGAAAACACCTAGGATAGAGTTTTTGAGTGGTCCTTTTTTCCCCAAAGGAGGGAAATACCACTGAAAATGATCCTAATACACTTTCAAAACTAAGGTTCATTTTTTAGAATTTGGTATAAAAGAAAAATGATAAATCACTAAGTTTTCGTATTAAAAAAAGTCAACCATTTCACAAAGAGAAATGGGGAAAAAATATATGTTCTTTCCATTACACTTTATGTAGTTTGCATAGCTTCCCTGCTGGAAATAATGGTCTTCAAAGTTTACTCTGCATCTCAGCATTCACATGAACTCCATTATAAACACAGGGTCCATCCTTACAATCTCTCATTAAATACAGTGATTAGGTACGATGCAGTAGTTTTCTCGTACAATGTTTTAAAACCCATCTGTATTAGTTGCAAACATTTAAAGATAGATTTCACATAAATATCTTAATTCCTAGCTTCTAAAAGTAGCAGTAATAATAATAATTATAATAACAGAACCTAAGGACAAAGGCCCTGTACTCCGAGCTGGGAGCACCGAGCTGCAGGTCAGTGAAGCAAGGGCTCTCTGGTTGGCCAGAGTTCCCCCTACTCCAAATTACACTGAACTTGGTCAGTTCACTCATACATTGTGTCCTGAGGATATCTGGGTTTGAGACGCTTAGGCCACAAGGTCCCCAGTTTGAGCATTTCTGCTCTAACTACATACCTGAGTTAGTATCAGGTCTTCATACTCGCCTATATTAAATGCTTGCCTCCAGTAAAACTAAAAATTACATCTATTAGAATGGAAACCCAAAAAGGTTACAGCTCTTTAAAAGTTTGATTCCTTTTTAACACTCCCTAATCCTCACAATGTTAATTATTTAATTAGTGTAAGCCACTGGGTTCCCAACCTTGGCAACATAATAGATTCAACTCTGAAGTGTTAAAAACACATATGCTCAGACCCAGACCACCTCTGGTCAAGCACATCAGAAGGTCTGGGGGTGGAGCCCAGGCATCCTTATTTTTTCCAGGTTCATCCAAGTAACTCTGTTCTTGTTGAACACTACTGATGTAAACTCTATTGCTATACAGGGTGTGACTTATAAATCAATAAGACCGACTCCCACAGATAAGAAACATTCTCATTACTTTCCAACATATATGACAGACACTTAAGATGCTATCGTCTTTCCAGGTTTTGACAAAATATCATTTCTTTATTCTAACATCTGAAATGAAAAGCACATATAACTTAACATCTCTTGATCAAATTTTTTGGTCTGATGTTTGCATATTTTTACAGCAAACATTTTGGTGTGGGCCCCCGAAAGTGCTGAAGTGAAGCCAACATACAAACGGGAGTTTCCAGCCCAAGCAGAACACTGAAACGCATTAACTTAAGTCACACACTGTCAACCATTGGGTTGAGTTGGTGCCAAACTCCAGACGTCGTGTCAGAAATATTCTATCAAAAGATCTACTCGATAAAGATCTAAAATCTAAACTATCTATAAATTACTTGGGGCCTGTGTGACACCTGCTGGGAGTCCTGAAAAGGAGTTTTAGCCCACAGACACACCAGCCTGTCAGATACCCCAACAACAGATTAGCTCCACAAGGACAGAGGCCTAGAAAAGTTCATCTGGAATTTTAGAGGTGAAAGCTTTCCATAATACATATTTAGCTTGAATTTACAAAAAAGCTTCAAAAGCCCCAACACCTTTATTTGATGTTTGATACCTAAGGAAGCATGGGCATAACTTACTTATTTATGCTTATTACCATGCTATTCAGTTTACTTAACAGTAAGCTGTATAAATATGACTCTATAGATTCCCCTGCTTTTGCCATTTCTTATATAATTATGCCATGTATTGAGAATCAGGCAGCTAAATTAGCATTCGAGAGACTTTCACTGAACGATTTAGGTAAGAAAAGGGGGGCTTCAATTTTTAAGCCCAGATGTGCTCCTGCACCAGCCGTTCGAGGTCTGATGATACAGAAAGTGTGCAGTCAGTGCCACCAGGGAAATGTCCATCAGGGAGGGCTCTAAACACATGCCAAGAGGTCAGGGCTCGTAATTCACAATGTTTGTATAGCTGGGTCCAGTTAGGTATCATTGGTCCAAACAGATTTTTAAAATAATGCACATGAACATAATGACATTATTTTAATTTTGAAAATCTAAAGTAAAAGAGAAGTTTGTAAGTGTTTACAGTGTTAGGTATTATGTTTGAAAAGAGTCTTCCACCCCCACATAAATAAGTATCGGTAAAGGAAAGAAAACCAGTCAGCATCTTTAGACAATTCAGTAATTATAACCATTTTAGAATTGCCAAATTATTGTTTTCATTACTGTTACTGGGATGCTCATGGACTCTCCTAACCTACATAAACATTTTCTTAGAAGCCTTGAAACATTTGTTCCCTTTGGAAATGCAGCCATTCTGTGTGTAAGACACTTAGGTATACAACAGCCTTCTATTAAAATGCAAACATCTCATAAAAAGTCACAGTTTATGAAGAGCAAGTGCTAAGGTATATGGGGACACCCGAGAGCAAAGCCTGTCCCTCACTCCCCTGAGCATTTTACTGGCTGTGTACTTCATGCTGGGTTATTTGGTCTAGGTCTTGGTCTGTTTCTTATGTTAAATGGGACTCATATTGAATTCTTAAGCAATGCGTATAAAGCAGCTAACCAGTGCATCACTAGTGGACACTTAATGAAGGTAGTTATTGTTACTATTTTATATAAATAAGATTGTCAGAACTGCCCAAGTGGAATCAGGATTCAAAATCCAATTCTGTCTAGCTTCACAGCCCCAGCTTCTCCCCACTGCAGCCCCTGGCCTCCTTTATACCAAACATCCCTGGCAAAGATGTGGAAGGAATGCAAGATACTTTTTTGTCCTAGCATTGTTTAAGCCCTAGAATGTTCTAGACAACAAAATACTGTAGGTCAGGCAAAAAATGATTCAACTAAGCTTCGTAATATTCTCAACCTGGAAAAGCATTAATCAAGTTCAATTTCCAAGTGTAAAAATAAAGAAGTGGGGGCTTCCCTGGTGGCGCAGTGGTTGAGAATCTGCCTGCCAATGCAGGGGACACGGGTTCGAGCCCTGGTCTGGGAAGATCCCACATGCTGTGGAGCAGCTAGGCCCGTGAGCCACAACTCCTGAGCCTGTGCGTCTGGAGCCTGTGCTCCGCAACAAGAGAGGCCGCGACAGTGAGAGGCCCGCGCACCGCGATGAAGAGTGGCACCCGCTCGCCGCAACTAGAGAAAGCCCTCGCACAGAAACGAAGACCCAACACAGCCAAAAATAAAATAAACAAATAAACTCCTACCCCCAACATCTTCTTAAAAAAAAAAAAATAAAAAAAAAAAAATAATAAAGAAGTGGATTTCCTTTTCAAATCTCCCTTTTAAAAAAAAAAAAGTCTCCTTCAAATTTCCTTAATATAAACTACCCTAGACTAATTACATAACTAGTGTTTGTATGTGTGCCATTAACATATACACATAAACAAATAAATATGTAAGTCCTCACGTATGCACACCTCCAGAGATGATTAGCTTCAAAAATGCTTTTCACTGCCCAAAGTTCCCTTTGTAACTTATTCTTTCCACAGCCCAAGACGTTTCTTGATTTTTATTTTCATTTCATTTCTGAAAACACTTCTTGAGGAAGATGCTAGGAGGATGGCAAGGCCCAGTCCTACAGAAAGGGGCCAAGTTTCCGGGGGAGGCAAAGTCCATAGGTGGCTACCATAAAGTACGGTGCCCGCAATTCTGGCAGAGACATGAGCCAACGCTACAGCACAAAGAAGGAAGGGCCAGTTATGATGATGCTATTTACTGAGGGAAATGTTTGGTTTTTAATCTTACCAAAATAAACAAGCATTCTAGTCATATTTCACCAGATAAGGTATTTAACTAATATGGCAGCATATTTAACTCAAAATTAGAAGGCGGTACTTCTAGGACAGAAATGTCTAATTCATAGCTTGCTGTGAGGGTGAATCAGATACTGCATGAAAATTGTTTAGAACTGTATCTGGCACATAGTAATGACTCTCTAATTAGTACCAAGAAATGGACCCAAGTTTTACAGGGCCTGCAGCTTTAGACCCTGTTTACGAAAAAAACTGCAACATTATAAATACAAAATGCTTAAAAAAGTGATTATTTAGATTTTTAAAAATCACAGCAAAATACAAAGTTTTAAAGCTGACATTACCAAAACACCACAAAATCGAAATTCAGAAAAAGAACCCAGTATGTGAATTAACTTATCACCTGGAACACTGCTGTAAATACTTCTCTGGGGCTGCACACTCTTGATTACGTCTCATATGACAATGACTCATATTGATATCATTTTCTATACGGCACAAAGATAAATTGGTCTTTCCCCAAGCATGGGTGATCAAAATTTATTTTTTATTATTGATAATTCAGAAAAGTTACTTTTAGCCTCATAGCTCTTTATGATGCCATATAAATTTTTAGGATTGTTGTCAAATTTGTAAACACTTATTAATTTTCTTTCACATGTGAGCCACAAGAATTCAGGGCATTCCAAGTTTCCTTGTGCATTGACCAACTTTAAATATTTTTTGTACTGATGACACTCAGTAATCAGCTTGTTGTGTTTTTTGTTGTCACTAATATGTGTTTACGTATGTATCTACACACTCACGTCAAACAAGAAACTTAAACACAGAATTCCCATTAAAAAACATGGTGCGTTTATAAATGCATATTTGCATTATTGAGTATATTCCTAACAGAAAGAACTTCCATGTCAAAGACACTTAGATGAGAACTGAATCTTCTACTTACAATTTTATACATCTAATAAGTAGAAGAATTTTCCAGACTAGCTTCTGGCTCCATACCATATTCAAACCATATTCCCACCAGCAGAAGTCATAGTACAGATTCATGCTGCAATATTAACCCGTCCCTGCCCCTTTTTGTACAGACCCTAGGTGAGCGGGCACATTGGCACATCCCCAGGTGGACGACATTCCTGGGAAGTGATTCCTACCCTAGGATGGCTAGGAATAACTTAACTAGACACAGAGACGACTGTGAACTGAATAAATACATCCCACTCAACGCAAACTAAAAGTGTCCCCAATTCAACTGCCCCTTAGCTACATCTCATAAACACTCTCAATTCCGATGTCACTGAATCCAAGGAGGAATGTTACAGAAGGGAAGTCGGAGTGGAAAAGGATAATGTTACCCGACTGCTGTTAAAATCTTACACCCTACAAATTTTTACAAGTTATGATGTCATCCATGAATGCATGGCTGTGTACACTGGTGGGCTCCTCTAGGGCCTTGGAAAGGGCTGGGTGAGCCCAAGCAATATATTCAGAAATGGTAAAACATATACTGCACAAGTGAGGGGCCCTGGGGCTTGCAATTCATTAGCTTCAAAATAAATCTGCCTCTGTGGTCCCGATTATTCTTCATCATTTATCTCAGTCTGTACATGTCTGGTCTCTCCAAATAAATTTCAATCCTTTGGAAACAGGAAGTACAGTCCTAAGTACTGTAGATAGAAAATACTCAAAAATGTTTGTGGTAGTCCTCACTATGCACAGTGATCTAGAGAGAGAGAGAAATGTATATATTATATACCCACCTATAAACACACATATGTATATATGTATACATATATGTGTGTGGTGTATATACACACACATATATAAATACATACATATACATACGCCATTTATGTATGCATTATATATGTATTTGTATTATATATTTTATATATAACATTTATCTACACATTATGTATATACATTAATTCTATATATGTATAATACCAAAGAAAGAGTGAGTCTTTTCAAATTAACAGCATGGCATCCAGATCTTGTCCCTTCAAGGAGGTCTATCTCAGAAGAAAGGCACTATTAGAGCCTGGCAGACAGAGAACAGGGCTTCCTTTAGGAGGCCAGTGGGTGAGCCAGGCCATCAGGAGACTATCAATGCTCTCTAGTGCTGGACAGAGAGTCTGTAGTTAGTGACCCAAAAGAGGCACTTTGACGTCTGCCAAAGTGGAGAGAGAGTTATTGGGAAGACTTCATCCTTAAAGAGAACATCCATTAATCTGGTCTGTGCTTGCAGCTGGACTTTAAAAAAAATAGGTGAAAACTACTGCATGATTACAGTGCTCAGTGCAAGGGGAAAATATAATTTTCTTTCAACTGATTTAGCATATTAAATGAAAGCCTTTTTTTAAAGAAACATATAATAAGTTTCTGACATTTGCAGTTTCCGATTTTCAAATTCTAAATAAAACAACATCTGCTATTCAAGAATAACACTTTAGCCAGGTCAGTATGGAACAAATCTATTACCTCGTCATGAAACAAAATGTATTAGCTGCAACCCAGCAAGTACTGATGTTTCTTCAGTAGTACCCAGTCTGTACCATGTCTGCACTGTTAAGATCTGGGGGCAGGGGTAAGGATGGGGTGCGGAGGGAAACCTACGGACATGCGGGGTATGATTCTTGTCCTAAAAGCAAAAGCTGGAAAAAAAAAGAAGGGAGGATTTTTAAGGGCTTCAATAGTACTGTGCCCTGTCTCTCAGACCTCAGTCTAAAACTCAAGGCCTTTGGCTTCCAGACAGTCCTAGGAAAGCCCCCCTCATCAAGTATCACCAGCCTGCTCCAGTCTGGAGGCTTCTTCCCCGTCATCAACAGAAGAATTGGGTTTTCTGAAAACAGCTGTCAGTTTGCACTTCTAGAATTGTCAAGGTGGGAAATGTCACCGAAATAATTGTACTCTAAAGGAAACTAGTTTCCAAAGAACACGAATGCTTCTGTCAAATTAGTTGGCTGTAGGCAGAGTTTTTCTGTCTGTGCGTTTCAGTCATACATCAGAAAACATGGACAGGAGAAAACAATCAAAAAACTTGTGAAACTTATGAGACAGGATGTTCACTAGCAAGGTTTTATAAAGGGTGATTTGACTGCTTTCAGGTGACAAGTGGGCAAATGGAAAAGCCACTAAAGATGGTGTTTTGGAGGAAGTTTTACATTTAGGGGTCCCCCACTGGGTGGTGTGTGCACACATGTGTGTGCGCCCACTCATGCACACACACGCACTTAAAATCTCCCCGGCTCTCTACCTGGGACCTTCTAGTGAACCATGGGAGGGATTAACAGGGCATCTTGCCACCAAGCCACAGGGTACAGGCAAAGAGCAGGGCAGGCAGTGACAAGCCTTTAATTCATCCATTTATTCATTCAGTCATTCCTTCTCTCCACAGGAAATGCCCTCGTGGGAATGCGCCCACAGCCCCAAGGCACAGTGCCTCTTTCTAGTCTTGGGTTTTTTTCAACTAAACGCAGGCCACAAGGAAAGGTCATGTTGGAAGCCGCTGGCCTTGACACCACTTCCTAGTCCACAGCGGCAAAGGCCTTTGCCAGCGTCTAAAGTACCTCTGGCCACACGGAAGAGAAGGTGGCCAGAGGCTGCAACCCCAACGCTGGACTGTGGGCGTCCCATTTCTGACTCTCAGTCTTTCCTGGGACAGGCCTGGAGATTTTATATAGTTGTAGGTGGATACCACCCACATTCTATTAACCTCTAATGTAGACCTTCATAGGATTCCAACATACTTACTTAGAAAACACACAGAATGGCATGAAACTGGATGACGTACATAACTTACTACTACTGAAGTGAGTACTTTACACATAGTAGCTCACTTAGCCCTCATCAGCCACTCCACGGGGTAGGGGCTGTTATGAGCCTCATTATACAGAAGATGAAACTGAAGCTCAGTGTGGTTAAGTCATCTGTCCTTAGTCAAATGGCTGACAAGTGGCAGAGATGCATATTCCAAACCAAGCAAACGGGGTTCACCATGGGGCCTCCGAGATGATCCTCATCTCAAGGGGTCAGAGTTACTTCCTGAAGGAGGAAGCAGACAGGCTGGGAGTGGAAGGGGAGCAGGGCCAGGGCTGTCTAGCTCTTCAGCTGTCTGGCAATTTGGCACAAGCCCAGCTCTGCATACCCGTCTGAAATTCAAATTCCAGCTCACACTTACCAGTCACGGAAACTTAGGCGAGTTAAGTAATCTTTCTGTGCCTCAGTTTGCTCACCTATAAAGTGGGGATAATAAGGGCCTACTACATATCATACACCCATCTATTTAGTATACAGTAGCACGGCTTTAAGATAATGCAAATTTCTACCAAACTGTCCTTGGAGCCAAATCCTACATTATCGATAGTACTACCTTATTTTTCTTTCCGGAGACTTTGACCTTTATTAATTAGATGGTTTACAAATCTATCCTACGAAATGAAGCAGCATGGATTTATTACCCGGATTTTAGAGATGAGGTGACTCACAAGAAGAAACCTACTGACATTCAGGGTCAAGACCCAACCAAGTCATAGCTACTGCAAGCCACCATTAGGCAACTATGCTCCACTTCCTTATGGGGCCCCGACAGAAAAGTCTTAGTCAAGAATAGCAAAACTGGAAAAAAAAAAAAAAAAAAAAAAAAAAAAAAAAAAAAGAATAGCAAACCGGGGCGTCCCTGGGGGCACAGGGGTTGAGAGCCCCCCTGCCAATGCAGGGGACGCGGGTTCGTGCCCCGGTCCGGGAAGATCCCACATGCCGCGGAGCGGCTAGGCCCGTGAGCCACGGCCGCTGAGCCTGCGCATCCGGAGCCTGTGCTCCGCAACGGGAGAGGCGACAACAGTGAGAGGCCCGTGTACCGCAAAAAAAAGCAAAACTGAGGCTCCCAACATCTGGGGAAAGTTCTAAATGACCTGCTCGTTTAGTACCATCACAAGAATAACCGAATCTGGTCAAATCTGTGTTTCAGTTTAAGAGGTGCAAGTTGCATTCCTGTTCCCTCTGCCTGGACCTTAATGTTCCCTGTTTGTCCTCATGGCTAACTCCCTCACTTCTGTCAAGGTTTTGGCTCACCTATCAGCTTCTCAGTGAGGCCTATACTGGCCAACCAATTGGAAATTCCAACACTTCATCTCCCAATCCACCTTAGCCTGCTCTAATCGGTCTCTTCCATACCACTAACCACCCGTCAACATACTATATAATTTACATCTTAAGCTGACTATTTATTGTCTATCTCCCACCACTAGAACATAACCTCCCCAAAGGTTGGGATCTTTGTTCACCAAAATATACCAAGTGCCTAGAACTGTACCTGGTACAAAACTGGTGCTCGATATCTATTAGTATATAAATAAAAATCAAAATGCTTTTGATTCTTACAAATGTACCAAATAATCAAATCTAGTAAGAATGATTAAACAGTTGTCTTTCTCAGACCAAAAGCCAAAGACTTCACAGCACTGGGATGCACAGACGGAGCAGACATCTCATGAGTCTGTGACATGACCTTCAGTGCTAAATTTAGTGCTCTCAGTGTTTCTATGATTCCTAGTTACCAGTTCAACTTCACCTACCTAGGATGTGTATGTCGAGTGTTTCTACAAACTCAAGTATTTACTCACAATAAGAAGCAAACAAATCCTGATCAGCTTTTCCCATCTCCAGGAAACAAAGCCAGGCTATGAATGAATTGATAGAGAAGCTGATGGAGAAACACTTCACACCTGCAGGGCTGTGGGATTTCTAGGCAATTTAAGTTGAGGGGGAAGGGTTTTAGTTGGGGTACCCAGCTTGTGCACGGAGGCAGGTGCTCCAGGACTAAACCAGCAATGAAATGCAAGGAAGAAAATGGGACCCCAGGTGCAGCACTCCTCCAACAGAAAGGAAAAGAGCTAAAACAGATGATGGTGCAAATCACACTTCCTTTGGCTCTACAGCCCCAAATCCTTGTTCCTAATGGGTATGGATAATTGGTTAACAACAAGAACTGAGTGTACACGTATAACAGCTACTCTCAAATTAATGCACTTAATTAATCTGAACTAAACAATACAGTTATAATGAAAACTAGGGGCTTTGTACACTAAAAGCCTTGAAAAATCTGTCATGCAAGAAATATGCCATATTCCCATCTGTAAACCTTCATTTCATTACTGCTTAAGGATTTTGACTAGTGGTTAAATGGTAATAACTCAGAAAGGTCAAGATGGACCTGTTACTTGAGCACATCTCTAATACTCCTATAATTGCTAAATAACAAACTCCTTGAAAACATTAAAGATAATATTAACATATATCTTAGTAGTCTTCATGCATCATTTTAATGTGGCCACTTGATGACAAAGACTCAGAATTGGTAAATCAATCATTAAAAATAACAATCTCTCCAAAAATTTATAGACTGACCCACAAACAATAAATTCCACTTAACAATACATGTAGTATAGAACATTCACCAACTGCTTTATCTGGTATATTTTCACTCATGTCCCTTCATCGGAAGTGTATTTACATGACACTGCCTACTAAGTAGGTTGTTTTTATTCTTCTTGAGGTCAGTTCTTATTTCTTTCTGCATATGGGGCTGTCTTTGAAAGTAAGGGGCCTCTCCTCAGTTAAGGTACAGAATAGTTTCGCTTGGTCTCTTCAGCCAGGGAATTCTAAGTGTTTGTTCATCTAACATTTACTTTCCATAAAGTTTTCTGATGTCAAACTAATTCCAAAGTATAGTAATTGTTAGCCGCGCCTCCAAATTCACCTAAGTCATAGCTACTGTTATAAATTTAAATGTTCAATATTTTCACTAAGAGAAAAACACTAGCCCTTTGGGGGTGACCATCACTTAAAAGTTTTACAAAATTTATGGACCACTCAACCCTCTTAAAAATGTTTGCACGATACTAAAAACAATTTCTACAAACTTAAAGAATTTGTGATTCACCAATAGTTTTAAATTATCTAACTGATTACAGACTTAAACCCTCAAGAAGGATAACTGTCTTTAACACATTTTAATAAATATAATTTTATTTTCTTTTAACCAGCTAGTCCAAGTAGGCAGGCAATGTGGGGAAATTATTACTCACATTAATTAGTTTACCCTAAAATAACTGTGAGTGAATGGGATATGCAATGACAGCCTTCCCTAGGTCAGGAAATGTTATTTATATATTTATATAATACATATTTATTATATTTTTTATTTATTATTGAAAGTAAGAGAAACAACTTGAACTAACAAAATTTCCATTGGAGCTTTGCATTACTGGAGTTTTAGTATTATTTTAAACTACCCATCATGAAAAATCTGATTTATCCTTTAAGAACCTTCAGTTATTACTATTCAATCATGATGATGAATCAGCAAATATGTTACTGCATTAAACTGCTTTTAAGACTACCAAAACTTCCCTAGCTCTTCTGTCACACCTTTATCAGAGGAGACGGCAAAAGTTATTACACGGCTGTTTTAAAACTTTGTAAGTTTCAAAACCTGGACAATTACTCATCCAGATTATGTTTTGAAAGATGGTTTGCAGACATTTTCAATAAGCATTTCCCATTCTGGATGTCCCATCATATACCCATTCTAAACTAGCATTCAACGTTTATTAAGCACTCACTGTGTGCAAAGAGAAAGCATTATACTAAGAGAAGGAGCTTAAGGCTCGGCCTCATTTTAGTCGTGCATAAATACACAGCGGTCGTGATTTATTCTCTCAACTTTGTAGAAACGTGAGCTGCATCCACATGGCAGAATCCACAGCATTCATTGGGAAATGACTTTCTGGGGGCAATTCACAGGTTCTCTGGATTAGGCAGCCCCGTTGGGGCATCACGCCCCAGCCCACACAGGACAACTCGTGGGCTCCGGCCACACCTTCCGCAGGTGGCTGGATCGCCCGAACCACACGAACCCAACCAATCTCTCCTCGCAGGAGCTCCGGGTAGGAGCGTGGAAACGTGTGCAAGGGCTTCTGCTAATTAAAGGACTTGTTGAAAGGCCCCGGGGTCTTGGGCAGGAAGAGAAAGCAGCCGCCCCGCGGGGTCCCCCTCCCCCGCGGCCACCAAGTCCCCGGCGCCCGGGGCGCTGCGCAGGCCGCCACTGCGGATACCCGGCGCAGCCGGCGCACCTCGGGCCTAGCACAATTTGAAAGGCAAATCTCAGAGCCGGAGCGCATTTAAATGCCCTGCCCCGGGTCCTGGGGGAGAGCCGCAGCTGGGAGGAGGGACCAGGGCGCGCGGCAACAGCTGTGCGGCCCCAACCTCCGCCCCTGGACCGAGGCCTCACCTGGGAGCGCCTGCCACCAACTTTATCTCACTCGGCCTGCCCTTCACAGTTGGTAATATATGCAATCTGTTTGGAGCCTCCTTGGTTATGTGTATTACATTCCTGGTATATATACATCTATTAATTACACTTACCTCCCTGCAGTGAGAACTCAGGGAGTTACCCAGGCTCCTCTCAGGGACATTTGTTTGCACCTGGCCACCTGTCTAGGTTTGACACTGACATTCACAGGGGACCCAGGAAAGGTAATTGTGTGCAACTTACTCTTTAAACCTTCTTTTAAAAAAAGCCCATTTTCTCTGGAGGTTTGTACTAATTGATTTTAATGAAGTTTCCCTCTAGGCCAGAAGAAAATCTTAGCTTTATTTAAATTTCAAACTAGAGTGCTTGATTGTCAAGTGCATTTGCCTGTGTTTTACATGTGTACCGCGTTTGTAATACTCCCTGCCCCTTTGGTTAAATGAAAACTAATTTCATTTCCCCAAATTATAATATCCCACTGCCCCATCTCAGATCTGGGGATTAATCCATCTGTCCCCCTGGGAGCAAAACTATCACAGCAGAAAGGACAGTGCATTGGTGAAGGCCAGAAGGAGTAGAAACAGGGTCAAGGGACATACTTTCTCTTCATTTAAAAGAGAGAGATCCTTCCAATCAATCTAGATTACACCATCCTGTGAGCATTTAAACCATAATGTTGACCAGTTAAGCATTTAGGCTGAATCAGGTAGCTTCTCTGAAACCAACATTTTGCTAAGAATCAATTACCTCCTCGTCCCCAACCCCACCCCCAATTTCTCTGGTATTTTACCTTTAAAGCTTGCATTCTCCAGTAGCACTTTTACAGTTGCCTACATATTATCAGCAGTTTATGATGCAACAGTGCATTTTTTCATTATGCAAGTATACTGAATTTAGCATTTTTCTTCAGGACAAATTTCACTTACCCTCTGGTGCAGATACATAGAGAAATAGTATTCCCCTCTCCATAAACTATATTCATCCCTAGTGTTATTTCTAGTAGGATTCTTAATTCTTTTCATAGAGGAAAGGCACCACAAAAAGTTTTACAATCTGACAGTCACAGTAATTGGGGGTGATGAGTGCCCTCACCCATGGCATTTCCTCTTTTCGAGCCCATCTCTTCTGTCTGCCAGCTCACAAGGTAACAACTTATGCTGAGATGAGAGTTGGGTTGGGTGAGGCTCGGGTAGTGGTGTGGCTGAAGTTTAGTTTGGTGCCAAGAATGATTTCCTGGGCCCACTTGGGGGTGGAGACAGGGCCCGGGTGGGCCTGATAACGAGCCAGGGACCCAGTTGGCGGGAGACTGGAGCCAGGGCCAGACAAGGGTCTAAAGAGCAGGAGTAAGAATTCTAGCTCTTGAATTAGAATTTTGGCAGCTGTGCAGTGCATTCAGCTGCCCAGTCTGGGAAGGCCTTCAGCTAAGAGCAGGCAGAACACACACCACACCGAGTAACAGGACAGGGAAATGCAATGCAAAAGCTTCAGCCAAAACGACGCCAAAACAGGTCCCCCCTAGAGATGAGTGTTAGGGACCCCCACCATGAGGCAGCATCGAGGAAGCAAGGAAGAATGGAGAGCTTTGGAGAAGTAGCAACTTTGTCCTCTGGAGGAGAAACTGTCCGTGTGGAATTATTAACTCCAGAGAGAGTGCGAAGAGGAACAGAGGTAGTTCAGGCAAGAGAGCTCAGAGGTGGAAAGTGCCAGAAATGTGCAGATGAAAGATGAAGGAAGTAAAGGGACTGGGTTTCACTAATGTTTAAGTCTCCACTACCTGCTATGAGTTTCAGTATTCCTAAAATAAAACCTTCACAGGCCACATTTAATAAATAGAATTTTTAAAATGAAACAAGCCAAAATAACCTATAAAATGAATCAAAATTTTGATTTTTAAGATCAAAATTTTTTTCTTTATCTTGGGCAATTATTAATATTTTGAAAGGACTCAATTTATTTTGCATAAAATAACCCACTCTAATTCTTCATCTGTGAACTGAAGCTCTGCTTATATGACATACTGCTCCTCCTATTTTTTTAAAATCTGCACACTCTAGGCATTTCTGGCCTTTGTATTAGATACATAATCATGGTCTTTTAGATCTGGAAGATACTCTGGCCAGCAGACCCGCGGGCTTTATAGATATGGTACACTGAGGCCAGAGGCATGGAGTGAGTTCTTTGCACGTACACACAGCCAAGTTTCCTCTCTGTATTCTTAGTGTATTCAGTAAGGCATCAACAGACATTAGAAGGACAAAGATACAGTAACCACCAGCAAACTTTGAAAAAATTGCTTTACAATGGCATGCTTACCATTATGTACTTGCATTTATAAAAATGTTTGTTTCAAGGGTGTCCCTTCATATAAAGTCAACATGAAGCTATAAAAATCTATAGAACAGGGCTTCCCTGGTGGCGCAGTGGTTGAGAGTCTGCCTGCCAATGCAGGGGACACGGGTTCGTGCCCCGGTCTGGGATGATCCCACATGCCGCAGAGTGGCTAGGCCCGTGAGCCATGGCCGCTGAGCCTGCGCGTCCGGAGCCTGTGCTATGCAACGGGAGAGGCCACAACAGTGAGAGGCCCGCATACCGCAAAAAAAAAAATCTATAGAAGAAACACTTCAACTTATTATGTCCCAGAGAAAGTGATGGCTGATATATCTCTATACTTAAAAAAAAATTGTCCCCCTGATTTTGGTAGTAAAAATATTTCAAATGAAAGGGACAGTGAGAGAATTGAGGAGTCAGAAGGAGATGATGGTGGTTGTGGACTAGAAGTGCTCTCTGGGTTTAAGACCCCTTTCTTGGGAACCATTTGCCTCCCCCAAGATCATGTCCTCCCAATGTGTAGGCCCACAGAAAAGGCAGGCGTACAGTGACCCCAGAGCTTGGTGCTTACCATTACAAATGCTCTGGGATCTAGTAGCAATCTCCAAAATCCAGCATGGCTATTGCCCACAAAATGGGGCAGCTGCCAGGAAAGTGTGAATCCATTGGTCTCAGAGAGCCAGTCGAAGCCACCAAAGGACTCTGCTTCTTGTCTGGCCTCCACATACAGGATTTGGTTCATCTAGGTATACACTGATCATCAAAAGTGGGCACTTCCTGTGCCCTGCGTGGACATCTGTTAGCACTACAAGAGGATGTCTGTGAACACTGGATTCTGTTAACTCTCCATACTGCCTTCAACTCTTTCTCAGGTTTTCTGGATCATTCTTCCAGGTCCCTCTTAAGGTACTCTTCAGGTTTACTGGATGTAAACAGGCCCTTAAGGGCTTGAGGCACTCCTTTTACTGCCACCACTACATAGACTGAGTAGATCGTGTATACAGGTAGGTCTTCTTCAACTCATGCCAGTCTGGCCACTTATAAGAATATATGACACTCCCCAGCTCTTGAAGACTCAGGCTACCAGTTATGCCAACAGCAACCTTTGCTTCAACAGGATGTTTTCTTGAGGTTCCCACCTTCTTCCAAGGAGGACAGTGTCTATTCCAGATTTTCTTGTTTAATATGTATGCAACCAAGTCTTCAAGGTCTTTGTACTGCTTTTATTCCAGCTCAGAAATGAATCAGCTTTATCTGCTCTTTGGTGATTAATTCTCATTTTGGCCCCCAGTCTCATTCTGCCTAGAATTAAGCATTGGCCTTAGAATGAGTAACGGGGGTTCTCTAGTTGTACAACACCAGTGACAAGTCCTCATGGGTGTTACCCTAAGGGGTGTTACCTTAAATTCTCTACCCTCATGCTTCTGCCTTACTGACTATATACATAGTTATGGCATTACATTTCTAGTTTTTTGTAAGATTTCTCCAGAATAAAGTAGTAAAATACCCAGCCATGGACTGCCGTTCTAACTGAGTTCTTGGGTTTACACCCCTGCTGCAATCTACCACATGCACCCAAATAATAGCTCCAAACCCAACTCTGACGGGATTTGGCCAGCCCAGTCTGAGGTTTAAATAAGGTCATGAGAGCAGCCAACCAATCACTATTTCATTCGTTTCCTGACATCTTGATTGAACATCTATGCCAGGTTCCTGTTGTACAACTCCTGAAGGTATATTTATAGAGGAACTGCCTGGACAGTGACCTCAGGATTTGTAAACTCTGGAGCCTGATCCACTGTGCAACACACGAGGGATACAATTTGAATATGACCAGTACAGTCTCTCCTCATGAGGGAACGCCAAATGCTTTGCAAGTCCTCCTGAATCAGTTCCTAGAGCCTGCCTGGGGTGGCTCAGTGGACTCCACATACTGTCCTCTTGGCTGCTCTGGTGTCTGACATTTCCCTCCTTTCCAACTCTGGCTCACTCAGGTGATAAATCTTGTTGCTCTTGACTGTGTTGGAGCCACTAAAGCACTAATGCTTACACAAGACTGCACAGCCTTTCTGCCCAGAGATGTGTCTTTAGGCACTGGCGATGCTCACCCAGCAATGCCCAGTGTTGAAGATTCTCTGTCCCTTCAAAGGCTTCTAGCACCTTTTTTGTCCTAGCCTTTTGAGGTTTCATCAGCTCCCACAAGCACAATCCTTTCCCTCTAGGACTCAGACAAGCATCAATGGAAACTGGACGAGAGGATCAAGTTGGGAATACTGCTCCATGATCTCCTCTCCCCTGCTAGAATCCCTCAGCGCCAACCTGCACCATCAGAATAAGCTTTCTATTCAATGACCTTCAATAATTGGATCTCTGCAGAAACCTCCCAGCCTTACCTCCTGCAGTTTCCTCACCTACACTGACAGTTCAAGATGGATCAAATTATTTTAGTTTTCAAGATGCATTCACTGTACCTGCACAGGCCACCTTGCCTTTGCATGTGTTGTATAGCCTGCCTGAAATATTCTTTCCTCTTCCCCTCTCCCCCGCCCACCAAACATAACTTCAGCAGCTCATCCTGTCACCTCCTCCAGAAAGCCTTCCCTGCATCCTGTCTCCTCTTCCTTCACTGCTGAGCTACACGCTTATCATCTGTGCTCCAGCCAAGCTCCCTCTGCATTAATTCTGACTGTTGGCTTACTGGTCTTCCTTCTCCTCTAGACCAGTAGTTCCCAAACCTTTTAAATCAAGAACCCCATCAATAAAAAAATTTAAACCTTGATCACATGAACATTCATGTTTTTATTTACAAATTATATATAGACACTACTACTCAAATCTAGTATGTATGTTATAAAGTAAGACAGATGCTTTTAGAAGGTGACCTTTTAAAAAACAGAAATGGAAGGTCTAATATCTTCACCCACACCCTGGAGTATTGTTTGGCCCCCATCCTGGGGCAAACGCATTCCACCTTGGAGATGGCTGATCCTAGTCTCTGTGAAAAAGAAGACTATCTCTCACTGTGCCTGCACATAGGGCTCAATAAAAGTTGTATGGGGGGGTATAGCTCAGTACTGTGATAAAGCAGGGCACTAAGATTTCAGTTTTCAATGCTGAAGTAATTTCTAACAATTTGTTACTGTTCTTCTCTTATGTAGCATCAATGAAAGACAGTCTTCAATCATCTCTCAGCTTGGAGAGATTACAACAGTTATACCTTCCCATGATCATGGCTCAACCTCTGGCGAGACCTCTTTTCAGGTCTGGTACAGTGTTACTGCCCTGTGCCCCTAAAAGGCCCTTATGAAATGCTTGTCTCATTGGTTTTGATAGCACTGGTTTCCTAGGCTCTGCTAATGCAGACAAAGCTGTTCAGTTGGACAGAGATAAGCTGGGAAGCACTGAGCCATGACATGAGATCTGACACTCGCTCTCCTTTTATTTCACTGAGTAGGACCCCTTTCCCTTTCACAGATGTTCAAGTTCATTACAATGATTATTTTCCATAACAATTACCACCATTCACTGAGTGCCTACTGTTGGGTCAGGCACTGTTGGACTAGATGTCTTAACACAGATCTGTTTTTTTTTTTTTTTAATTTTTTTCTATTTCTTTTTTTTATATTTATTTATTTATTTATGGCTGTGTTGGGTCTTCGTTTCTGTGTGAGGGCTTTCTCCAGTTGTGGCAAGCGGGGGCCACTCTTCATCGCGGTGCGCGGGCCTCTCACTATTGCGGCCTCTCTTGTTGCGGAGCACAGGCTCCAGACGCGCAGGCTCAGTAGCTGTGGCTCACGGGCCCAGTTGCTCCGCGGCATGTGGGATCTTCCCAGACCGGGCTCGAACCCGTGTCCCCTGCATTGGCAGGCAGATTCTCAACCACTGCGCCACCAGGGAAGCCCCCACAGATCTGTTTTTAAACGCTATGAGATAGTTAAATACATTATGCCCAGATTATGGATGAGAAAAAACAAGACCCAGGGAAATGAGGTAACTTACTAAGGTCCATAAAGCTAATAAGTGCTGGAACTAGGATTTGAACTCAGATCTGTCTGACTCCAGAGTCCTGGCTCTTAACATAATATTCCTCCTTGAAATTGGGTGTCCTAGAACATTTTCCTTCTCTCCCCTTGAATCTGGGGAGATTGGGCTCTTTGCCACAGGCAGGATCAGGCTCACGTACCATCACAAACAGTAAGATTGAGAGGAAAAGTGTCTTACTTTACCAAATGCACTTAGGATTGGGTCCTGAGGGTCAGGATGGGGTACTGATGATGGAGAGGGCTTGGGGCCTCCAACAGGTATTGAGAATCTTGGCTTGTCTTTTCCCTTTCCTTGTCCTTTGGAAGGTCCTTTCATTGCTGTTGCCAAGCTCATTTATTGGTCTTAAATACCTGATTTAAAATTGAACTTTATAGAGAAGTGAGACTTTGAAGAGATACCCTTGTTTTGTTCTTCAGCCAGTTCCTGACTTACCCATTCATTGTGTACCTTCGTACTGTTGATTTTGGGGTGGGGCGGGGAACACAGGCATCACCTATCATGTGGAAAGGTGACTTTTTTTGCTTTTGTCATGCTCTTTGTCTTTGTCTCCAGTCTGTAATGACTCTAATTATGTTGCTTTTCAGCCAATTGTTTGGCGTAATCATATTTTCTGTTACAGTCTTAGTTCCTGGAGCCATAGAACAGACAGCCAGCTGAATGCCATCTCAGAGGCTCTGCAACTCAATCCCTTTTCTTCCAGAGCTAGATGTATGTGCCTTTCATAAAACCAACCCAGATTCCAGTAACTTCTCCAGGAAGGACGTTCATCTTGATTTTATGACTAAATTTACCTTTCTATAATTTTCATCTCATTATGCTTTTTCCCAATGATTCTCTCTTCTCTTGTAGTGCCTCATATATTGACTGACTTTTGTAATCTCAGAGTTCTCAAACTCAGATGCCCTAAGGGTCAGGAAGGTGAAGCGATCAGAGAAGAGGGTGGTGTGGAGTGCACATGTGTGTATTGTGTGAATGGTGGGGACCAGTGCTGAACTGGAGAGCACTCCTCTCTTAAAACAGTGGAAGGCAAACAAGTTCCATCTGTGGGCCACATTTGGCCCATGAGCCCAAGAGTTTACAACTTCTGTTTTTCCTTCCAAGCCACAGTATAAAATTAGATGACTTTTATTGTGATAACAGCCCAAGAGTATCTGGATTAATTCTTTCTAAGTTTCTCATCACCATGAAGTTAGATGCACTCTAATTTTTTGTGCAAATAATTCAAAAAGGACCCTTTGAGCCTTAAACAGATCTCCAAGATGATGGAAGAGCTGCCCGGTAATGGTCATAGCAGAGAAAATAAATAGTTGGTAAGGGCTTCTTCCAGACTCTAACATTTCTTGGTTCTCAAATTCTTTCCATATTTCCCAATGCAGATCAGAGTCTTAAGAAAATTAATTTTCTGCTGGAGAGGGTGTGGATAAAAGGGAACCCAATACACTGTTGGTGGGAATGTAAATTGGTGCAGCCACTATGGAAAACAGTATGGAGGTTCCTTAAAAAACTAAAAAGAGTTACCATATGATCCAGCGATCCCACTCCTGGGCATATATCCGGAGGAAACTCTAATTCAAAAAGATAAATGCACCTCAATGTTCATTGCAGCACTATTTACAGTAGCCAAGACATGGAAGCAACCTAAATGTCCATCGACAGATGAGTGGATAAAGAAGATGTGGTATATATTTACACTGGAATATTACTCAGCCATTAAAAAAATTCAATAATCCTATTTGTAGCAACATGGATGGACCTAGAGATTAGCATACTAAGTGAAGTAAGTCAGACAGAGAAAGACAAATATCATATGATATCACTTATATGTGGAATCTAAAATATAACATAAATGAACTTATTTACAAGCCAGAAACAGACTCACAGACATAGGTAACAAACTTGTGGTTACCAAAGGCAAAAGGCGGGGAAAGAGATAAATTAGGAGTTTGGGATTAGCAGATACAAACTACTATATATAAAATAGATAAACAACAAGGTCCTACTGTATAGCACAGGGAACTATATTCAATACCTTATAATAAACTGTAATGGAAAAGAATCTGAAAAAGAATTTATATATATATATATATATATATATACATCTGAATCAGTTTGCTGTACACCAGAAACTAACACATTGTAAATCAACTATATTTCAATTAAAAAAAATTAATTTTCAACAACTGAATATGTGAGTACTCCAAATTTATCTAAAATAAATGCTGTATATAATGTTTTATACTGCTTGACCGGTGTCCAGGTATACTTTAAAATAGTTAATTAAACCCGTCAGTTAGTAGGTTTGGCCTTCCCAGTCTTTGAGTGCGCTCCCACTCCTGGGTCTATAGTTCAAGATCACATTGCTTTGAAGGCATTAGTTCTCTTAAAAAAATGTATAAAGTAATCTAAACATTTTAGATTATGGTTAATCTTTGGTGTCAGAGCCAACTCATGACTCTAATTTCTTTCCCTTTTCTCCTTCTTCTGCCATCCCCTTTCTCACCCCCCTTCCCAATCCTATAAATCTCTCACATTCCTCACCTTGTCCCCTCACCCCCCCACCCCAGGATTCCTTTTCAAGATTGATTCTTGAATAGGGCCTAGGCATGAAAAGTAGTTGGTACTGTATTTGAGAAAGCTGGACCAGAGAAGAGAATTTGAGAAAGAAACACAAGGAAAAGGTAATTGGGAAAGAAAACCGAAAAAGGGCAAAAGCAAAGATTGAGAAGATCTTTTCTGTAGAGTATGATCCATGAATATGCCTATGCTCAGTTTTAGTAGATGCTGCCAAACCATTTTCCAAAGTGTATTTATCAACTTACATACCCACCATCAATGAGAGTTCCCAGAGCCTTTTACTTTGACTTTGCCCGCAGGCTAATAAATGAGGTGTTCTGGTTTTACCAGAGCACAGCAGTTGACAAACAGCAAATTAAAAGGTTGCTGCTAGAATCAGACACACCGAAAACAAAAAAGTATACACCTCCACACAAAGGCATAGAATTCAAGTAGCATAGTAATTTGGAGTGATGATTTAGAGGTAAATACATTTTAATTATCTTAAGTTATAAAAAAACATGCAAGTATAACACAAGTGCCTGATTACCTGCTGGTTCTAAACTGTTCTCCATGAACCAGGGATATGTCAGCACACTGTCAAAACTTCCCTTCCTTATACTTAGTGGTGGAGTTGGGGAGGGAGTATGTGGTGTGTGTGTCTGTGTGTGTGTGTGTCTGTGCGTGGCAGATGGTGAACAGGTGGTAAATGGTAAGAAAGATTGTTTCCTACACAAGAAGCAGACAGTCAAAAATGTTCCATTACATTAAGTTATTCAATATATGTTGAAACAGGCAGTAAGATATCATATGATCTCCAGTAATACTTTGAATTATTTTTAAATTGTTGCTTAAAAGAGGGTTGCAGTTATCTAAAAAATTCATTACCTTCAGCTTAGTTAACCCGTGGCAATGGCTTATTAAGCATGAAGGATTTACTTGAAAATGGTGGAGAAGATTGACATAAATTTAATTGATACATTTAAATATGTATTTACTAAAAAGAAGCAAATGTTCAAATCAACAAAACTGTAGGCTCATTCCAGTAGCACCTGATTTATGCCTATGTTACCTTTCATGCATTCCATTGTCGGAGTAAGGGGTGGCAACCCCGTGAATTGATTTCCTTGTTCCCTATTGCAACGTCCTATTGTGTCGACTTGTCATATATGCTAGATTAATGGTGTTATTATCAGTCAGTACTATCTGCCATTGGGAGCTAATGAACAGACCTCAGGAAATTCTGGCTTCTTCCATGGCCTCGTTCTTGCCACCTTATTTTTGGTCATTTTCAGCAGCTCCCATTTTCATCCATTCATAGACATCTCATGATAGAGACTTCTAGGAGCCTAACCAATATCCATCCTCTCCTTGCTCCTTAGTAACAGATTTCGTCAAGGGAAGCAATGTGTTCAGATTAAACCCAACATTCCCCAGCCTCCCTTGCAGATAGGGGTAGACCTATGACCAAGTTCTGGCCACTGAGATGTAAGTGAAAGTTGTTGGATGGGGATTCTGGGAAGGCTTCTTAAAAACCACATGGAATCAACTGCTAAGCACCATTTTCACTTGGCACTTCTTCCTTTCCACTTCCAAGAAGAACATGATGTGACAGCCGGCGTGCTAGTGGCTATCTCATGAACGTAAGGATAAGGGCTACACTCTAGGATGATGTCCTACAACTGCCACAGTAGCCCTTGGTGCCTACTTCTGGAATACTCATTTTGTGAGAAAAATGGATTCTTGTCTTATTTAAACCACTGCTTCTCAGGATTCTATTGCTCATAGTCAAATGCAACTCTGGTATTCAAAATATTCAGTGTAATTCTCCATTTGATTTGTTCAACATTCTACAGTTGTCTTTGAACAGAAGCCATACAACAGAGATGTATACAACTCATTCAGGCTTCTGGCCTGGATCATGAAAAATTAACCTTTAAAAGGCTCTGCCATGCTGAATTATCCACTGTGAAACCAGAGACTAGGTGGCAGGGCAAGTCCTCCTATTCCAGGGCAGTATTGGGAAGTCCACAGGGCAGAATCAAAGGCTGAGGTCAGAGAGGTATCACAACAGAGCTCTTGAGCCTGTTGTCATGGCAGCAAGGAGAGATCCATGGCAATATGTTGGAACAGACATGAAACTTCCTCTTGTTTCTACACTGGATCTTGTAGGCCTCCCTGTTTAATCAGGCCCCTTGAATCTAAATGTCAAGATATTCTGGAAGGTAGAAAATAATTCTGTAATCAGCCCATGAATGCCTTCTCACTGCATCTGTCTTCCTTCACCTGGCCTTGGACTAGGGGTGTTTCTCCAGCCCCCGCCACAACACCACCGCTAGTGGAAATATCCCTGCAGTCAGCAATGAATCTGACCACTGGGGCCAGCATCAGTTCTAGTCAGTCTCTAACCCTCACTCCATTTTCCTCCTTTTTTAATTCGTTTCCCCAACAAAAAATGGTCAACTGCATACTGAAACATTTTCATAAAGTACAGCTTCCAAAAAGCAATTTATAGATGCACAAAACTAAAGCAAACAAGATTAAGGCAGGAAAAAAAGAAGAAAGAGAAGAAGAAAGAAATGTGTTCAGACTTAAGCCTATAGAAACAGAGATCAGATCTGTGGGACCAGAGGTTGGATATAGGGGTGGGGGAACTGTGGGAAGGTTTTCAAAAGGCATGAACTTCCAGTTTTAAGATAAATAAGTTCTGGGATGACTATAGTGAACAGTACTGTTTTTTGGAAGTTTCTAAGAGAATAGATCTTAAAAGTTCTCATCACAAGGGAAAAAAAAATCTTTGGAACTCTGCCAGGTGATGGATGTTAACTGAACTTATTGTGGCGATCATTTTGTAATACATACATGTATCGAATCATTATGTTGTACACCTTAAACTTACACCACATTATATATCAATTATTTCTCAATAAAACTGGGAAAACAAAACAAACAAAAGCAAGCCTGACCTACCAGCTTGGCAAATAAATGAGCCCATTTCCAAAACAAGAACATTTCCTACATTCTGCCAGGTATGAAATTAATTACCTGAGCCATCTTCCTTATGGTGCAGCTTTAAACTTTTCACTCTCCTGTGGTTTCTGAAGCTGAGCTGGAGACAGCTTTGCAAACTATGTTTAACTCAAAGACCCCACCACGGTGTCAGTCCGCTCTGGCCCCTGCCCTGGAGCCACACCAGGCCCACCCAGGCTCCCTTCGCCCTGGGAACAGTGATGAGGAGTGCCAGCGGTACAGGGCACCGCAGGCTGCCTCTGGACCTGTCCCCTCTCCAGACATGCTTAGGTGCTCCCTCTTCTCTGCCTCCCACCAGTTCCCACAGCTATACAGGAGCTGTCACTGGGGCAGGTGGCCTAGTGACATCTGTCTGGATCCCCTTGTGGTGGGGGCACCTGAGCCCCAGATATCAGGTCACAAAAGCACAGCTACTTAACATCTGAGTCACCTGGTCCTCCTAAACTTCAGTTTATCTGCTAAGATGGGAATCATGGTGCCTCTGCATTGCAGCCATTATCTCACCACAACCACAACTACCATTTTTCCCCATTTACTACAAGAGGTGTATGACCTGCAATGCCAACTTGCCTGGGGTTACATCCTGCCTCTGCTACTGAATCCCTGGGTAACCACGGCAAGATGCTTGAGTGCTTTGCACCTCAGTTTCTCCCTCTGTAAAATGGGGACAACAACGAGCCTGCCATTCAGAGCTGTTAATTGTGTACTATGTACTTTAACACAGTGAGTGCTGCAGTTTGCCAAGCTCGGTGACAAGCTCTGTTAACCCTCCCCATAGAAGTAAGTACCATTATTTATTCCCATCCAACAGATAAATAAACTGCGGTTTAGAAGGATTAAATGATTCAAATGTTAAGTAACTGTGCATTTGAGGACCTCAGGGGTTTCTCTCCGTTTTTCCTTTTGCTTTGAGAAGCCCTAGCTCCCACAGGTCAGGCAGGGGTCATCACCTTACTTCCCCAGCTGACGTCAGGCCTTTCAAGTTGTTTCTCCACACATGAAACCTAAACCGCAAATCCATTCCTTCACCTTTTCCCAAAGCTAACTCCCATCACGCACCCCAGTCAGGCTCCTCCTCTCCCCCGGGGCCAGGTGGGTCAGGGTGCCCCCAGGCTTCGCCTGAAATCCTCAGGACGATGGGAGGTGCCTCCCTGCAGAGGTAGGAGCCTCCGGGTCTGGACCGTCTGCGCGTTTGCTCCGTTTGTTCAGTGATGCGGGCGTTAGGTGATGACGGCACCTGTTTGCAGGAGTGGCTGCGGGCAGTTTCCTCTCTTCTGCAGTTCACACTTCATAATTAGCTTTAGCCTCACCACCTTCTTAGGTTTCCTGTTCTAGGTTCCTGGCTCACAGAACTCAAATCCCCCTCTGACACTTTCTTCTTAGCACACCCCTGGGAAAGAAGCATGATCTGTCCTTCTGAATGGTCTAATTCTGCACATGGAGTTAGTGTCTATTTTTTCCACAATGACCTTGGGGCTTTTTCTCTTAGCTTCCATCTGACCTTCAAGTCTGGCTGCTCTGGAGCACATATTAGCAGTTCTCACACCCAGCAGCTAATTGCTCATGTCAGGGAATGTTATTTATCTGCTCTTCCCTGCAGTTCAGAGCCACACACCTGAAAAAGGCCTGTAGAACTTAGTATGGTTTCTTTGTCTCTTCCCCAAAGATCTGGTGTGAAAACTGATTTTCTACCGAGTGGCAATTCTCAAAATGTATTACAGTTTAGAGAAGCACAGTGTGAGAAGTAAGTCTCCCTTCTAACACTGACCACCCCTTCCCCAGGTTACCCCTTCACCAGCTTGCCCCTTCCAGAAATACATAGGCCTGTGTGCATCCCTTGTAACTGAGGGGTACTTGTCTTGGACCTTGATTTTTTTTCATTTAATAATATGTCTCGGAGATCTTTCCATATGAAAACATATAGGTGTTCTTCATTCTTTTTAGCAGTGGCACAGTATTCCATTATATATGAAGTTACCTGCATTAGTTTCCTATTGCTGCTGTAACAAATTACCACAAATTTAGTGGCCGAAAACAATACAAATTAATTTTCTTACAGTTTTGGAGGTCAGAAGTCCAAAATTGGTCTTACTGGGCTAAGATCAAGGTGTTGTCAGGGCTCTGTTCCATCCGGAGGCTCTAGGCAGAATTCATCTTCGTGCCTTTTCCTTCTTCTAGAGGCCACCCCATTCCTTGGCTTGTGGCCCCAGCCAGCAGTTGCATCCCTCTGACCTCTGTGTCTCTCATCACATCATGCTGTATCTGACTCTGACCCTCCTGCCTCCCTCTATAAGGACTCCTGTGGTTACATTAGGCCCACCTGGACAATCCAGGACACTCTCCTCAAGTTACTTAACTAAATTACATCTGGAAATTTCCTTTTGCCACGTAAGGTAACATATTCACAGATTCCAGGGGTTAGGATGTGGACATCTTTGGAGGGCCATTGTTGTGCCTACCACCATACCATAGTTTATGTAATTTGCTTCCTACATATGGAATTTTAGGTTGTCTTTTGCTATTATTACAAGCAGTACTTTAAGGACTATCCTTGTACATATGCCTTACAGTGTGTGTCAGAATAGAAGCAACTCCTAGAAAATGAGTTACAGATTCACAGGGGATGTACTTTTGAAATTTTGATATATCTTTGTCATGGTAATTAAAAGCCTTTATTTCACTTGAGATACTTCTGAATGGACAATTATCGTAAAACCATTTAGAAGGTAATAGAATTTCACTCTCTTTTGCCTCTTATCTGTGATTGCTAGGACTAGGTCCTTGGCTTTAAAAAAGGCTCTGAATCTCAGGCAACAGTTTTAGAAATAGGGATCCAAATTAATTTGTTTGGCTAACCACCTAATACTATAAAGCTGTGGCTATTTAAATGTAAAGTTAATCAAAATTAAATACAATTAAATATTTAGCTCCTCAGTCACACACTGGCCATATTTCAGGTGCCCAATAGTCACATGTGGCTTGTGGCTACCACATGAGACAGTGCAGATCTAGAACAATTCCTTCACTGTAGAAGGTTCCATTGGACAGTGTTACTACAGAGTGATCTTTTGATTGTCTATCAATTTAGAACCAACCCACTGCCTGAATTGCAATTAACTCCATTTATTCAGTGAACACTTATTGAAAGTCTACCTTGTACAAGGCATAAGACGATGATTTTTTTAAAGGTCCCTGTCTCAGGTAGGTCAGAAATCAATGGAGAAGCTTTTTCTGGACTTGCCCCAGGAATACCAACTAACTATAATTGAGAAAATAAAAAGTACTATAATAAGTTCCAATGCAATTTAGGAGCACAAAAGAAGAACATACAGTGTGTGGGTGATCCTGAAGACAATAATTTAGAAGTTATTCTATCTTTAAAAATAGCTTGCTCATTGTTCATTTTTCTAATGTTATTGTTATGTTCTTTGGTATTTTATTTGTAAATAACAAAATGAGGAAGCATTATAGAGAAGAGATTATAATTATAGCACAGACTCTGGAGCCCGGCTGCATGGGGTTCAAATCTGGACTCCACCATTTACTAGCTGTGTGACCTTGGACATGTTACTTAACCCCTCTGGGCCTCAGTTTTCTCATCCCTTAAATTAGTATTTATCTCACAATGTCATTGTGAGGATTACACGTGTTAATGTCTGTATGCTTAGGACAGGGCCTGGTACTTATTGAGCACCAAGTGCCAGCCATTATTATTATCTAAACACGAATAACTATAATGCTGGAATTTCAGACACCTGGAAAGAATCTAAACGTTTCAGTTGGTTCTGAACAGACCATGGATGAGTTCAGTGGTTTGCAGGAATCCGCCCAGATCTGACCAGTCAGTGAGATAGATGTGACATACACATGGCTGTCCTGGCTCAGGTCCACGGCCTGCCCTCCCTGGACCCTGGATGGGACAGCGGCAATAAGGCAATGTGCAGCCAGACAGCCTGGATTTCCTCTCTGACATGGACGGAATTTTACACTCTCACGGTAGTTAGTTAAGACCTGGTCATTAGTAAATTTGTCCAAATCCATTTCATAAATTTAGCTAAGTACTACCTCACTCTGTTCCATGTGCTTACTTATAAGTGAGACAAGCAATACATCCTTTTGTTGATTCTGACACTCTTCCTCTCAAACTCTCTCCACTGCCTAAAAATTCAGGTTTCTGTGGTGGTCACGGCTGCAGTCATTTCAGTCATGCCTTTCTGTGAATTTCTCCAATTCTCCTGCCCCTTTGAGTCTGTCCTTTTATGGCATTCTCCTCTTCCTGCTTCTGCCTCATTTTTGGTAACCGCTCCCTCTTTCTCTCCATCTTTGTAACGATGCTAATACCCACTAGGACTGGCCTCACAAGATCATTAAAAGAAATAATTAAAGGAACACTCAGCAGATACAAAGTGCTACATAAAGGTGAAATAATAATGCTTTGAACTATAAAAATGTACATTTCACCGCTTTTATTGCAATATGGGTTACCTGACATTTGTATCTGCAAAGCCGACTGCTTCAGAACTAAATTCATCATGCAACATTTGGAAATATATACCATCAAAGCCATTTGTTGTCCTGATTAATCACTTACCACCTGCTTTTAAGTGTCTAGGACTGTTGTTTATCTTTCTGCAACTGTCAACTTCGATCTTAAAGCCAAGCTGCAGGACTTATGATTGTTTTCACCAAAGAAAAAGTTAAAAAAATATACATGAATCAGAGAATAAAACACACCATACTGCTTATAGTTTCTTAATGCAAACGAGCTACAGGGCTCTTCGGAAAAGCAGGAAGGATGAAGCAATTTGTAGGTAGTCTCATTGCACTCAATACCACCTCTGTTCTGAGGCAGATGTACCCTAAAGTTAATGACACTTCAGTTTCAGGGCCCTGGAACTTGCATGGGTCTCTACCAAGTCCCTGTGTCTGACTAATGCAGTATTCTTTTTCTTAACGAGCTCCCTCTCCCACCTGTATAAGCACCAAGCTCCACAAAACCTAATGTGTCCTGCTGGTGCCATAGTAATTATCACACGTGGCCACTGGCACCAGAGCAGCCGCAACGTGTTCTCTGCTGAGTGATGATCTCTGTCTTGCTGGAGATTGTGCATGATTTGGTCCAACTGTTCATGGACTTGCTGACTTGGGGCCCAGGACACTGTCTCCACCTCTGTTAGGCAGGCCTGTGGGCTGAGAAATCATTCCCTGAACTCCACTCCAAACTTGTTCTTTAGAATCTTGCAGATTTGAGAAGAGTTGCTCAGGCACCAATGAGAGAAGAGATTATTTTTGGAAGCCACTCCTTTAATCCAAGGTTTCTCAACCTCAGCACTATTGACATTTTGGGCCAGATAATTCTTTGTTGGAGGATGAGGTGGGAGGCTGTTACAGGATATTCACCTGCATCCCTGGCTTCTGTGTAGTTCATCACCCCTCCCGCACCCTCAACCCAATCAAGTTGTGAAAACCAAAAGTGTCTTCAGACATTGCCAAGTGTCCCCTGGGGCAGAATCTCCTCTGTTCAAGAACAACTGCTTAATCAAACATTCCAACAAAACCCTAAGATGAAAACTTTCCTTTTGTCTTGAATAACAAAATAGGCATTTTGCTGCTCACTGGCAAGCCCTCCTGGACTCCAGTGCAGGCAGGACTTTTGACTGGCAAAAAAAAAGCCAATTGTTTATTCACAGATGACATGATCTCATATGTAGAAAATCTTAAGGAATTCATACAGACACAAATCTATTAGAATTAATGAATGAGTTTGGCAAGATTGCAGGACACAAGATCAATATACAAAAATTAATTATATTTCTGTATATCAGCAATGAATAATTAAAAATGAAATTAAGAAAATAATTCCATTTATAATAGCATCAAAAAGAACAAAATACTTAGGAATAAATTTAACAAAAGAAGTACAAGTTGTGGACACAGAAAACTATACAATAAAACATTGTTGAAAGAAATTAAAGATGTAAGTAAATATGTATGACATCTCATTGGAAGACTTAATATTGCTAAGATGGCAATACTCCCAAAATTGATCTATAGCAATACAACCCAAATTTATCAGCTTAATTCCTAACAAAATCGCAGCTGCCATTTTTTTTACAGAAATTTATAAGTTGATCCTAAAATTCATATGGAAATTCAAAGGACCTAGAACAGTCAAAACAATCTTGAAAGAGAAGAAGTTGGAGGACTAATACTCCCTAATCCCAAAACTTACTATAAAATTACACTAATCAAGCCAGTGCAATACTGGCATAAAGATAGACATACAGATCAATGGAATAGAATTGAGAGTGTAGAAATAAACCTCTATATTTATGGTCAAGTGATTTTCAACAATGGTGACAAGACAGTTCATTGAGGGAGATAATAAACATTCCAATAAATGATGTTGGGACAACAGTCTAACAATAGCCATGTGAAAAGAATGAAGTTAGACCTCTACCTCACACCATATATAAAAATTGATTCCAAAAGACCTAAATGTAAGAAATAAAAATATAAAACTCATAGAAGAAAACATAGAATTAAATCTTAGTTTAGGCAATGGTTTCTTAGATTTGTCTCCAAAAGTACAGGTAACAAAAGAAAAAAATAAATTAGACTTAATTGAAACTGAAATTTTAAAATTTTGTACTCCAAAGGACATCATCAAGAAAATGAAAAGATCAGCCATAATATGGGATAAAATATTTGCAAATTATGCATCTGATAAGGGACTTGTATCCAGAATATAGGAAGAACCCTTACAACTCAACAATAGAAAGACAAATAATCCAATTTTAAAAGAAGCAAAAGATTTGAATTGACATTTTCCCAAAGAAATGGCCAATAAGCATATGAAAAGATACTCAACATCATTAACTATCATGACATGCAAATCAAAACCACAATGAGATACCATTTCATACTCACTAGGATGGCTTAATTAACCATCCTAATGGTTATAGATGGTTATAAAAAGCAAAAGCAATACATAACAACAAGTGTTGGCAAGGATGTGGAGAAGTTGGAATCCTCATACATTATTGGTGGGAATGTAAACTGATGCAGTCCCTTTGGAAAATAGCTTGACAGTTCCTCAAAATGTTAAACATAGTGTTATAATGATCCAGAAACTCCATTTGTAGGTATTGAATTGAAATATGAGCATGAAACATGAGAAATGTGAATGAGAATTGAAAATATATACCCCCACAAAAACTGTACATGAATGTTCACAGCAGCATCATTCATAATAGACAAAAAGTGGAAACAACCCCAATGTCCATCAACTAATGAATGGATAAACACAGTGTGGTATATCATATAATAGAATATTATTCAGCAGTAAAAAGGGATGAAGTAGTAATACATGCCACAACAATAAACCTTGAAAACATTATGCTAAGTAAAAGAAGTCAGTCACAAATGACCACATATAGTATGATTCCATTAAATGAAATGTCCTTGATAGGCAAATCTATAGAGACAGAAAGTAGATTAATGGTTGTCAGGGACTGAGCCGGGGGAGGCGGGGACAGGGAGGAGGCAATGGGAAGTGACTGCTAATGGGTAGGGGGTTTCTTTTGGATGATAAAACTGTTCTGTAATAGATAGTGGTGATAGTTGAACAACTTTGTGAATATACTAAAATCCACTGAATTGTACACTGAAAAAATAAACTAAAAAAACGACAGAGCGGTTAGAAGGAACAAAGCCAATCATTCAGAGAGAAACAGGATTGCTATAAGAATTTCATCAGAGAGGGTCTTCTGGAGAATGAAAGGCTATGGAAGACAATAATCTAGTATATCTTGCTGAGGGTGAGAGAAATGCCTTACCACATTCTGATAACAGCTGCTTTAAGTCTGTCATTGGTAATGGGGCTCCTGGAGAACCTGCCTCTTCCACCTCTCCTCACATTGTCTGAGCTATGAGTTAGTCTGATGAAACGTGAAGACAGCACAGGAGGGAGTCACTGATAAAACCCACAGAGAAAGATCCAGAAAAACACTAGCTTATAAAGTATGATATACCACAAGTGAGGAGTGCCAGTGCAAAGGACTATATGCCTCCTTCATTCCCATTACGAAAATGAGGTTTCCACTGGAACTGGATCCAGACTGTCTTAGTCCATTCGGGCTGCTATAATGGAATACCATAGACTGGCTGACTATCAACAACAGACATCTATTTCTCACAGTTCTGGAGGCTGGACCCATGTCCTGAGATCATGACTCTGACTGATTCAGTGTCTGGTGAGGGTTGTCTTCTTACTGTGTCCTCACATGGCAGAAGGGGTGAAAGAACTCTCTGGGGTCTCTTTTATAAAGGCACTAATCCTATGATTGGGGTTCCACCCTCATGACCTAATCATCTCCCAAAGGCCCACCTCCAAATACCATCACACTGGGGATTAGGTTTCAACACATGAATTTTGAGGGGCATGTGCATTCAATCTCTAGCACAGACCTTATTCCTGCTTTTTATGTGTTGTAGAAATTTACTTCCTTTGTGGTTTTCCCCCTGCTAATTGCATTAGATTCAGGACTGCCTTTTTTGTGGTTTATTTTAAATACAGCAAGAAAAAAGTTAAAAACAGAAGAAAAATGAAGAAAAAAAAAGGCACTGGAGATAAGAACAGTAAACAAAACAGACCCCAAATCCCACTCTTGTGGAACTTATATTCTAGTGACTAAATGCTAAGTGTTTGTCCAGGGGCTTTATATACACTCATTAAATTCCTGACATGGCCTTGTGAGATAGCTATGGTTATAATCCCTGTTACCAATGAGGAAAAGTAAAGCTCAGGGAGGCCTCTTTACGTGTCTAAGCTCACACTGCAAGGGAAGGGCCACAGTTTGAATCCAAGGAACTGACTCTAGAAACTGAGCCCTTAATCACTACGTCCACAGTTCCCCAAAAAGTGTGCCAAGGTGCCCCAGAAGACCACAGGGAACTAAAGATCATGGCAGGAGCTTTTAATTTTTAAGAGAAGTACAAAGGCATATATCAGACACCACATAAATTCCTGCTCTTAAGTTGTTTGGAACTAAACTAATAAATAAAACCATTAGATATTTCTTTTGATGTAGGGGCACTGTGAAATATGACTAATATTATTAGCATAATATTATGCTAAAGGCACTGTGAACTGAGAGAAGTTTGGGAACTTCTGTACTATGCTATTGCCCATTTACATGTCTAGTTCCCCCTCTAGACCACAAGCTCTTGAAGGCAGCCTGGCACACAGTAGGCACACCAAAAATGTTTGTGGAATCAATGAATAATTAGAATAGAAGTAAAGGGGAGGGCTTCCCTGGTGGCACAGTGGATAAGAATCTGCCTTCCAATGCAGGGGACATGGGTTCAGTCCCTGGTCCGGGAAGATCCTACGTGCCATGGAGCAACTAAGCCCGTGCGCCACAACTACTGAGGCTGCGCTCTAGAGCCCGCGAGCCACAACTACTGAAGCCTGCGTGCCTAGAGCCCGTGCAGCAGAAGAGAAGCCACTGCAATGAGAAGCCTGCACACCGACGAAGAGTAGCCCCCGCTCGCCGCAACTAGAGAAAGCCTGCGTGCAGCAACGAAGACCTAATGCAACCAAAAATAAATAAAATTTAAATTTAAAAATTAAAAAAAAAAGAAGTAAAGGGGAGATGTATACATGACTCAGAGCCAAGATATAAGTAGCAAGGACAACAGAGAGAAGCAATGGCATAAGGGAGTGCAATATTTGGGGAATAGAAATGATGTGGGGAACATAATATAAACAAGGCAGTATGTATAGTGAAGTAGTTAAGCATGTGTTCTCCGAAGCCAGGCTGGCTTTGAATCCCAGCTCTGCCACATACTAGCTCGGCGATCTTGGGAAAGTTCCTTAACTTTCCTGGGCCTCAGTTTTCTCATCCATGAAATGAAATGGAGTTAAAAAAATTATTGTGACGGGTTAAATGAGTCTACATGAATGGATTGCTTAGAATAGTGTCTAGCACATGGTGACTGTTACATATCTGCTGTTTGATATTATTATTACTCCCGTTCTATTCAACCAGGTTTATTTTTTCATGAATTTGAACTCATTTGGGCTCTATGAGGAAGCTGATGGCAGCTAGTGCGACCCATTGCTCCAGTTTTCCTTAGTCTGAGAGGTTTCTCTGGAGATGAGACTTCCAGTGCTAAATCTGGGAAAGTCCTGAGCAAATTGGGATGAGTTGGTCACCCTAATTGGCAGCTCATCTCTTTAGCTCTGCAGGGAATCTGACTGTAGGCTTATTCCTGGCTTAGGCGGGGTCACTTCCCTGGCAGGTCCAGAGAAGGCAACAGTGAGGGATTCAGGTTGCTTTGTGGCTGAGCGGCAGGTGGCAGGAAGTGTGCAATTTAAGGCAGGAAGGCGTATATGGTTGAGATTTATGTAACCGAATAAGAGCAGAGGAGACGATCCATCACCACCTACCTCTCTGCAAGGCACCGTGTTGCTCAGAATGTCTGACTTCAAGAGTTTTCAGAGAAGAAGAATAAATAGCTTTAATTGAATTTTATAGATAATTCACATTACTCAAAGATTATTGAACCATGTAAATATATATGCCAAAAAGTCTTCCTCCACTCCTATCCCCTAGTCAGTTAGCTCTCAACACACAGAGGTCATCCGCTCAGTGTTTCTTTAGCCACATACAAGAAAATATGAATATACATGCTTATTTTACCTTCATTCTGGTATCAGATGACTATAAAAGTGGACGCAAGCCTTCTGGTCACTGGAGAGGCTAAACTTGAATAAATGGGCAACTGACAGCCAATGTCAAAAGGACTGTTCACTTCGGGTCCACTGACAAACGGGGGTTTGGGACCTGGAGAATTGAGGCTGAGACCTGGGAGGTGGTGACAACAGCATGGCCCAGCCGCTTCTTAGGGTGCAATGACATGCCAGCCAGCCTGCAGAGATGACATCTTCATCTCTTCCCTCTCTCACTTCCAGGTAAGGACTACAACTTTTTACTTATTCATTGTCAGGATTCACAACCACTTTTATATAGATTGGTCCCGCTATTTTCAATGTTTTTGTTGGTGTTCATTTTTATTCCCTTTGTCATATTATCACTTCAGGATGTTTGACAGCCACCCCCTTCCTTGCCTACAAATTAGCATCGCTGTCTCCTGTTATCTTGGTTTCTAACTGGTGGTTTTAGTTTTGTTATGACTAATGCTATATTTAGGCACTTGTCAATTCCACTCCAAAAGTTGCAAGACAGAGAAAGAAGATGCTGTAACTGTGGGCTGGGTTTACCCACAGGCTTTGCCCAACCCTCTTGCTTTATCCCCTTATGCCATTACTCCTCCCCCACCTTTCTGCTTGCCATTCTTACCTCCTCTTTTTTTCTTATGGTTAACTCCTTCCTACATCTCAAACCTTCCAACTGAGTTCACTTACATTCTGACGGCTGTACCTTCTTTAGAATTTCTTTGAATGAGGGTTAGCTGGTAATAAATTATCTGCTTTTGTTTCTTTACAAAGGTATTTATTGCCCTCATTATTGAAAGTTATTTTCACTGGGAAATAGATAAAATTCTACATTGGTAGCTATTTTCTTTCAGCACATGGAAAATACTTTTATTAAATGTATAATAGACCTTATCACTCTGCATTCCATGTCCTTTCATCTCTCTTCCATTTTTTCCCCATCTTTTTTTCCTCTGGCTATGTCCCGGATACTTTCTTCTAATACTACTGTTAACCCCATCTATTAAGTTTTTTATTTGACTTACTAGTTTCATTTCAAGACATTCAATTTAGTTCTTTCTCAAATATGCTAGAGCACGTTTTATATTTTCTATATCTGCCACTTGTGCCTAATAATTCCAATACCTCAATTATTTGTGGGTCTGTTTCTACTTTCTATTGTTTCTGCTGTTCTCATGTATGATGTCTAATTTCCTTGGATGCTGGGTTATTTTTGACATGTGTTTCTTACTGCCTTTGAAAAGTTCTATGTGGGAGTTCTTTGAGGCCAAGAATAAAGGTGCCCCCTCTACAAAGACGTTGTCTTTGTTGTTGCCACATGAATAACTATTGTCAGTCTGGGATGACTTTAAACTAAACTCATGATGTGAGGTTCTTTTGGACCACACACAGGATGTAAATTTGAGGTAAAATTCTTTGTGAGGGCTATTTTGTGGTTTAAAAAATCTCAGTATGGGTTTCCCCCCTGCTTAGCCCAGCGCAAAGGCAATTGCCTTGCCTCTCCTGGGGTTGGGGTCAGTGTTGGCTTTACTTTCGGTTTGGTCTTACCATGCGGTCCCTTCTTATTGTAGGGGTTTTCTGTTATATTCCCAACTTGGGATGGGCTTGAGACTCAGATTTCTCTCCTTCTTTCTTTCATCACAGCAAATACAAGTTCAGAGTTGCTGGGATTGACAAACGATCTCAGGGCACGAGGAGCTGCCGCATTCACTCCTCTCTCTGTTTTTGGCTTTTGCTTAGGTATTTTTTTCATTTGACAGATCTTCCTTGTCTTAAGGGATACTTTTTTAAAAAATGTTTTTCCAGCATTTTTAATTGCTTTCAGTGGGAGGGTTGATCTGAATAACTAGCTTGCCATTATCAAAAAGAGCAATATAATCACCTATTTTTTTTAACAGCTGTGTACTTTTCTATTATACTCATATACCAGAGTAATTTAACCACTCTCTTATAAGGGACATTTTTTCTAATCTTTTTTTAATTTTTTTATGCGGTACGCGGGCCTCTCACTGTTGTGGCCTCTTCCGTTGCGGAGCACAGGCTCCGGACGCGCAGGCTCGGCGACCATGGCTCACGGGCCTAGCCGCTCTGCGGCATGTGGGATCTTCCTGGACCGGGGCACGAACCCGTGTCCCCCGCATCGGCAGGCGGACTCTCAACCACTGCGCCACCAGGGAAGCCCTCTAATCTTTTGATGTTACAGTAAATAATACTGTAACGAACGAATTTCCACATCTACCATTTATATATACACATACATTTTTCTGTAAATTATCAGAAGTGGATATCAGGACCAAAATGTATTATACATTTTTACTTTTGATAGTTTATCACCCAGTTATACACCAATGCACCAGCAATGTATGAGAGTTTCACCACTGCCTTCCTGAGTGTTACAACACTTTTGAATTTGGGGGAAGGCAGCTCTTAAAACTATGTTCTCAAGTGCTGCCTTGGCTTGTCTAGAAATTGTGGCCATGAGATTGTGATCAAGGTGAGACCTGCTTAGGGTGGTCCACAACTGCTTTTAAAACCCACCATAAGATGCAAACTAGTTGATCGTTCAGTCATATCCTTGAACCCCGTAGTGTCTTGACTTAAATAAACTGTAAGCCCATGAAGGACAGAGATCAAGTTAGAATTTAATGATAATTCTGATTTCCCAAAGATCTAGCACAGACAGACCTGAGCCGGATCTGAATTGGGGGCTAGGAAATGTGACTTTTCCAACACTGAATTTGTCCATGTGGCCCTGAAATTTTTCTAGAAATTCATTACTGGATGAACTTTATCTCTTTTGAAAAGGTATGCATATTATTGATAAAAGCCCTTATCTTTACATCTTTATTGGAGTATAATTGCTTTACAGTGGTGTGTTAGTTTCTGCTTTATAACAAAGTGAATCAGTTATACATATACATATGTTCCCATAGCTCTTCCCTTTTGCGTCTCTCTCCCTCCCACCCTCCCTATCCCACCCCTCTAGGTGGTCACAAAGCACCAAGCTGATATCCCTGTGCTATGCGGCTGCTTCCCACTAGCTATCTATTTTATGTTTGGTAGTGTATATATGTCCATGCCACTCTCTCACTTTGTCAACAGGAACAATTCTTAAGCAACACTTAGTGTTATGGACTGAACTGTGTCCCACCCCCTGCCCCTCATTCATATGCTGAAGTCCTAACCCCCATTATCTCAGAATGTATTTGGAGAAACGCCTTTAAAAAAGGCGTTTTTAAAGAGGTAATTACAGTTAAATGAGGTCATCAGAGTGAGCCCTAAATTTTCTAGTGTCCTTATAAGAAGAGATTAGACACACACGAACATACACAGAGGGAACACCTTGTGAAGAAACAGGGAGAAGGTGACCACCTGCAAGCCAAGGAGAGAGACCTCAGAAGAAACCAATTCTGCTGACACCTTGATCTTAGACTTCTAGCTTCCAGAACTCTGAGAAAATAAATTTCTGTTGTTCGAGCCACACTGTCTGTGGTACTTTGTTATGGCCACCTTAGCACATGAATACAGCTAGGGATGGCCAAGGAATTATGTCAGTACATAATGTCTGAGTTTTAATTACCTACAGCTTTTTTTTTTTTTTTTTTTTTTTTTTTTTTTAGGGCCTAGCAGGCGGACTCTCAACGACTGCGCCACCAGGGAAGCCCTACCTACAGCTTTGAGATCAAGAAAATATGGTGAATGAAAACTTATTTGAAAACTTACTTGCCTGTCTCTGGTCTACTTATTTTAATATACTCCTTAAAGAGTCCACAAAGTCATTCAATTCTGAGATAAATGAAAAATTTTCTGTGAAACTTTCAGCACTGTTACATTTTCTTATTCTTATTTTTTGGTGAAAGCACTATGATATGAAATGGCATAACATATATTGATAACTAGAACTTTTCAGTACAGTTATAAGTCAGACTTACAGTTCTCTTTGTACTATGTTCCCCCATAATGGAATAAAGAGTCCAGGTTGGTCCTGGGTCCCTGGCAAAGGTAGACGTTCAATACCAATGCCTCATTGGATGGCTGGGGGATACAGTGGGATAGATTGCACGCACTTCTGTGGATGAAGGCAATCTGAGGCTCACTCAGAGACCAACCCCTAGATATTAAGCCAAGATTTTGAAGCCCCTGTTTTCTCTCCTTCAGTAGATGAGGGTAGAATTTGGCTCAGAAGGTGTCAGGAGATGCATGCTGGGATTGTCAACAGGATACCTACTTACTAGCAAGTTGAAGAGCAGCCTTTTGGAACACAATTTGCAAACTATTTATATGTGTTTACTGAGATAGAAAAAATAACTTTCATTTGCTTAATAAACTTTTCTATTGCTTATTTTACAGACTATGCTAAAAAATAATATTTTGCATTTTTGAGGAGGATTTTCAAAAATCTTCATTTGATATTCTTTTGGCCAAAGAAGAATACTTATGTTAGCATGGAGAAAAGACTTAACGCTTGTGGTCTGTTTTTCTTTTATATTTTGAATTTAATGGAGGCTTCAGTCATATTCTGTTGGCATATGCTATGCTCTGGATATCTATTCAAATTGCTAAAGACCTGGATGAAAATAACTTCTTTGTAAATCCCTTATATTATACACATGCCTAACTGCCATATCCATATTCCCCTAGAATCCATCACAGTTCTGAAAGCATTAAGAGATTTGCAAACTTAAATAAAGAAGACACACTTAAATAAGGATGAACTTAAAAAAATTAAGATCCCTAACTTCAGGTACTTTATTTTAAAAAAGGAAAGAAAACATACCATAGCCAAACCAAATATTTTGAGATTTCTCTCAAACTTCCCACATCTTTTCACTTTATAATGTAAACCTGAATAGGAAGTCTATAGAAGAATTTCACACTGCAACAATATTAATACTTATTTTTGAAATAATTTCAAAAGCACAGAAAAGCCGTAGGAATAGTTCAAAGATCTCCTATCTATCCATCAATCAGAGACCCTAGTCAAGTTTCACCAACTGTTCTGGCAGTGTCCTTCATAGCAAAATGACCTAATACAGCATCATCTGTTGCTTTAAGTTGTCAAACCTCTTTAGCCTCTTTCAATCCAGAACAATTCCACAGTCCTTCCTTGACTTGCAGGACTAGAACATTTTTTAAGACAATGGGCAAGTTATTTTATAGAATGGTACTCAATTTAGGGTTGTCTGATGTTTCCTTATACTTAGATTCAGGTTATGTGTGCATTTTTGGCAGGAATACCCGAAAAGCAATACTAAATTCTCCTCGTATCCTGTCAGGTGGCACATGATTTCAATCTGGTCATGTTACATTTAATGTTACAATTGAATAAGGTAGTGTCTGCCAGTTTACTTCACTGAAAAGCTATTCTTTTCCCCTTTATAATTTTTCTTTTCTTTTTTTTTTTGGCTGTGCTGCGAGGCTTGAGGACCTTAGTTCCCTGACTAGGGACTGAACCCACGCCCTTGGCAGTAAAAGCACAGAGTCCCAACCACTGGACAACCAGGGAAATCCCTTCCCCTTTATAATTGTAAGTCTTTCGTGAGGAGATACTTTGTGGCTATGTAAATATTCTGTTTGTCATCTTTTACCCACAAATTGTAGCATCCATTGACATTTCTTGCCTGAATTGAGTTGCTAAGATTGCTGGATAATGGTGATTTTCTTTTTTATTTCTCTTACGTTTAACAGTTGGCAACCTACTAAATGGAAGAGGTTTTCCTTCTCCCATTTATTCATTTGTTTGTTTAAACCTGAATGGACTAAAAGGATATTTTATTCAATGGAGCATAATTCATCCTTATCATTATTGATTTTGATCTCAAATTGTCCCAGATTTGCCCAGTGGTTGGCTCTTCAAACTGGCTTCTACATCCTTTTGATATGCCCTTATCATTTTTTGCATACTTCATTACTTCCTGACATTAAATTACCTTTCATACTCATCTTGTGCTTTTGCTGCCACAGTCCTGAAATCAGTCATTTTTTCTTAGACCTCTTCAACTATCAGTGGAAAATAGTTTCTAGAAATCAAGATCTGCATGCTGAGTATGCTTATTGCTATGGGCTATTGCAGTTTCCAGGAACTCTCAGTGCACAGAACTACAATGGAACAGAGATACATCTATATTCATATTACTATCTGCCTATCTATCTATCCACCTCCCTCCCTCCCTATCTATCTATCCAAGTTCACAACAGTACTTCCAATTCAGTTCAAACACAATATCACAGGGTTCATTATCCTTCTCCCTTTTTATACTTCTAATTCCCTTATCTGACAGCAAGAAATCTGGCTCCATAATCCTCAATATATTTACTTATTTGCTCAATCCCCCTGTATGCAACAAATTCTCTAACCTGCTGGGCCACCATTCATTCAACTGCTTTCTTGCTGTGCTTCTTGCTTGGGCTTCCTCAATGACCTTTTAAATTAACTATTAAGGAGGCAAGGAAGGAAGAGAGAAAGGAAGGAAGGGAGGAAAGAGGGAAGGATATTAATTATAATACTGATTATGGATAAGTATATGAATAGAAAGTCTGAATCAGCAGAGGGAGAAACACTCCCAAATTCATTCTACGAAGCCACCATCATCCTGATACCAAAACCAGAAAAAGATGTCACAAAAAAAGAAAATTATAGACCAATATCACTGATGAACATAGATGCAAAAATCCTCAAAAAAGTACTACCAAACAGAATCCAACAGAACATTCAAAGGATCATCCACCATGATCAAGTGGGATTTATCCCAGGGATGCAAGAATTCTTCAATATATGCAAGTCAATCAATGTGATATACCACATTAACAAATTAAGGAATAAAAACCGTATGATCATCTCAATAGATACAGAAAAAGCTTCTGACAAAATTCAACACCAATTTATGATAAAAACTCTCCAGAAAATGGGCATAGAGGGAACTGATGTCAACATAATGAAGGCCATACATGGCAAACCCACAGCAAGCATCACACTCAATGGTGAAAAACTGAAAGCATTTCCACTAAGATCAGGAACAAGACAAGGATATCCACTCTCACCACTCTTATTCAACATAGTTTTGGAAGTCCTAGCCACAGCGATCAGAGAAGAAAAAGATATAAAAGGAATTCAAATTGGAAAAGAAGTAAAACTGTCACTGTTTGCCAATGACATGATACTATACATAGAAAATCCTAACGATGCCACCAGAAAACTACTAGAACTAATCAATGAATTTGGTAAGGTTGCAGGATACAAAATTAATGCACAGAAATCTCTGGCATTCCTATATACCAACAATGAAAAATCAGAAAGAGAAATTAAGGAAACACTCCCATTTACCATTGCAACAAAAAGAATAAAATACCTAGGAATAAACCTGCCTAAGGAGATGAAAGACTTGTACTCAGAAAACTATAAAACACTGATGAAAGAAATCAAAGATGACGTAAATAGATGGAGAAATATACCATGTCCTTGGATTGGAAGAATCAATATTGTGAAAATGACCATACTACTCAAAGCAATCTACAGATTCAATGCAATCCCTATCAAACTACCAATGGCATTCTTCACAGAATTAGAACAAAAAATTTAAAATTCATATGGAAACACAGAAGACCCCAACTAGCCAAAGCAATCTCGAGAAAGAAAAATGGAGTTGGAGGATTCAGGCTCCCTGACTTCAAACTATACTACAAAGCTACAGTAATCAAGACAGAATGGTACTGGCACAAAAACAGAAATATAGATCAATGGTACAGGAGAGAATGCTCAGAGATAAACCCACGCACCTATGGGCACCTAATTTACGACAAAGGAGGCAAGAACATACAATGAAGAAAAGACAGCCTCTTCAATAAGTGGTGCTGGGAAAACCGGACAGCTACATGTAAAAGGATGAAATTAGAACACTACCTAACACCATAAACAAAAATAAACTCCAAATGGATTAAAGACTTAAATGTAAGACCAGACACTATAAAACTCTTAGAGGAAAACATAGGAAAAACACTCTTTGACATAAACCACAGAAGGATCTTTTTCAACCCACCTCCTAGAGTAATGGAAATAAAAACAAAAATAAACAAATGGGAATTAAATTTAAAAGCTTTTGCACAGCAAAGGAAACCATAAACAAGACGAAAAGACAACCCTCAGAATGGGAGAAAATGTTTGCAAATGAAACAACAAAGGATTAATCTCCAAAATATACAAACAGCTCATGGAGCTCAATATCAAAAAACCCAAACAATCCAGTTAAAAAATGGGTGGAAGACCTAAATAGGCATTTCACCAAGGAAGACATACAGATGGCCAAGAGGCACATGAAAAGATGTTCAACATCACTAATTATTAGAGAAATGCAAATCAAAACTACAATGACATATCACCTCACACCAGTCAGAATGGCCATCATCAAAAAATCTAGAAACAATAAATGCTGGAAAGGGTGTGGTGAAAAGGGAACCCTCCTGCACTGTTGGTGGAGATGTAAATTGTTACAACCACTATGGAAAACAGTATGGAACTTCCTTAAAAAACTAAAAATGGAACTATCATATGATCCAGCAATCCCACTTCTGGGCGTATACCCTGAGAAAACCATAATTCAAAAAGAGTCATGTACCACAATGTTCATTGCAGCTCTGTTTACAATAGCCAGGACATGGAACCAACCTAATATCCATCAACAGATGAATGCATAAAGAAGATGTGGCACATATATACAATGGAATATTACTCAGCCATAAAAGGAAACGAAATTGAGTTATTTGTAGTGAAGTGGAGGGACCTAGAGTCTGTCATACAGAGTGAAGTAAGTCAGAAAGAGAAAAACAAACACTGTATGCTAACGCATATATATGGAACCTACAAAAATAGAAAAATGGTACTGATGAAACTAGTTGCTGGGCAGGAATAGAGGTAGACACACAGAATGGACTTGAGGACATGGGGTGGGAGGGCGAAGCCAGGGTGAAGTGACAGTAGCATCGACATATATACACTACCAAATGTAAAATAGTTGGCTGGAGGGAAGCAGCAGCATAGCACAGGGAGATTGGCTCGGTGCTTTGAGATGACCTAGAGGGGTGGGAGAGGGAGGATGGGAGGGAGGCTCAAGAGGGAGGGGATATGGGGACATGTGTGTGCATATGGCTGATTCACTTTGTTGTGCAACAGAAACGAACACAGTATTGTGATGCAATTATACTCCAATAAAGATCTACCAAAAAAAGAGAAAGTCTGTGAATCAGAGAAAGAAAATACAAAAATAGGGATCCACCTGATTGAGAAGGTAGTATAAGAAGGCAGGTGAGGCTAGGTTATGTTGCAATGATAAACAACCCTAACATCTTAGCCCTTTAAAACAACAAACATTTATTTCTTGAGCCCACCTGTGTGGTTCTGCAAGGTGACTGCTCTTTGTGCAGTGGCTCAGGCTGCTTTGACCTTATTGTCCCTCCATCTTGTTTTTTGTTTGTTTGTTTGGTTGGTTTTTTGCGGTACGCGGGCCTCTCACTGTTGTGGCCTCTCCCGTTGCAGAGCACAGGCTCCGGACGCGCAGGCTCAGCGGCCATGGCTCGTGGGCCCAGCCGCTCCGCGGCATGTGGGATCTTCCTGGACCAGGGCACGAACCCGTGTCCCCCGCATCGGCAGGCGGACTCTCAACCACTGCGCCACCAGGGAAGCCCAGCCATAAATATTTTTGAACTCCAAGATAATTAAGATAAAGGTCACATTATAGTAACTAAGAATATCATTTTTAAATGATTTATTCCGAATTTACATGGGACTTACATCTGAATTTAGAGGTGGTTCACGTAGTTTTCATTCTGAAAAACTTGTTAGTAACTATGTAAGTTAGCCATTGTCAAACCTGGCCACACATTAGAATCCTCTGGGGAGGTTTATGAAAATCGTTGCCTGGCCCTTACTTGCAGAGATTCAGATTGAATTGGCATGGGTGGGGTCTGGATAGCAGTAGTTTAAAAATTCCCCAGGTGAGTCTAATGCAAAGCCAGGATTGGAATCCCTATGCTCAGTCCTGACACTGTTGTACTTGCCAGTCCTTCAGCCTTTACACCACCTCCACAGGGAAACCTCCCCACCCGCTAGGTCTAGGTTGTGTGATCTTAAGCCCCTCTGTACTTTCTCTATGATATCCTTTATCACAGGGCACTCTGTTTGCCTGGATGCTTTCCTGTATCTGGCTGTAAGCTCTATAAAGATAGGGATGTGTCATCTTCATTTATTTAATGCCCAGCTCCAGGCATGACACCTAACACACAGTAGGTGCTCATTTAATGTGTGTTGAATATATTAGTAAATTATTACATGAAACTGGACTTAAAACTTTAAGATACCTGCACCCCAGTGTCCACGGTAGCACTATTTATAATAGTCTAGACATGGAAGCAATCTAAATGCACATCGACAGATGAATTGATAAAGAAGATGTGGTGTATCATGCCAGTTGCATCAACATGGATGCATCTAGAGATTATCATACTAAATGAAGTAAACCAGACAGAGAAAGACAAATATATATCACGTACATGTGGAATCTAAAAAAAAGATACAAATGAACTTATATACAAAACAGAAATAGACACACAGACATAGAAAACAAACTTATGGTTACCAAAGGGGAAAGGGGGATGGGGAGGGATAAATTAGGAGTTTGGGATTAGCAGATATATTAAATATTAAATTATATATAATATATTATATATATTATATTTTATATTATGTATAATAATATATATTAATCTTATATATTACTATATAAAAATAAACAACAAGGATTTACTGTATGGCACAGAGAACTATACTCAATATTTTGTAATAATCTATAATGGAAAAGAGTCTGAAAAGAGTATATATATACACATACATATATAACTGAATCACTTTGCTGTACACCTGAAACTAACACAACACTGTAAATCAACTATACTTCAAGAAAAAAAACCTTTCTGTCATATTGCTTTCTGTTCCATTATAAAACTTACAGGTACAGACATACAGTTAGGAAATGGGCTTATTTGTATCCTTTGTGAATGACTGATATTGACCTCTGACAAAAAGCTCCTGGCCTAACTGCACAATGAACATTTGTAAAACTGGGTAAAAACAGCAAGTAGAATATTTGATCCTTATAATGAACTCATTTGAGGGTTAGACATACTCTGGAACTTATGAGAATCAGAAATGGCTAATCTATTTGTCCAAGCATATTGAATCTGTAAACATTTGGATAAGATAATACAATAATCATATTTCCTGCAGGGTAAAGTATAAACTTATCTGTCGTTCAAGGACCTTCACAACCTCCCCCCAGCTTGGCTTTCTAACTTCTCCTGGTTGAGTATCAGTGGAGAGAGCAGTCATACATTTTGAATCCTGAAATGTCAGAGCTACATCACTGTACCACGATATTCTGTCTGAGAATCTTGGGCTGGTTTCGTAATTTCTCTGGGCCCCAGTTTCCCCATATGTAAAATGGGGAGAGAGGACTCACCTCTCAGGGTTGATTTGAGGGTTAAGTGAGATATTGCACATGACAGTGCTTTGTACACTGGAAAGTACTATAAATGCTGCCTGTTTTTAGTCACCAAAGAGACCTGTTAAGAGGGGTCACCCTCATTTAAAGTTTCTCAGCTTGGTGGCCTCCTCAGCCTAGAGGACTCTTCCTTCATATTTCTGGCTGATGAGCTCTTATGCTCAGTAATTGTTAGTTTCCTTCCGTTTCCTCTTAAATTGTTATTTTTAAATAAGTCTGGGCAATGGAACCCAAGCAGTGAAGAGGGAAAGATGTAGCTGGGATTACTGTATTTTCTGTAGTGTCATCAGTAGAGAACAACGGGGTAGAAAGGAAAGAGTAATGTCCCCACACATTTGCTCACTAATTTCAAGTGTGCCGCTCACTTTTAATTATTATTTTTAGTACTTCAAAGCATATTCTGTAAAATTAATAAAGCCTGAGTAACTTGAAACTTCTCCCATTTAGCCTGCCAATACATCTTTGCTGAGAAATGCAGTCAGTGGAATTCTGAGAGAATGATTTGATCTATGGGTCAGGGATAGTAGGATTACTGAGGATTTTTATGTGTTCTTAGAGTGCCTTTCTATTTCAGGAGGAAAATAATACAAATTCCGTTTCACAGAAGCGAGTGGAGTTATACCAGAGAATTACTTATTTAGTAAAGAAGTGAATTTTTACTCTAAACCACATTCATGATGTTTATAGATCTTAAATATAGAATGAAAAGAACTTACAAAGCAAAAACGCTTGTGACTGAATTTTAAAAACGGATGCAGACATGTAATTGAAAATATTTCAACTGTGGAGGCCTGTGTTAATTTTTACGTAATAACATTTGTTTCCAGGGTTTCCTGTTGAGGTTAGAGACTTATACCAGCATTTACCAGCATAATGTCATGGAAGAGTGATTCGGCACGATGCTCAGTGACGAAAAGTTTCAAGATTAAACCAGTTTAGTAAACCATGCATGCTCTTATCCTGCTCTTAGAGATTCACAAAGCATGTCAGCCTATTAAAACTCTGACCACTACAACAGTAAAGATCCTGTTTAAATCTGTTTAACTCTGTCATTCCCAAATTGCTTTGACTATGGAAACTTTTTAAAATTAATTATTATTAAACCTATTAACAGCTGAAAACCTAGTATCTTCTGGGGCAGCGCAGCGGTTAAGAATCCACCTGCCAATGCAGGGGACACAGGTTCGAACCCTGGTCTGGGAAGATCCCACGTGCCGTGGAGCAACTAAGCCGTGCGCCACAACTACTGAGCCTGCGCTCTAGAGCCCACGAGTCACAACTACTGAGCCCACGTGCCACAACTACTGAAGCCCGCACACCTAGAGCCCGTGCTCTGCAACAAGAGAAGACACCGCAATGAGAAGCCTGCACACCACAATGAAGAGTATCTCCCACTCGCCTCAACTAGAGAAAGCCCACGCACAGCAACGAAGACCCAAGGCAGCCAAAAATAACAATAAATTAATTTTAAAAAATAAGAATTACATTAAAGTTTTTAAATTTATTTTTTTATTGAACTATAGTTGATTTCCTATGTTGTGTTGGTTTCAGGTGTATAGCAAAGTGATTCAGTTTTATATATATATATATATATATATATATATATATTTTTTTAATCAGATTCCTTTCCATTATAGGTTATTACAAGATACTGAATATAGTTCACTGTGCTATACAGTCGGTCCTTGTTGGTTATCTATTTCATATATAGTAGCGTGTATATGTTAATTCCAAACTCCCAATTTATCTTTCCCCTCGCCCTTTCCCCTTTGGTAACCATAAGTTTGTTTGCTATGTCTGTGAGTCTGTTTCTATTTTGTAAATAAGTTCATTTGTATCATTTTTTTTTAGATTCTACATATAAATAATATCATATGATATTTGTCATTGTCTGACTTCACTTAGCATGATAAACTGTAGGTCCATCCATGTTGCTGCGAATGTCATTATTTCATTCTTTTTTATGACTGAGTAATATTCCATTGTGTGTGTATATATGTGTGTGTGTACATATCAATCACATCTTCTTTATCCATTCACCTGTCAATGGACATTTAAGTTGCTTCCATGTCTGGGCTACTGTAAATAGTGCTGCTATGAACACTAGGGTGATGTATCTTTTCGAATTAGAGTTTTCTCCAGCTATATGCCCAGAAGTAGGATGGCTGTGTCATATGGTAACTCTATTTTTAGTTTTCTAAGGACCCTCCATACTGTTTTCCATAGTAGCTGCACCAATTTACATTCCCACCAACAGTGTAGAAGGGTTCATTTTTCTCCATACCCTCTCCAGCATTTATTATTTGTAGACTTTTTAATGATGGCCATTTTGACCGGTGTGAAGTGATACCTCATTGTAGTTTTGATTTGCATTTATCTGATAATTAGTGATACTGAACATCTTTTCATGTGCCTGTTGGCCATCTGTATGTCTTCTTTGGAGAAATGTCTATTTAGGTCTTCTGCCTACTTTTTGATTGGGTTGGTTTTTTTTTTGATATTAAGCTGTATGAGCTGTTTATATATTTTGGAAGCTAATCTCTTGTCGGTCGCATCGTTTGCAAATATTTTATCCCATTCCATAGGTTGTCTTTTCATTTTGTTTATGGTTTCCTTAGCTGTGCAAAATCTTTTAAGTTTAATTAGGTCCTGTTTGTTTTTGCTTTTGTCTCCCTTACTCTAGGAGATGGATCCAAAAACATATTGCTTTGACTATTCGGGGTCTTTTGTGTTCCCATACAAATTTTAAAATTCTTTGCTCTAGCTCTGAGAAAAATGTCATTGATAATTTGATAGGGATTGCATTGAATCTGTAGATTGCCTTGGGTAGTATGGTCATTTCAACAATATTGATTCTTCCAATCTGAGAACACAGTATATCTTTCCCTATGATTGTGTCATCTTCAGTTTCTTTCATCAGCATCTAATAGTCTTCAGAGTATAGGTCTTTTGCTTCCTTAGGTAGGTTTATTCCTAGGTATTTTATTCTTTTTGATGCAACGATAAATGGGATTGTTTCCTTAATTTCTCTTTCTGATATGTCATTGTTTTTACATAAAGAATAATATGATTTAAAACTAGCCATAAAAGGTTTTTCGTTTCTGTTTTTTGGTAATAGCTTTCTTGAGATACAATTCAAGTACCAAACAGATCAGCTAAATCATCAATGTACTCATCTAAAGCGTGCAGTTCAATGGTTTTTGGATATTCACAGAGCTGTGCAAACATCACCACAGTCAACCTTAGAATATTGTCATCACCGCCAAAAGAAAGCCCATATCCTTTAGCTAACACTCCCCCATCCTTTCATCCCCCACCCCCAGCCCTAAGTAACCATGAATCCACTTTCTATTTCTATAGATTGCCTATTCTAGATATTTCATATAAAGGGAATCATCTAACGTGTGACCTTTTGGACCTGGTTTCTTTCACTCCACACAATGTTTTCAAGGTACATCCATGTTGTAGAACATGTCAGCACTTCATTCCTTTAGTAATAAAGTAATGAAGATCGACAGATCCTGTAGATCTACTACAGGAAAGTAAGAAAGTAAACGAAGGGCAAGACTGGTGAGTTGTCATGCTGAGAACTTTTGGCTGGTGGGTGCCGCAGTGAGCAAGTGTCCTCCCTCTCAGGATAATGAGGGCTTGGCTAGGATAGCAAATGCCCTGCCAGGGAGAGGAAGGTCATATTTTTTCATTCCTTCCCTACTTCTCATGGGAAAGATTTTGGCTCCACATTTTCCCCCACATATTGAACTTACCTCCTCTGCAAAATCTGCTTCCCGAAAATTTTATGTGGATCAACACTGATGCTGTACTTTGATATGTGGGACCAGTCTTGCACCTGTTTCTCAGAATGAATATCTGAAGTCAGAGATGCTGGTAGCTGTTTCCAGCTTATTCACAGACCTTAGGAGGGAATTTCCAGGGGGACTGCATGGAGCTTTAGTTAAACCTTTTAAAATATAAAAATAGGAGAGAGAATGCTGCTTCTCTCCTGAGGCATCTACTAGAATCACTATAGGGATATTATATTTTCTAAAGGGTCTCACAGAAATTTTAAGTAATTAGCTCATAAGAGCTCTGGGGGTGAGAAGAGTTGTTTTTTTTTTAACAGAGCAGGTAAAACAGGACCTGGGCACAGAATTTATCCCCCAGTCATACTCTCCCCAAGAAGAGAAAAAAGTGGGGAAAAAAAGAAAGGGAATTTTAATCTTCCCTGGCATCTGGGATTTAAGTCGATTTTACACAGGTTGCCTCTGTTTTGCCATGTTGTGACTTTTGCTTGCATCCCATTGCTTGCTGCTTATTATTGATAGCTGAGCATCTTGGCCCTTCTTTTAGGTTGCAGAGTTCAAGGACCCCAAAACGGCTATGGGGGGGGGTGTCTTGGAGGTTGTTCTGGCAGTGGCCTAAGGAGATCCTAACATAGGTCTGATTGGTCACTTTCACATATAACACTGGCCTATATTTAGTCTGGGTTACATTCAGGGGAATATGGATCCTGAGGCATTGGGGCCATGGAACTTACATACTTTTATTCATTCATTCAGCCAATATCCCTTGACAACAGGGATATAGCAATAAATAAGACAGCCCCTGCCCTCATGGAATTTATAATCCATCTCAAGTTCTTTTAAATCATAGTCTCTTGTCTCCTGTAGATCCCATGAGATACCCAAGGATGTCTCAAATTAATTTCTGAACTGAGTTCTCTACAGAGACCCCATATGAGCAGGAAGAAGCATTTATATGCTATGTGCCACCTACTCCTCTGTATGCTTCACAGGCCTCATCTCCTTTTATCTTCCTAGCTAGCCTGCAGGTAGGTTTTGTTATGACCATTTGGCTCAAGAAGTTGATGCTCAGCAAGGTTTATTAAGAGACAGAGCAAGGATTGACTATAAGACTGTCTGACTCCTGGTCCCATTTTTTTCAATAAATCGGAGATACTCCAAGAGACTGGGAAACTTTGGCATTGACCCCAAGTTCAGGGGATGCTTAAAGGAACACTAATGAATGACAAAAGAGTGTGCTAAATTCAACAATAATGACAAAGGCATTTTTGTGCCTTGAATCCTATAGTGTAATGAAAAGAGTATGGGCTTTTATAAATCAGGGAGAATTAGATTAGTCTTAGAATAATTGAAATTCCAAAAATAGTAGCTTAAAAATTAGAAGTACCCTTATTTTTCATGTAAAAGGTGGTAGGAAACTCATTGGTCTTCAGGGTCAGGGGAGGCCTTCCAGCTTTCTGCCTCTTTTTCCTCATTGTCCAAGATGGCTGCTAGAGCTCCAGATATCACATACTAGTTCCAGGCATCAGGATAAAAGAAGGGCTGAAAATTGGTGTGGCCCCTTCCCTTTGGGAAGATTTCAGCTGTTCTACATATTCTTTCCACTTCCACCTCAGTCAGATCTTAGTCACATGGCCAACTGTTACAAGGGAGAGTGGGATGGCAGTGTGCCCAAATGTGAATTAAGGTTCTATTACTAACTAGAGGAGTCTGGATACTGTTTGCTCTAGTATATTCTATGCTTCTTTATTATATTGTGGAAACTTACCTATAGCCTATTAACTAAATTGATTGAATTTTTTCATTCATTTGACAAATACAGGTTGATGCCTACTGTATGCCTGCACTGTGTTAAGTGCTTGGGATACTAAGACCAATAAGACACACACACACAAATCATGCATCAAAGGACACCATTAAGAAAGGGACTCCCAGTGTTCCTATTCTGGAAAACTTTTTGGCAAATAGTGTACCTGATGAAGGAATAGTATCCGAAATATACAGAGAACTCTTATAACTCACTACTAATAAAAAGACAAATAACCTAATTAAAAGTTGGGCAAAGGATCTGAATAGACATTTCGCCAGAGAAGTTATAGAAATGACCAATAAGCAAATTTTAACTGTTCAACATTATTAATCATCAGGGAAATATAAATCCAACTACAATAAGATACCACTTCACACCCACTAGCATTGCTATACTCAAAAAGACAAGGGTTGGTGAGGATATGGAGAAATACACTGCTATTGGGAAGGTACAACAGTGTAACACCTTTGGAAGGCAGTCTGTCAGTTTCTCAAAAAGTTAAACAGAATTACCATATGACCCAGAAATTCCACTCCTAGGAATTGCCCAAGAGAAATGAAAACATAAGTCCACACAATCTTGTTCAAAATTTGTACACAAACACTCACAGCAGCATTATTTGTAATAGCCCCAACATGGAAACAACCCAAATGTCCATCAACTGACAAATGGATAGTGTGTATCTATACAATAGAATATAGTTCAGCAATGAAAAGGAAGGAAGTCCTGATACATGCTATAATTGTATGAACCTTGAAAACATTGTGCTAAGTGAAAGAAGCCAAGCACAAAGGACCACATACTGTATGATTCCAATTATATGAAATGTCTAGAATAGGTGACTCTAAAAAGACAGAGAATAGATTCATGTTGCTTTGGGCTGGGGTGAGGGGATAGGGGAAATTGGAGGTGATGGCTAAGGTATGTGAGGTTTCTTTCACAGTTCTAAAATTGATTGTGGTGATGTATACACAGTTCTGTGACTATACGAAAAGTGACTGAATTGTACACTTCAATGGGTGAATTGTATGGTATGTGTATTACATCTCAATAAAGCTGTTTAAAAAAGCACACAATTTGTGTCAGATTATGAAGGATCCTTCATGCTGGTGCTTAGGGGTTTGGTGTCAGTATGGAGAAGTAACAGAGGAGTAGTTCTCAAAGTGTGACCGTGGACCAGCAGCATTGGCCTCATCTGGGAAGTTGTTCGAAATGCAAATTTTCAGGCTTTACTCCACATTTGCTGAATCAGAAACACTGGGAGTGGGACCCAGCAATCCATGTTTGAATGAGCCTGCTAGGTGATTCTGATGCACGCTGAAATTTGAGAGCCACTGGATTAGAAAATATGAAAGGACTGAGGGAAAGCATTTAGGATGCTATTTCAGTAATCCAGGTCAGAAATGACAGTGGGGGTTGGTGGTTTGCAGCAAGGTAACAGAGACAGGGATATAGAGATGGACGGGGATTGACTGGGTTGGGGGAGGGGAGTAAAAGTAACTTCCTCACCTCAAACGATCATGCTCTTAAAATTATTTTTATCAGGTGTATCTGGAAACACTTCTAAAAGGCTCCTTATATACTTATCTATCAAAGCAGTGAGTCAGAAGGTAATGGTTAAAGTTGATATGAAAAACTTGGAAGTTCATTTAAACAGATAATCCAAGTACCTTATACAAAGAACTAAAGAAACAGCCATCAGTATTTTGGAGGAGAGAAAGAGAATAATGAAAATGAATTAAGTCTCCATCCCTTTTTGGCAAACTCTTGAATGATCTTGAATCTTTTGAATGATAATCTCTTAAACTGACAAAAGTTTTGAAAAGAGACATAAGCTTATTGTGTAAAAATAACCAAACCCAGAAATGATTAGAAGAAATTTCCTCTGATGAGGTGGTCAGGGTGGGGCTTTTAACTATACACTCTTCTGTACTTAAAAAAAAGTACTGGGAATTCCCTGGCAGTGTCCAGCGGTTAAGACTCTGTGCTTTTACTGTCGAGGGCCTGGGTTCGATCCCTGGTCGGGGAACTAAGATCCCACAAGCCGCGCGACGTGGCCAAAACCAACCAAACAAACAAAATAAAGTGTTTATTTTTTAAAAAAAACCAACAACCTTCTAATGAGGCAGATTATACTCTCTATTAATCTTACTAATCTGATCCCTCTTAAAGTATCAGCTACAGTTTATAAGTAAATCTGAAAAACCAAGAGTTTTAAGAGGAAATGCCAGAGAATTAAATATGAGGAAAATTCATCTAACAGTAACACAAATAATCTTGAGTGTTTCCAAAGCCTCAATAACTGATACATTTTCAGTGTGATTTAATACCACAAAATTCTTGATTTTCTTGTTATTTTTCTTGCCCTGTTGCTCTTGCCCTGTCTCCCAGCTGTGAAACATCTCTCTCTATAGATCTGTTTCATGTGGTCCACCAAAATCAATAACATCTATCAGTTCCTTCAACGCTCTAAATTCTGTGTGTTTTTACACTTCACAGGGTTGACCAGGCATCCCAGGAAGCTTGAGTCACTTTCCAATCAGGCTATCAGCCCATCATGCGTTCAAAACCTGTCTCTTCAACACCCAATGGCCTTCTGTTTCCAGACTCAAGGGTCAATTCATGGTGCACACCTGTGCAACCTACCAACCCCAGCTGATCATTTACTCATTCACCCTCCCCTTGGCTTCCAGGACACCACTATCTTGATTTTCAGACTTTGCTGATTGCTTCTTTTCAGCTCTCTTTTTTGGTGCCACCTCTAAATATCGGGTGCCCTGGGGAGCAGTCCTCAGACCTCCTCTCCTCTCTAACTACACTCACCTACTTATTCCTGAAATGATCTTATCCAAGCCTCATGGCTTTAAATGGCATCTGTAGGCTGATAACACTCAACTTTATACAAAATGCTGACTTGTACTTCCAGCTACCTATAAAGTGTCTCTACTTGCGTGATGAATAAATAGTCATTTCAAATTTGACATGTTCCAAAACACTCCCCCTGCCAACTCTTATTCTTTTGCAGGCTTTTCCAACTCAATAAATGGAGACACTCTTCTTCCATTTGCCTAGGCCAAAGCACTTCGATTTATCCTGGTTCTTCTCCTACCCCATAGCAATAGTGCAGCTCTCCCTTTGGGTATATTCAGAAGACCACTTCTCAGCATCTCTGTTACCATAACCCTGGGCCAAGCAGCCAGCATTTGAGCCTGGATTATTTGCAATACATGGTCTCCCTCTATCCACCATTGTACCCTTCCCATTAATTCTCCACAAAGCCAGGGTGAGCCTCTTAAAACACGCACTGGATCATCTTACTCCCCTGCTCAAACCCTCCAATGGCTCCCATCTCACCCAGAGAAAAAGGCAAAGTCTTTAAATTTTCCCCTAGGTGTGACCCTTATCTAGCAAATGGTACTATGGTTCTCTTTCTTTTATCAGTGTTTGTTTCACTGTGTTCTGCATGAATCCTTTTCCTGCAGCTAGCTCTCTTGAAAACATAGGCCACTGAACACAGAAAATAGTTAAGTGAGAGTAAGTGGCTGAATCAGAGTATTTCTATCTGCTAAAAACAAACAGAAAATAAAGCAAAAAAGAGAGTAGTGCCGATGATACCCCAGTAATAAATGTTTATATGTATAACAAGTAACAGTGTCAGTCTATAAGGCTAGGTGTTCCAGGGATGTACTTTATTTTTCTATAACTCAATTTATATCTAGAGCAGTTCTGTCCCATAGAACTTTCTGGATGATGAAAATATTCTGTATTGCCACTGTCAAATGCAGTAGCCATCTGCCATCTTAAACAGAGCAGATCCAGAGCCCCTATTCTTCCCAGAGGTGGAAAAACGTAATCAACGTTGGGCAAACTCAGTCAAAGCCAGGGTTTCTCGGTCAGTTCAGCAGATCCCCATCCTCTCTTTATCCCGTCAGTTGAATCTAAGTTTGACAAGACTCCTGAAGGGTCTCTGAGTCTCAGTCTTCCAACTGTCATTTGCCAAGACGTCTGAGTTCTTACCTGGTCTCTGGTAACTGGTCTCTCAGGTGACTGTAGCTTCTGGTGTGCAGGTCAACCCATAAACATTGTTTGTGACCTCGTGGTGTATGTGCAGGGATGTGTGTGATGGGTGAATATTCATTTTCTCTAATATTTGAGAATACTTAATTCTGTTACAGAAAAAAAGAAATGGGATAACACTCGTTAAATGTGTTAAATACAGAGAAGTAAGTTAGTAACTTGTGAGACATGTTAAACATAAAGTAAGTGAGGCTTATGGGTACTGAACACAGACGAAAAGGAAGGCAAGAACAAAGAGACACCTAATTTTCACGAAACACTCAATATACATGGGGCACCAGAAGCACCTAATCTTCATAATATACTAAATACGCAGGAGGTATGAAGCACTCCACATTCATGAGGTCTTAAATTAGCCAGCCATTGGTGACACCCATTCTAGCCCCAAATGTCGTCTGCCAGATAAAATCCACAGCTGCTCATCAGGCTAACTGGTAAGCCACAACTCTGGCCACGCCTACACACCCTGTGCCTCTCCTATAAACAAGTGTCTGTGTTGGTCCCAGGCATCTTCTGTATCTTTAGGCCTCTTTGCTCAAACCTCATCTTTGCTCCTTGTAGCCACACCATGAGCAGGAAAGGCTGATGGGGCAGGGACAGGGGTCCTATGAGCATTGCATAAGCCAGGTTTCAGGTAGTGTGGTCCTTCCATCTTGCTCACACCCTTCCTAAGTATTCCACCTGACCCCATCTCCTTCTCTTTGTTTTGTTGTGTGTTTTAAATTGATCTAATAAATTGTGTGATTTACACATCTTAATGTCATCTCCGAGCCTTTCTGATCCAGCACCTCTGGGATAACTTGCTGGTATATTTAGAGGCTACCATGGCATCAAGGTAATTTCCTTCAGGACTTTCAAATACTCTCCTGTGTGACTTGGAGAGTGAGGAGTGCCTAAGGCTCTCTCTGCCTAGACAGACTGTACTTCGTCTACTGCTGCTGTCCTACTATGCTAGTGTGGGAGATCGCGGCGAGATTTGCTACTTCAGCGCACCTCAGCTAAGGAGTGAGACACAGCCATTGATTGCTCTCAGATCCTCAAATTTATCAGGAGACTCTACCTATCTGACTCCTTCTTTGGAACACCCACCAGTGTCTAAATAGCTTGCTTTCTCCTCCTCTCTGTTTGAAAGGTGTCTCCTTCGGAAAAGGTTTTTTCCAAATTTGTGAATAACAGGATACATTTTATGCCTCTAGTCCTTAAGGATCCTGGTTTTGATTCTGATAATCCAGATTTTTGAAACTCAAAAATGCTTTATCTCAAACTATTGTCTCTAGTTTCAAAAGTCCTTTTTGAAAGTCAACGTCTCTTTTCTGTCTCTTTGCATTTCTGTTATGGCAACCGTACTCTGAGGGCACATGTGCACACAGGTACACACATACACCCCCCCCCCACACACACACACACATCCTCTGCTCTCTGAATTGGGGGAAGGATGGGGTAGCTTCGAATGCTGGGGAAAGAAGGAGCATAGGTTAGTATTTCAAAGTACCGTTCTTCCCCATTTGCGAAGGATCACACATAGCCATAGCTGGAGCTTTAGTAAAGGAAGTCCAAGGGATGTCCAAACCCAGGATTGGTATGATTTCGCAGGCTGCTCCTCTGTGTCACAGCCACTCTTCTGCTTGTCTTTTTGCAACAGCAAGATGCTCGCTGGCAGTTCCACAACAACACTGAGTAGAATTCAGTAGAGTTCAAAGGATGCTATGATATCTTGTTCTGAAAATAGCTATCTTGTCCTCTATCTAACTTTACTTTTAAAGTCTCATAACTTTGGTTCTTCAAGGTAATAGAGATAACGTTTATGGATTACCTTACAAATGCTGGGCATTGCTTTCCAAGACTTCCCTTTTTAAAATGTAAATTCCCTCTGGCAAGGAAAACCCCTTAAGCCCTCATTATTTAACCCCTGGAATCAACTTATTAGAACCATTTCCATCTGTCATAGCCAGCTGTGATCAAGGCCATGTGAGACTGGAGTTGGGATAGCCGTCCTGGGGAGGGCATGGGGTAAAGAGCCCTGAGAAGGAAGAGGGGGCAATGAAAGGGGCGATGGGGGTGGATTTCCAAATCAAAGTTTGCCTGCCCCACAAAATTTGCCCCATGGTAGCTCTGAAGTAATTGATGTGCTAATTAAAATCCCTGTGGATTCATTAAAGTAGTCCTGAGAAGAAAATCTCCGCTTTGCACAAAGGGTAGCTAGTAGTTCAGGTATAAATATGAAAGTAATGAAACTTTGCTTTTAAAAAAATTCTTTCCTTTTGGCTTTTTCTATCAGTCCAAATTATAGAGTTTTAACATCAATTTTAATGCTTAGAAATGCAAAATATTGATCATTAGATGAGAGAAGAAGTATAGGTCATATAAGCAGGCTGGCTTGTGGTTTACAATTTATATGATATAGACAGGTCACAAATGATCAATCAGTATGCACAAATTAACATGAGCCATTCATACAATGGGATACTACTCAGCAATAAAAAGGAAGGAATTACTGATATATGTAACCATGTGGATGAATCTCAAAAACTGTTGAACAAAAGAAGCTAGACACAGAAGAACATACACTTTATGATTCCATTTATACAATGCTTTTTAACAGGCAAAACTCATCTAAGGTGAAAGCAATCTGAATTGTGGTTACCTTGGTAGAGGCAAGAGGGGAGGAACGAGGCATGAGGGAGCTTTCTGGGGTGATAGAAATGTCTATCTTGATTTGGGTAGTGGTTACCTGGACACACACATTTACCAAAGTCCTAGAGTTACACAATTCAGATATGTGCATTTTACCATCTATAACATATACCACAACGAAAACAAATTCAAAAAACATTCCTGGTGTTCTGCGGGGCTATCTTTCCTCAGAATTGGCCGGCTGCATGTTGGCTGGCTGGCTGAGGTAACTGACAACGAAGGTAGATCTAGTGTAGAACCCAAAGGGCAAACTGTGCAACATGCAAGTTGCTATACATTGAAGTGCTACACATTTAGGGTTGCCCATAGGCCATGCTATTAATCACTTTACTATGTAATACTTGCTCTAAAATACAGATGATACAAGTAAATTCTATCGATAACTGTTTTGTATTTTTGATTCATCCAGAATGTTTTTTAATTGTTCAAGCTATAGAAAAATTGCCTCTATAAGAATACAGTAATATTCATACTCAAAAAAAAGAGTGCAGACCAAATTAATCCCTCCTTCATTTAAACAAAGTCTTCAAATGGCTTACTCTTTCTGTCCTACTCCCCATAAATTCCTTTTGTTCTAGAAAAAGAGTAAATTAAAAAAGAGGGGCTTCCCTGGTGGCACAGTGGTTGAGAGTCCGCCTGCCGATGCAGGGGACACGGGTTCGTGACCCGGTCCGGGAGGATCCCATATGCCGCGGAGCGGCTGGGCCCGTGAGCCATGACCGCTGAGCCTGTGCATCCAGAGCCTGTGCTCCACAACGGGAGAGGCCACAGCAGTGAGAGGCCCGCGTACCGCAAAAAA
>NW_020174149.1:6079050-6083364 GCF_003031525.2 Neophocaena asiaeorientalis asiaeorientalis
AAAAAAAAAAAAAAAAAAGAGTAGTTCAGCTCTGCCCCCGTAGTGTACTTACAAATACCTATGCATTTCTTTCTAATACACAATAGTAAATCAAAGTGTTATGGAGACTTTATTAGGCTTCCCTCCATCCCTCACCTCTTCTATGCACACAGTGCTCTGTGGTATAAGAGGAGCTTGCCTCCTGGAATAAATGACGTCTCCTGGAAAACTGGCTGAAGCAGTATTTTTAAGGCTGCAGTAATTCTCAAAGACCTGTAAGATACTTTTTCATCCTAATATTCTATTCTTACTGAGAATAAGAATCATGATTATTTTCATTATTCATTCTCTCCTATTGTTTATTCCTTTCCTGAAGTCATAATTTTCTCCTTGAGACATCCCAGTTGGTTGCTACAGAAATGATTATTTTGCTACAAACACAGAATTATGACATACAGTAAAGAATAAGCAGCAGAAGCAAAAGAACTCTTGGAAAAACTTAGTCCTGTTAAAGCCAAAAATAGCTGAAAACTGTTAAAACCGTGAGAGAAGTTGCCCAGTTTTTCATGAGGCAATAATTTATGTTGATATTTTCTCAAATGATTATCAGATCCATGGATGAAGAATTTATGGTTTGAATACATTTATGGGCACTAACACTTGCATTAGTAAAAGTCTATCCAAAGTTTTGAACTTAAATGTTCAAAGCAATCAATGACTTGATACTAGCAATAATCATTTAATTTTTTCCTACCTGTCATACCCCCAAAATATACTTATAACTCTACTTCAAACTCAGCCATTTAAGTTCCTGTGCAGTCATAATGACTATTAATATGTATATATATGTATATATAATATATATGTATGTATATAATGTGTATATATACATACATGTATATATGTATATAATGTGTATATACATATATGTATATATACAATTTAGTTATATGTTTTCTTTTGTTTTTATTATACATATTATTTCCCCCATTTTTACCTCATCTTAATATTTAGAATTTTAAAATTACATTTGAGAAACTACTTATCCTGGTTCCCTATAGTTGAATATTTATCTGGTATCAAATTTTTTTGCCGTTAGGAATGAACCTGCTATAAATATCTTGATAATAGGTCTTGAAAGAAATTCTCAGAATTAACTCAGAGAAGTTGGGTTTTAGGGTAAAAAGTATGAGAATTTTAACATCCCATACTGCCCTACATACACATCCACGTAGAACATTTGTTAAATGGTGGCCCTCATCATCCACACTTACTTTATGGCAGGTAATGTGTATGGGTTTTACAAGTCAGGGAAACCAGAACAAGAGGAAGTTCCAAAGAATTTGGGAGAAGAAGGCAAACCCTGCATACACTGAGGTCCAAGGAAGCTAAGCAACTTGACTCAGGCCTCACTTGTGAAAAGGGCATGTTTGGAAGCTGGTCTTCCTTTCCCCACTTAATTCTTTCCCCTGCACTGAGCGGTGCTTCTTAGGGAGCTCCCAGAGTCTTGGGAAGGCCCTGAGGAACTCAGTGTGTTCCTGACTCTGTTTAGTTTGTTGATTTTTGTGTCCTTTCTCTTCCAAAATGATTTCAGGCAGATTATACAGAGAGACATAAAATACAGTAGAATAATGCCAAAATAAAAAGATAATCAGGTCAAAGAGAAACTATGAGCAAGCAAAGTATTATATATTCCCAAAATACATACTTTAAGATCATATGGAGTTGGAAAAGATGTGACATGAATTTCACTCTGAGGAAAGAGGGAAATAAAAAACAGCACCTGATAAACCAGCTGCCCAAGAGAAGAATAGCACCCTGTCACTGAACTCGTGTCTTAGCATCTCGAACTCCAAGACATTGCTAAGTCATACTTTCATTTCAGCTATGTAGATTTTAAGCTTCCCAGCTGTGACCTGTGCTGCCACTGAAATAGGCCAAATTTATAAAGCCTGGACCCCCAAGTGCCTCGAACTTGATGACTGAATTTTGACGACTGCCATCAGGTGGGTAGTGATACAGGCTTGAGGGGGAGAATTTAGGCATAAGTACCTGAGTCTAAAACTGTTCTGTCCCATTTGAATTTGATTTTAAATACTTCTTTTCTGATTATAGAAGTAATATATAATATAGTCTTATTGCAGAAAATGGAAAAACTACAAAGAAGAAAATAAATGTCACTATAAATCTGCATATAGATTTTTTAAACCTTTAGGTGTATTTCTTTCCATAGGTATGGTTTTATATGTATGTATATAAATATATACACATTTTTGTGTGTGCATGCATGTACGTATGTACATATATGTACATATAATACACACACATCTAGACACTCCAGACAGAGCAAATGGGAAAGAGGCATCCTGAAAAGATTCTCTGAAGTCCTGCACTGTAACTGTTGGGGGTTCAAAACAATCTCTGACCTTATCGTAGGGGGAAAGGAAATTAGGTTAAGGACTCCAAATCCCTTCACATGGTAGTCCCTCCATTTTTCTAAGACTCATATCCCTCAGTAAAATGTGGCAGTTCTTGATATGGGTCCCACATATTTATTGTTGGGGTTAATACATATATGTGTGTTTTTTTTACACTGCAAACAAAAATATTTGTTCTATTATATATCCCCCTTACCACTTATAATATCTATAGACATTTGTGTCTGGATGCCTGACTAAATTCTCTTTTAACTACAAGAATTTTTTCCTGCAGAAGTTTTCTCAGAATGAAGTATTTCCTGAAAATAATGATAATGTTATCGCCTCCTTGTCAACTGGCAAGTTTTGAAAACTCATTATACTTAGCGATTATCTTTCTAAATATGAATGGTATGCCAACATTCTTTTTCTCATCATTAAACTTTGTGAATCATAACTTTCATGTCTATAATTACTACTTCCATTATCCCTTAATGAATACCTATATGTGACCCTTGAAGGGATTAAAGAAAAAATAAGCCAACAAGAAAAATAAATAAAAATTATCTATTCCATTAATTCTTGCTTTCCTGGGCATATCCTTCTTTCCTTCCCCATCCTATGTATCAGTCTCATGTCTGCATTATAGGAGAACAAGACCAGCAGGCACTGAGAAAAACAAATGTGAGCCCTGGAGGTAGCTAGATCTTCCTAAACTGTATCATGTGCTCCAATTTACAGGGACCCTAGTATGACATACAGAATTTACCCACAATTTTATTTGTTTTTAAATTTTTATTGGAGTATAGTTGCTTTACAATACGGTGTTTACACTGTAAAGTGAATCAGCTATATATATAGATATATCCCCTCTTTTTTGTATTTCCTTCCCATTTAGATCACCACAGAGCACTGAGTAGAGTTCCCTGTGCTATACAGTAGGTTCTCATTAGTTACCTATTTTATACATAGTATCAATAGTGTATATAGATGGGCAGAGTCAAGATGGCGTAACAAGAGTACGTGGAATTCACGTCTCCACAGAATTAGGGCACCTACTAGGCACCAGTGGGGGACCACGGACACCTAAGGGGACGGGAGGAACCCCCAGCGACTGGGTAGGACATGGGGTGTGGGGGGAGTGAAGGGGGAGGAGAAGTGGAGGTGGGACAGGACTGGCACCCCTGAAGGGCGGCTGAGGGAGGGGAAGGGATCCCACGCCCCAAGGGGGAAATTGGGGAACCACTGGGAGGGCAGAGGATCAAAAGGGAGTATGGCCAGGTTTCCCCTGCCCACTTGGGCGCCCAGGAAACTGCTGAGATCCTGGGGCCTGATCCTCTGCCCACCGAGGCCCCCTCCAGCCACGTGGGTCCTGAGGGAATGGAAGGGCGGGAAGGGGGAGCAAAAGTAAAGGCCGGACCTCTAGGACCGGCACCCCAAGGGGTGGCTGGGGCTAGTGGAGGAGTTCCTACACCCAGCAGGACCCACCCACAGTTAGGGGTCCAGTGGGGACAGGGGAAACCCTGGGGGAGATAGGGGGAGGGGCACGAAGGAACAGAAGGGAATGCAGCCAGTGCCTTCCCTGACCACTTAGGCACCAGGGAGCCTGTTGGGCTCCCCGGCCTAATCCTCTGCCCTCAAAGCCTCCTTCCTGCAGTGCAGAGCCCAAGCCCCGCCCCTACAACCCCACCAGGGCCTGACCTCTACACTCGGAGACCCCTCCAAGGTGCTGGGCCTAAACCCCGCCCACACACCCTCACTCAGGGCCCTACCTCCAAACTCCAGAACCCCACACTCCAGAGGCCCTCCTTTCTGCGTTCCTCTCTGCTTCCATGCAGGTCCTAAGCAGAGGCCCCGCCTAAGCCCTGTTCCCAGGGCCTTTTCTGGCTATGTGGGTCCTGACCCTAGGCCCCCCCCC
>NW_020174149.1:6084573-6090708 GCF_003031525.2 Neophocaena asiaeorientalis asiaeorientalis
CCCCTGACTAAACTCTGCCTCCATAGCCAAGGCTTTTTTTTTTCTTTTTTCCTCTTTTAGATTAGGGTTGTGTTTTACCTTGTTGATTCATTGTTGTTGATTCTTTTATATTTTTATTTTTCCTAATAAATCTTTTATTTTTCTAATTTTATTTTATTCTTTATACTTTGTTATTGTTCTCTCCTTTTGGCTTGTTCCCCCTCCCCCCTTTTATTTTTTTTTTCTGTTGTGTTTTTATTTTATCTTGTTGCAGTTGTTTCAATTACAGTTTCATTTTTCCTAATATATGTTTTATCTTGCTAATTTTATTTTGTTTTTTATTCTTTGATATTGCACTGCTCCTTTTTTTCTTTCTTCTTTTCTTTTTTTAACCAGGCCACAAAGCTTGTGAGATCTTGGTTCCTAGGCCGGAGGTTGGGCCCAAGCTCCTGTGGTGAGAACTCTTGAGTCCAAACCGCTGGACTAACAGAGACCCTCAGGGAATATTAATTGCAGTGAGGACTTCTGAAGGTCCTCAACTAAGCAACAAGACCTGGCTCTATCCAACTGCCTGCAAAGTCCAGTGCTGGACGTCTCAGACTAAACAACCAGTAAGACAGGAATACAGCACCACCCACCAAAAAAAAAAAAAAAAATGAAACAACAAAAAAATATGTTACAGACAAAGGAGCAAGGTTAAAAACCCACAAGACCAAATAAATGAAAACGACATAGGCAACCTACCTGAAAAAGAATTCAGAGTAATGATAGTAAAGATGACCCAAAATCTCAGAAACAAGACTGGAGAAAATACAAGAAACATTTAACAAGGATCTAGAAGAACTAAAGAGCAAACAAATGGTGATGAACAACACAATTACTGAAATTAGAAATACTCTAGAAGGAATCAATAGCAGAATAACTGAGGCAGAAGAACGGATAAGCGAGCTAGAAGATAAAATGGTGGAAATAACAGCCTGGGAGCAGCATAAAGAAAAAAGAATGAAAAGAATTGAGGACAGTCTCAGAGACCTCTGGGACAACATTAAATGGACCAACATTCGAATTATAGGGGTCACAGAAGAAGAAGAGAAAAAGAAAGGGTCTGAGAAAATATTTGAAGAGATTATAGTTGAAATTTTCCCCAACATGAGAAAGGAAATAGTCAAGTCCAGGAAGCACAGAGAATACAATACAGGATAAATCCAAAGAGAAACACGCTGAGACACATGTTAATCAAACTATCAAAAATTAAATACAAAGAAAAAATATTAAAAGCAGCAAGGGAAAAGGAACAAATAACATACAAGAGAATCCCCATAAGGTTAACAGCTGATTTTTCAGCAGAAACTCTGGAAGCCAGAAGGGAGTGGCCAGACATACTGAAAGTGATGAAAGGGAAAAAACTACAACCAAGATTACTCTACCCAGCAAGGATCTCATTCAGGTTCAATGCAGAAATTAAAACATTTACAGATAAGCAAAAGTTAATAGAATTCTGCACCAGCAAACCAGCTTTACAACAAATGCTAAAGGAACTTCTCTAGGCATGAAACACAAGAGAAGGAAAAGACCTACAAAAAAAACCCTAAAACAATTAAGAAAATGGTAATAGGAGCATACATATTGATAATTACCTTAAATGTAAATGGATTAAATGCTCCAACCAAAAGACCTAGACTGGCTGAATGGGTACAGAAACAAGACCTGTCCATATGCTGTCTACAAGAGATCCACTTCAGACCCAGGGACACATACAGACTGAATGTGGGGGGATGGAAAAGGATATTCCATGCAAATGGAAATCAAAAGAAAGCTGGAGGAGCAATTCTCATATCAGACAAAACAGACTTTAAAATAAAGACTATTACAAGAGACAAAAGAAGGACACTACATAATAATCAAAGGATCGATCCAAGAAGAAGATATAACAATTGTAAATATTTATGCACCCAACATAGGTGCACCTCAATACATAAGGCAAATGCTAGCAGCCATTAAAGGGGAAATCGACAGTAACACAATCATAGTAGGGGACTCTAACACCCCACTTTCACCAATGGACAGATCATCCAAAATGAAAATAAATAAGGAAACACAAGCTTTAAATGACACATTAAACAAGATGGACTTAATTGATATTTATAGGACATTCCATCCAAAAACAACAGAATATGCTTTCTTCTCAAGTGCTCATGGGACATTCTCCAGGATAGACCACATCTTGGGTCACAAATCAAGTCTTGGTAAATTTAAGACAATTGAAATCATATCAAGTATCTTTTCCAACTACAGTGCTATGAGAATAGATATCAATTACAGGAAAAATACAAACACATGGAGGCTAAACAATATGCTACTAAATAACCAAGAGATCACTGAAGAAATCAAAGAGGAAATCAAAAAATACCTACAGACAAATGACAATGAAAACATGATGACCCAAAACCTATGGGATGCAGCAAAAGCAGTTCTAAGAGGTAAGTTTATACCAATGCAATCCTACCCCAAGAAACAAGAAAAATCTCAAATAAACAACCTAACCTTACACCTAAAGCAATTAGAGAAAGAAGAACAAAAAAACTCCCAAAATAGAAAAACTACAAGCCAGTATCACTGATGAATACAGATGCAAAAATCCTCAACAAAAGACTAGCAAACAGAATCCAACAGCACATTGAAAGGAACATACATCATGATCAAGTGGGGTTGATCCCAAGAATGCAAGGATTCTTCAATATATAGAAATCAGTCAATGTGATATACCATATTAACAAATTGAAGGATAAAAATCATATGATCATCTCAATAGATGCAGAAAAAGCTTGTGACAAAATTTAACACCCATTTATGATAAAAACCCTCCAGAAAGTAGGCATAGAGGGAACCTACGTCAACATAATAAAGGCCATATATGACAAACTCACAGCCAACACCATTCTCAATGGTGTAAAACTGAAACCATTTCCACTAAGATCAGGAACAAGACAAGGTTGCCCAGTCTCACCACTGTTATTCAACATAGTTTTGGAAGTCCTAGACATGGCAATCAGAGAAGAAAAAGAAATAAAAGGAATAAAAATTGGAAAAGAAGAAGTAAAACTGTCACTGTTTGCAGATGACATGATACTATACTATACATAGAGAATCCTAAAGATGCTACCAGAAAACTACTAGAGCTAATCAATGAATTTGGTTAAGTTGCAGGATACAATATTTATGCAACAGCTCATGAAGCTCAATATCAAAAAAAAACCACCCAATCCAAAAATGGGCAAAAGACCTAAATAGACATTTCTCCAAAGATACAGTTTGTCAACAAACACATGAAAAGATGCTCAACGTCACTAATCATTAGAGGAATGGAAATCAAAACTACAATGAGGTATCACCTTACACCAGTCATAATAGCCATCATCAAAAAATCTACAAACAATAATTGCTGGAGAGTGTGTGGAGAAAAGGGAACCCTCTTGCACTGTTGGTGGGAATGTAAATGGATACAGCCACTATGGAGAGCAGTATGGAGGTTCCTTAACAAACTAAAAATAGAACTACCATATGACCCAGCAATCCCACTACTGGGCATATACCCTGAGAAAACCGTAATTCAAAAAGAGTCATGTACCATAATGTTCATTGCAGCACTATTTACAGTAGCCAGGACATGCAAGTAATCTAAGTGTCCATTGACAGATGAATGGATAAAGAATATGTGGCACGTATATAAAATGGAATATTCCTCAGCCATAAAAAGAAATGAAATTGAGCTATTTGTAGTGAGGTGGATGGAGCTAAAGCCTGTCATACAGAGCAAAGTAAGTCAGAAAGAGAAAAACAAATACCGTATGATAACACATATATATGGAATCGAAAAAAAAAAAGGTTCTGATGAACTAGGGACAGGACAGGAATAAAGATACAAACATAGAGAATGGACTTGAGGGCACGGGGAGGGAGAAGGGTAAGCTGGGACGAAGTGCGAGAGTAACAATGACATATATACACTACCAAATGTAAAATAGATAGCTAGTGAGAAGCAGCTGCATAGCACAGGAAGATCAGCTCGGTGCTTTGCGACCACCTAGAGGGATGGGATACGGAGGGTGGTAGGGAGACAGAAGAGGGAGGGGATATGGGGAAATTAACACAACAGAAATTAACATAACATTGTAAACCAGAAATTAACACAACATTGTAAAGCAATTATACTCCAATAAAGATGTTAAAAAAAATAGTGTATATATGTCAATCCCAGTCTCCCAATTCATCCCACCCTCCATAGTTTTAAATAATACTTATTTTCCTTTAAATTACATAAGTGACATAATGGATACAAGAAACTGAGGACACTACAAAGCACAAATAAAAAAATTCAAGCTACTCAGAATGGTCATATCCCCAGTTAACTTCTGTTTTACCTTGGCTTTCCACAGGAAGAGCCTTAGACAAGGGCTCACGTGCAGGTTGTTTCTTTCGGGAAGTGATCCCGGGGAAAAACAGTGGAGGACTGGAGATACGGAAATAGGGAAGGATGGAAAGGCAATTCAAAGGTATATTATCAAATTACTGACCAATCTGGGCAAGTAGGACTCAGTCACTGGGTACCATCTGAGGAGATGAGACATATAGAATGTGCTGTAGATTGTCCGTTCAAGAGATGTTAACAGTGGGTATCATTCAGTGGTGTGGTACAGCCTGTTTGGCTGAGCTTGGCCCAGTCTACGGTGCATGTCTCTTGCCAACTTTGTGTTCAGTGACATCAGGTTGGTTGCTTGAAACTGACCGCAGTGGGAGTATTTCCCAGAGGGAAATTGGTGAATGCCACAAATCAGGCCTCTTTTTGTCATAGAGCTGATGTTAAACACTTGCCAGCACACCACTTAAAATATTTATTCACTGACTCCCACCTTCCCTTGGTCAGGGGTCACCATACGGGGCATGAACTCTCTTGCTCTTCCAAATCTGCACAGACCTCAGAAGGTTGGGAGGGTTTCTGCAGATGAATCAGTAGGTTGAGAAAACACATGCTCACCTGGTTTCAACAGCAATGACTAAAGTGAAAAGGCTGAGTAAGGGGATGTGAGGCACAAGAAATATCCAATCCAAGCACTATAAATATTTAGATGGTTCTCTTCCCGTGTGTGTGGGCACCCCACGTGCACGCACACATAAAAGCACAGCTTTGCACTCACCAAAATGGCATCATACCAGCCATACTTTGTCTCCTTCTCAGCTTTCACTTCACAATAGATGGTGAACATTTTCTGTATCAACAAATATGCTTCAGTGGTTGCAAATGATCGGAGATACCATAAAGTATTTTACTAATCTTCCACTGTTGCACATCTAGGCTGTTTCCAATTTCATGCCATCATAAATAGGGATATGATGTACATATTTATACATATATCTTTATACACATTCTGATAAATTCCTTGAAGTAGACTTACTGGGTCAGAGGGAATGCATATTTTTAAGAATTTTTATCATATTGCTTAGCCCATAATATGACTATCAACAAGGCCCATACCTCATGAGCTTTTGAAGTCTTTTCTAACTTTATTATTCTATAATTCTCTCATTCTAATGTGGAAGTATCAATGATTCTTGTAGGATTAGTATAAACCACAATAAATATATTGTTCATGACTCCACATCCATAGACCTGAATCGTATATACTTTTGAAAACAAAACAAAGCCATTTTACTTTAAGAGTTATACCTCCATAAAGAAATAATACATTATCCATATTTATGATCCTTAGCAACAAACTTGGAGCAACTTAAAGACTGATTTTTTTTAAGACTTTAAAACTTAAGTAAGACATTCCTATAACTGCTATTAATCACCAGTCTTAAACATATTACCCTAGCCTGTCTTTAGACTGAAGAATGCTTTTGTCTATAAATCCACCCTACATAGCTATTTTATTTGGAAAAGAGCATAATGACAAATGATTCATTGTTCCTGGACCAAGTAGTATCATTCTGGAACAAAAGGAAAGAGAAAAATAGTAACAAACATTGTTGTGATATTTTTAAATTTGGATTGATGTGATTCTTCAACACTGTTCTAATCTATCATACTTTCTGTTTTATTCTATTTTTTCTAGTTAGATTTTTTTTTTTTTTTTTTTTTTTTTTTTTTTTTTT
>NW_020174149.1:6090917-6235301 GCF_003031525.2 Neophocaena asiaeorientalis asiaeorientalis
TTTTTTTTTTTTGCGGTACGCGGGCCTCTCACTGTTGTGGCCTCTCCCGTTGCGGAGCACAGGCTCCGGACGCACAGGCTCAGCCGCCATGGCTCACGGGCCCAGCCGCTCCGCAGCATGTGGGATCTTCCCAGAGTGGGGCACGAGCCCGCGTGCCCTGCATCGGCAGGCGGACTCAACCACTGCGCCACCAGGGAAGCCCTGGTTTGATCTTTAATAACAAAAAAGAATGTTTGAAATCTTACGTACGGGCTCACTCATTCACAACTCAAGACGTTGTTACTGCATTTAATTCTATTGCTCTGTAAGAGTTTAGAAAATACAGAATCACTGCAACAATGCTGACACAGGGTTTTCTGAAAGGCTTCAAAGACAACATTCATCACAAATGTTTAATGAGCACCTTCTCTGGTCTAGTCGCAGTACTAGGTGCCAGTAAGCCAGACAGACACCTTCCCTGAACTCACAGAGCTGGTAGTTCAAAACCATACTCTAAAATGGAAATAGTGAAATTAAGAAGCAAATGCCCAACTTCTACATGCTTTATCCCACCTTCCACTGCCTTCTCAGATGCCAAACCACCTCTTTGGGGTCACTTCCTTTATGAACAATGGAGGGCCAGGTACTGGTCTAACTTTTAAGGAAAAGTTCATAAAAGTGATTTGCCAGATTGAATCACACCCCCAATGCATCCATTTTTATAGCAGAGATCAACAAAGAAGTAGCATGAATAACACACATACCTATTTTAATTGATATCAACTGTATACTTAGTCTTTCTCTAGGTGGTTAACATCTCCCCCCTTTTCATACATAAACAGAGATCCTCTGAAAAGCTTAGTTATTGGCATAACAGGACTGTCCTCAGTGACCATAGACTTTAAGAGGTTAGTATTGGCTTCCAGGGCAAGATGGTCCTGGGTAAAACTGTGAGGGTAACAGCCACTGATCATGGGTGCCCTCTCCTCAGTGATGCCAGAGGCCTCCCTCCCACCCTCTGCATCCAACCTTTTACACTTTTGCCATCCTTTCCTTATCAAAGGTTTTTTAGTAATTAATCTGATATTAATGCCCGGAGAGTAATAAAATGCAAATTTTAGCAGAAAACAAAGCTTTAAGTTAACGGGATAGCTCTAAATAAGTAATTGAAGGCATTGGTGAGCATAGAGAATATATTTGGGCAAAACAAATGAAAACTCAGGGTAGGTGCAGGCATCAGGACACAGCAGGAAAAGCCCAAATTCTGGATGACAAAACACACCACCTGGGTTCAAATTCTGTCAGTTTCTTCAAGTGCCAAATGGGAATAATGGCATCTGTTTTGTAAGATTTTATCTTTTCATAATGTGGATTATGTATGATAATGTCTGTAAAGCACATGGACCACTGTGAGTGCTTGATAAATATTGGCTATTGTTGTTATGCCTTTGAAGTTAGATGCCTTTGAAGTTGTGAATTCTGTATAAGAGCACGTCTTCAGTCCCTTTTCCTATCTGTAAAGTGGGATGCAACAGGGTTCTTGCGCTGAGTCTGAACTCCAGTAATTTGAAATTGATGGAAAAACATCGAAGGGAGTGTGGAAAGAACAGATCAAAAATTTTAAACTTCAGTTTGTTTTTCTAGAGAAAACAGTGGTTCTTATACTTAAGTTTGCATTAGAAGCACTAAGAAAACTTTTCCCCCTTTTCATGTTAATTTATTCAGCACATATTAACTGCAAACATACTGTGAGCCACATATATTCTTTCCTCCGGAAATTTGCTTTCAAATGGAATGTCTGGGGCCCATTCCTAAGAAATTCTGATTCAGAAGATCTTGGGCAGGTCCTAGGGGATCTGCATTTTGAAAAAGCACACTAGTCGTTCTGAGGCGGGACAGCTGTGGACAAACTGAGAAACATGGCTGGAGAAAGTGTGTCTTGATTTACACTTTGAGAATACACTGTTTTGGGAAAGTCTCTTTAATGAGTCTTTCGGTAATTCAAAGGAAAAACAAATCTACTCAGAAGTGGAAAGATTTAAGACAATGAAATCTAAATAGATCAGCAAAGTAAAATAAAAGGCCGTCTTCATTGTGAGTGAGATGAAATCTTGGCAGATTGTTTCTTGTAGGATATGATTGTTTGTTCTTAATGTAGCTTTAGATTACTATGAATCTGGACATGATTTTGCTTCCTAAAGAGTTACCAAATAGTTTCACCAGGAGAGCTGGAGCAGAGGAAGGAGAGAAAGTCTAGATTGTTTTTTGCAGGTGGGAAGCCTGCAAAGGGTGGGAGTGGGACTGGGAATGGCAAAGTCCAACACCTTTAGTTCTGTGTATGGCTCCCTTTGGTGTTACTTTAGACAAAATGTCCCAAACTTTGGAAAAGGTAACATGTCAGGTTGAATCCTGATGCACTGCCCTGTTGGTGATAGGAGTGAGATGTTCGTTGAAGGTCAGGGCTTCTTGGATGGTCAGCCATCCTGGAAGGTAGAAGATCCTCAACTGCAAGGTCCTCATTCATGCATTGGTTGGGGCCTGGGCTCTGGGGAGAAGAAAACTGAGTCTAGGGTGTTCTTGTGGGAAGGTACCAGCCATTGCAAGATGCTGGCTGCACGCCAGGGAGGAGGAGACACAGCTAGCAGGTGACTCCCATGTGGAAGCGTGCCTATTATGACAGCTTGAAGGTTCTTGCTTTTATTTTGATTTTTTACTTGTTTCTTTTTGTTATTTCCAATCCTTCAGTAAAGGTGAGCAAATTCAGCAGATTTTTCAACTCTCAAATGTTGAGTCAATACCATGTTCTAAGATACAACAGTGAACTTGACATCCTACATCGGTGGGTCTTTCTAACTTTAACCTTGGGGTCTGAAGGGAATTAAGGAATGAGTTGGTGTCCAAATTGGACCAGGCTGTATGATGGGGTTTACACAAAACACCAGCACTCTTTCTGAGCACCTGGCAGGATTTGCTTTGGACCTAGAAAGATCTGACTGTTTAATCCCTCTTGAGGCTATGACTGATGGTCTGTCCCCTTTCCCCCTATAGAAAATCCTTTTTAATGTGGACTTGCTCAGTACAGATTTTTACTAATGGTCTTGAAGAGCTTATGTGAGCAGTTTGAACTCTAAAATATTACACTAGACATTCCACTCTTTCCGCTAAAAACATTGGCTTCTGCTAGAAGTATAAGTAGAAACTGCCTGATCAGTTTTGATGAAAATGAGAATTGCGTATAATCAGCAGTTATTTCTTTGGCATCCACATAGCAGTCTGTTTGCTTTCTTTAAGCAAGCTCAAATCACTCACCATCTTATTTTAATTTAAGAAAAAAATTTTCCATTACAGATGTAATACCTGCTTTTATTGAAAATTTACAAATAAAATCGAAGGAAAAAATGTATCAATGGTCTCACTTAGAAATATTGTGTGATTTATTTTCCTTTCCATGTATATGTTTTTACATAATTGCAATTACATGGTATACACAAAATTGCATATGCTGGTTTCCTAAAAGTCTGTTTTAAAAATATTTGTTGGGGCTTCCCTGGTGGCGCAGTGGTTGAGAGTCTGCCTGCCGAAGCAGGGGACACGGGTTCATGCCCCGGTCCGGGAAGATCCCACATGCCGTGGAGTGGCTAGGCCCATGAGCCATGGCTGCTGAGCCTGCGCGTCCGGAGCCTATGCTCCGCAACGAGAGGCCACAACAGTGAGAGGCCCGCGTACCACAAAAAAAAAATATATATATATATATATTTGTTAACTACCTAAGTGCTCGTCAACAGATGAACAGATAAAGAAGTGTGGTGTGTGTGTATATATATATACATATACTCATATATATATATTCATATACATATACTCATATATATATATAATGGAACATTAGCCATAAAAAAGAATGAAATATTGCCATTTGCAGCAATATAGATGGACCTAGAGATTATCGACTAAGTCAGACAGAGAAGGACATGTATTATATGGTATCACTTATATGTGGAATCTAAAAAAATGATACAGATGAACTTATTTAAAAAACAGACTCATAGAAATAGAAAACAAATTTACGGTTACCAAAGGGGAAAGGGGAGGAAAGGGATAAATTAGGAGTTTGAGATTACCATGTACACACTACTACATATAAATAAACAACAAGGACCTACTGTATAGCACAGGGAACTATATTCAATATCTTATAATAACCTATAATGGAAAAGAATCTGAAAAAGAATACATATATATTCTTATATACATATATAACTTTGATGTACACCTGAAACTAATACATTATTGTTAATCAATTATAATTCAATTTAAAAAACACCAAAAAAGTGGTCAATTATGTAAAAAGAAAATCTGCTAACTATATGAAGCAGGAAAAAAATCACTTAGAAATTCACTGCCCAGATATACTTTGGGTGCATTTCCTTGCAATTCCTTTTCCATACTTTTTTTCCCACACGATTGCAATTATCTTGGATTAAAGATTTGTTAACTCAGGACCATTTGCAGATCCTGTAAGAAAGAGGGTATGAAGAGGTGCAGGGACATATCAGATCTGTTACTTGGTGGTTTAGTAGTCTTTCCCAATCAAACCTCTATGACTCAGCACTCATTCAGTATGACTTTTAAGAGTACAGAAAACCAAAAAAAAAAAAAAAAGAGTACAGAAAACCATCAGTCATGTTCAATGGCAGAAAAAAAAAAGAGGCCATTATGTTGCACTATGTCATGCTGTTTTTGTGCAGGGAAAGCACCTTTAAAAAGTAATTCTTCTGGTTCAGTTTCTTAACAGAGTGACCAGTGTAGCCATTGTTAGCAAGCAGTGGAAGAGAACACGATCCATTACTGTTGTCAGTGGCCATGAAGCATGCAGAAGATTTCCTGAAATGCAAGTTGAAGGATATGGCTCAATGAGCCCATTTCCTGGCACTGGAAACTGGAAAGAGGCGCACAGGACAGGCTGTGTTGAAGGAAGCACAGCAGGGCCAAGCTTTGCCCCTGCACTTGGACCCTTGCTGGAGCTCCTGATTTTAGGTCCTGACCTGAGTAGATGAGGGATCTTCTGACCTTTGAGCTACAACTTCCTCTTTTGGGAATTCTTAATTTTCATTGATATCTTGGTCATCTGAATATACCTTATAGAAATTCCTCAAGTAGGATACAGGAATGGTTCATGTTCTGAGATGCCACATCCTTGAGATTCACATATATATGTGAGATTCTGGTGTCACGATCCTTTTCCTAAAGTCTGCAGACACATCTTCATTGTCTTCTAGAATTTGCTATTGTAGAGGCCAAGTCTGGGGTGAGCTGATTTGTACCCTTTTGTAGGTAACCTTTCATTCTCCCGGCTTGTTTGGATTGTTCTTTGTTTTTAATTTAATAATTTTTCTAGAATATGTATAATGGAAATACTAATTTTGTAAAGCCCCTGGATATACCTTCTGTCTATGCCACTCAGTTTATTATTATTTTTTCCTTTCTCCTGCAGCTCTTCCACCATAAAGGCTGGACTTGAAGCCAGCCCCCCAGGGGTGGAGACATCAGGATTAAAGAAGGCTCTAGAGCACAGAAGGAGGAAGATGTTGTGGAAATGCTGTTGACGGAAACAACTGGGCCTTGACTAAACCGGAAGAACACACCAGGAGTCACTCCAGGGCCTGGAGGTGGAGGCTGACACTCACACACAGCCTGGGACTGCTCTTCCCCGAACACCTGCATGGCTCACCTCCTCACTTCCTTCAGGGCTCTGCTCACATGTCAGCTCCTTAGGGAGGCCGGCCTCCCCTGACCACTTTGTCCCCACTCGCACCCCATCCCTACATTCCTGTCCCCTTATCCTGCTTTGGTCTCCTCCATAGCACTTAACCCACCTGACATAGAACAGGTTCACTTCCACGCTGTCTAGCAGGATTCTTTCTGCTTTGCTGGGCTTCATTAGACCCACTTCATCATCACTCTGAATGAATGGAACACAAGAAAAACTTGAGATTTCCGTGTTCCCCCTATAGCACTTTTTCATAGGGGCCACACACCTCCCAAGGTGCACTATTACTCCCATCTCTCTCTCTCACCTCCTGCTGAGTTGTTTTCTGAGTGTCAATCTCTAAATGGACATAAAACTGATCTATGTCTTGCTCGATGGAAACTGCACAAGATCTTATTTATTTTTGTTCACTCCTGTATCCCTAGCTTCTAGAACAGTGCCTGGCATGCACATCGTAGGCATGCAATAAATAATTGTTGAGTAAATTCAGGAATGTATCTAATGGACAAATTTGAGAGAAGAGAGTTAGTTCGAAAATGGGAGAGTTTAGCGGTAGAGACAGGGCCCTGACTGCCTCAAAAAGCAGCCATCATCTAATAGGACAGTTCCTCATTTTCTGCTTGGCCTAGACTTGTATTCGTGCAGCAAGGGGGTGGTGAAGGGATAAATGGTTTTCTACCTAGATAGACAATCTCCTTTTCTCGAGGCAAGAACTGGGAAGACCTACCAGATTCTGGCAGTGGGTTAACTGTCCTTGTTTTCAGTATTGTGATTTTTTGTTTCCTGGGTCTTCATATGAATTTTAGTAGGAAGGTAGGCAATGCTGTTTCAGGGCTTCTACCCAGATTTGCCATTTCAAACTGGACATGTAGTTATACTTTTAGTTTACTTTGAACACCTCACAGAGAATGAAAAGGTAAACTAGAGGCAGCTCAATTCATCCCCCAAAGGGCAGGCAAGAGACTGCAGGTCTACATCATGTCCGTACTATGGAATATTTTACAAGAATATTTTGTATTGCTCCCAAGCATAATACATACAAATACTTTTTACCAATTTATATTGGCCACACTTACTATTCTTATTTGGTGTGCATTAATGAGTTTTTACTGTCTTAGAGAAAAGGAGCCTAAATGATTAACTAAAACATTTGGTTCCAGATTGTACATCAGTTTTATCAAGTTATAAAATGCAAGGAGTGAAGATTAAAAGAAAAGTAGCATCCAAACCCACAGAAACAAATTAAATGTATTTAATTGATTCCTTGGCAGTTTATTGATGCCAAGACTCTTTTTCCATTGAAAAACTGTAAATTTTCCCTTTTATCTTCCATGAAGCATGTCAGAATAAACTGGTGACTGCATAATTAATATACAGGTATTTTGTGATATTTCGATAATGGGCTTCCCTTCTTCTAATCTTATAGTTCAGACCACATACTCTCAGTTTGTTGATAATGCATTTGGTTGCAGCCTGAGATATTTCCAGGTGTAAAGCCAGGTTCACATTTTTGCTTTGAAGAGGCAGAAATTCCAAACAAATACAGATGGTCAGACCATAAACTTAATTAAAATTTCAACTTTACTGGATGCTACACTAAATATGGCCATAATGCCAAGAGAAATACATGAAAAATCCATTTGTATCCACATCCTACTGCTTCCACATAGTATAAAATACCAGAATGCTAAGTATGTGTTTGTGTATGTGTGTGTGAGAGCATGTGTGCCTTAATCTAGCTTTCTCTTTTGGCTTGGCTGTCACACTAGTCATGTTTTGACCAATAAAAGATGGGTTTTAATTAAAATCTGGGATTGGCCAGCTGTACATCTGTTAACTTTTCCTATATAATTCTCAAGCAGTAATTTAGATACGTTCTGAAGGACTGTGATTTCCTCTCTTTTTGTGCAAATCTGGAACATTTTAATCTTCCTAATTAGCCCAGAATATGTATTTATATTAAAATTATATAGAGATAATAACTCATTTCAGGAGGGTAATAAAGGTCATTCATAGGAAAGTGAAACTGAGCTTTCTTAGAGAACTTGAAGGGGAGGAAGGGACCCAGCCCTGTCACCTGAAGATGAGGACTCGTGTTCTGGAGAGGACAAGTGAGAAGGAATAGTCCAGGGTGGCTTGATCACACTGAGCCTCATGCAGGCTGGGCAGGAAGGGCTGAAAGGACAGCTGGGGCCACATTTGACTGGTCTGATTGGCCCTCTGATGGGATACCATCCACAGTTTCCAACAGGTGTCTTAGGTCAAATTCCCCAGAGAGATGAACCTAAGGCCAAGGCTCATACGCAAGGACTTCATTGGTGAGTGTGATCCCAAAGAGGGGCGGAGACACAAAGCAGGGAGAAGGGTATACTTCAAATTGGCCACCACTCTGGTCAACTGGTTGCTCTATAAGTTTTTCTGAGGGGCCTAATAAAATGCATCTCAGGACCCTCTGTTATGGGCTGAATTGTGTCCCCCCCCAAATTTATAAGCTAAAACCTTAACCCCCAGTATTTCAGAATGTGACTATTTGAAGATAGGGTCTTTAAAGAAGTGATTAAGTTAAAATGAGACTGTTAGGGTGGGCCCTAATCCAATCTGACTGATGTTCTTTTAATAAAAGGAAAATTTGGAAACACAGAGTCACCAGGGATGTGTACACACAGAGGAAAGAGCATGTGAGGACACAGGGAGAAGGTCTCCATCTACAAGCCAAGGAGAGAGGTCTCAGAAGAAACCAATCCTGCCAATACTTGGATCTTGAACTTCTTTCTGGCCTCCAGAACTGTGCAACAATAAATTTCTGTTGTCCAAGCCACTCAGTCTGTGGTGTTTTATTATGGCAGCCCTAGCAAACACATACACCCTCTGACAAGGCAGAAGAAGGGGTAAAGGTTTTGCCTGGGAGTGCTCACTGCCAGCACTTCTGGGCTGCATGTGCTCCTGTGTCAAGCAGTTTCCCCTGGAGTCTCACGCACTGGTGTCAAAAGGGATGTCCTAGGGCAGGAGGTGACAGGGGCACAGCTGGGTTTAAGGTGAGGCCCTGGGAGGTAGCCAACGGGAGAAGCAGATTGGAGCCTGTGCAGGACTGGGCTGCAGTCCTGGGGTGAAAAGTGGGTAGGGAGGGATGGCTGGAAAAAGAGATAGGTAAGACTGAGAGAAACTGAAGTGGTGTCTGATACACAGGTTAATAATGATATTGATATTAGTAATGATAATGAGTGATGATTATTGAGGCCATTCTATGTGCCAGACACTGGGACATGCACTTTACATAAACTATCTCATTTAACCCCAGCACCACTCTAGGATTTAAGTAACATTATTATCCCTACTTTACAGAGGAAGAAACTGAGGCACAGAGAGGTTCAGGAACTTGCCCAAGGTCATAACAGCTATGCCAGTCACTGAACTCAAGTTCAATTGAACCTGGCTCCAAAGCTTGCATTCTCACTCATGTCACTCTGCTTTCTAAAAACAGTGTTTTTAGAAAGATAAATTTGAGTAGATGTTTTAACTTATTTTAATTTTTTTTTAACTTATTTTAATTTTATAGGCAAATTATTTAAGAACATATAAGGCATTCTATGCAAAAGATTACCATTAGGTCAGTCTAGCAGAGTAGTTAAGCAGTCAGACTACAGAGCCTACAGATGCCTAGGTTCAAACCCCAGTTACTCTGTTCACTGGCTGAGTAAGTTTGTGAAAGTTACTCAACCTCTCTGTGCCTCACTTCAGACCTCTAGATGATGAAAATTGTACCTACCTCCTGGAGTTATTCTGAAGATTGAGTTATTTAATATACATAAAGTATTCTTTGTACTAGGTATTTTTATCATTATAATGCTTAAAAATATCGACCAGGGGCTTCCCTGGTGGCGCAGTGGTTGAGAGTCCACCTGCCAATGCAGGGGACACGGGTTCGTGCCCCGGTCCGGGAAGATCCCACATGCCGCGAAGCGCCTGGGCCCATGAGCCATGGCCGCTGAGCCTGTGCATCCAGAGCCTGTGCTCCGCAACTGGAGAGGCCACAGCAGTGAGAGGCCCGCATACCCCAAAAAAACCCCAAAAAACAAACAAACAAACAAAACATAAAAATAACATCGACCAGATATGATTTCTTCCATGCCTTCTTATCCACACAAAATTACTGAACATTACATAGGCACCTCTAAATTTTTGTAACACTTCTGTTGCTGTATAAGCTAAGGGATGATTGTTTTAAAAGTAGTCAAATGTCAGCTGTTAAACATCACATTGCCGGCATCATAAATGAAGTCACCATTTGGCAAATAATTTCTTGGCAGGAGTGGTTCTCACCAACAGAGAAAATGAAAAAAAATTAAATAAAGTCTCCATTGTGATTAGTTAAGCATTTCAGACACATGGCTCAGCAATTTTTCCAACTGCAAAATTCTTTTCCTCCCATCTTAGAACTCAAAGGGTTGAACTGTGAAGGAGGTAAACCCTCTGGTAAATTCTTTTTTTTTTTTTCTGTAGCTGCCATTTCCCTGGAGGTGAGGCTGTTTACGACAGGCAGAAGATAACCATATTATTCAAACACAGGCACGGTTCTGGCTTAAATGTCGTAGTTTATTATCTGATTGCTTTAATTTAATGTGGGGACCCTGGCTGAATGGTTGCAATAGTCGTTCTTATCTCATTTCCTCCCTTTCAAGGGTAGATAGAGCAAGTTTCCTCATCTGTGAAATGAGGGGGTCGGACCAGATATCCTCCAAGGTCTTTTTTGGATCTGACATTCTGTGGCTTCAGATTCTCTTCTTCTTGGGTAATGTTCTTTGTTTTCCAGTGCATTGAACAGGCCCAAACATCTCTACATGCTTACTACAGTTTTGGCTGCTAGGAAAACAAAAGGCAAGGTCTTACATTTCAGTAAGGCTTTACAATTTGTAACATGCCTTCACATATGCATCCTTTATAATATCTTCACAGAAACCCTCAAGGAATTTTCGATGACTAAAATGAGACCCAAGGAAGTTAAGTTATTTGTCCAAGGTCACACAGCTTGTAGGAGGCAGGGCCTTAAAACAAGTCTTTTGGTCAATGTAGTGGTATATCTGCAGTCTGCCACGGTGCCCTCCAACCCAAAAGGACATGAAGACGTTATAAAGACTCTTTCAGTTACTTCAGAGAATGGTCCAGAGTTGACTCTGTTGGTTCTGAGTAGGTCATGTGTACAATCCTGAACCAATCATTATGACCAGGAGAGGTAAAGATTCTGATTTGGCCAAGCCTAGTCACAGTATCTTCCAGAAACTTAGAATGGAATCAGCTCCCCTGAACCACACAGCTGAAAATGGGAGATGGGAAATCAGGGGCAGTCATCAGATGAGGAGAGAATAGATGATGCACAGAAAAATAAGCAAATTCCCATTATATACAGAGAAAGCATTTTCCCAAAAATACCCTTCAAAAATAAGTTATTTTTGAATGTTTTACTTTCCATTTTTTTCTTAATTGAATTTAATGTTTGCAAAAGCAGTTTTCCCTTGAACTGAACTCAAATCAAATACTACATCTAGGGTGGTTGAGGAAATGTAGCAATAAAATCTTAATCATTTCAAGTTCTGGGATTTCTGGAAATACATATCCTTTTAGTGTGTTTGGGCTTTAGCTCAAATGACACAAGTTCATTCGTCTCTGGGACATGAAATAAGGATTTGGAGCCCAGTCAGATCAAACCAACAAACATTTCTTGGACATCTTATGTTTGAGATGCCCGAGGTAAAGAGGTGCTTGGGCAGCCATGCTTCCTGTTTACTCCATTTGACTCTGCCATCTAGTTTTTTGTTTCTTGCCCCATGACCCCCAGGTTTTATACCTGTGAGACACTGTGCTTTCTGGGAGTGTATCATCTGAATCCCCTTTGGCTTAGAGAAGCTGTTTTTTAAAAAAATTGGTTTTGGATTATACTCTGTTGACCAAAACTTTCCCCTCAGTTGTCATGGCAACTTTCATGTTGCAAGAGCTAAATGTTAGCCTAGAGGTTTGACAAGCAGATGACTTCCAGACAGAGGGGCTGATTTAGGACTTTTGGGCTGGGACACAGGGCTTTAACTGTACTTGAAACTACTTTACTTAATTTGTAAATCATTTCAATTCGAATAAGTTCACCTCTGAAGTGACCCTGAAGTGAGTATTTGGTTATATCCCAAGATCCTACAAGGTACTACACAACATATGCATTTATATCCTTCAAGTTTCAACTAGTAGCTGACCAGTTAGCCCGTAGACATGAGGAAAGGAAAAGTTGCCTGTCATATTGCAATTGTTCTTAGCAAGTTGGGTGCTATTGCACTTTTGTCTGCTATCCCATCCTCAAGTTGTGTTGGCTTCCAAGAATACGAATTGATCCCATTGCTACCCCTCTGCCCCCAAGCCCGGCCCTTGTGTGTGATAGAATATAATTGGCAAATCACAATTTGCTCAGTGAAAGTAAAATGTTCCTGTTAAATTTAGGAACTTTTTTTCAAAGACTCTTTGCTTCATATTCTCACACAAATTTGCCTTTTAATTATTCTACTTCTTCAATGAGAGTTTGTACATTTATTTTTTAATGTTGTTATAGTTTGCATTGTTATTCAGAGAGTTATCTGTGGTTCCAGTTCTTGAAGTTAAACCTTACTTCTTTAAACTGTCATGTAAAGGAAGAATTTTTTTTAACATTTTATTGAGGTTATATATAATTATTTAAATCTCATTCTTTTTAAGTATATAATTCAATGAGCTTTAGCAAATTTACAGAGTTGTACAACTGTAACCACAATCCAATTTTAGAACATTTCTAAAACCCCCAAAACATCCCAGTGCCCGTATATAGTCATTCCCCTTCCCACTCCCAGCCCAGGCAACCAATAAGGAAGCACGTTTTATCCTTCTCTACTTGGCTTTACTAATAACTCCTGAAAGCTCCTTTTGGAATTTTTGAATGGCCATTGTTCTAGAAAAAAAAGCCTTTATTATTTTTTTCTGATTATAAAATAAGACATGTTCATTGTGAAACAAATTCAGAATTTAAGTAAAAGTATTTAAAACTATGTGGTCAGTAACAAAAATAACCACTGTTAATAATTCGGTATGAAATATCCCAGGTTATTTTTTTAAATCATCAATAAATAGAGAATTATAGAAAATTTGGAAAATACTATAAAAATACAAATAAGGGGGGAAAAATCACTCAATCTCACTAACCAGAGATAACCTCTGCGTACCAGTTAGCCTTTTCAGTGTAACAAATGGCCTCAAACATCTCACTAGCATACAACAACTAGCAATTACCTTTTGATCACAATTCTATGGGTCAGCTCCAGCAGCTGTTTCAGGTTATAGGACTTCAGGTTTGCTCCACAGTTGTCATTTTGTGGCTCAGGCTCAGTGGTTACCTGCAGAATGTCTGCTCAGAGGATGAGTGGGAACATGTGATGTTCCTAAGACCTGAGCTCAGACCTGGCACACTGCTACTTCTGTGCATGCTCCACTGGTGGCCAAAACAAGGTACAGGAAGTCCAACTTCAGTGGGTGGGGAAGTATATCCTCCCATGATGATACTAGGGAAGGGAGTCAATATTTGCTGGACAGTATTTCAGCACACTGATAATATTTTGATGTTTATATTTTCTGTTTTCCTCCCCTATGAAGGAAATTTTACATTTTTATACAAAAGTTTATCTCTTTTATAAAAATGGTTTCTTTCCAATAAGCACATGAAAAGATGTTCAATATCATTAATCATTAGGGAAATGCAAATCAAAACCACAATGAAATACCACTTTACAACCATCAGGATGACTATTATTAAAAAAACAGGAAATGACAAGTGTTAGTGAGGATATGGAGAAATTGGAACCTTTGTGCATTGCCAGTAGGAAAGAAAAATGGTATAGCAGCTATGGAAAACACTATGGTGGTTCCTCAAAAAATTAAAAGTAGAGTTGCCATATGATCCAGCAATTCCGTTTCTGGGTGTATACCCAAAAGAATTGAAAGCAGGGACTCAAGCAGATAGTTGTACACACGTGTTCACAGCAGCATAATTTGCAAGAGCCAAAAGGTGGAAGCAATCCAAATGTCTATAAGTGGATAAACAAAAATGTGACATATCCATCCAATGGAATATTATTCAGCTATAAAAGGAAGGAAATTCTGACACACGCTATGGTGTGGCTGAAGCTTGAAGACATTATGGTAACTGAAATAAATTCATCATAAAAGGACAAATACTGTGTGATTCCACTTATATAAGGTACCTAGAGTAGTCAAATTCATGGAGACAGAAAGTAGTATGGTGGTTTCCAGGGGCTGGAGGGATGGGGGAATGAGAAGTTGTTGCTTAATGGGCATAGAGTTTATTTTACAAGGCGAAGAAAGTTCTGAAGATGGATGATAGTGATGGTTGCAACAACACTGTGAATGTACTTAATGCCACAGAACTGTTCACTTAAAAACGGTCAAAATGGGGCTTCCCTGGTGGCGCAGTGGTTGAGAATCTGCCTGCTAATGCAGGGGACACGGGTTCGAGCCCTGGTCTGGGAGGATCCCACATGCCGCGGAGCAACTAGGCCCGTGAGCCACAACTACTGAGCCTGCGCGTCTGGAGCCTGTGCTCCACAACAAGAGAGGCCGCGATAGTGAGAGGCCCACGCATCACGATGAAGAGTGGCTCCCGCTTGCCACATATAGAGAAAGCCCTCGCACAGAAACGAAGACCCAACACAGCAAAAATAAATTAATTAATTAATAAACTCCTACCCCCAACATCTTAAAAAAAAAAGAAAAAAAATTTGTCTCCTTGAAAAAAAAAAAAAGGTCAAAATGGTAAATTTTATGTTATGTAAAGTTTACCACAAAAAATGGTTTCTTTCTGTACATACGGTTTTAATTGCCTTCTTACCATTTCCAAGTCATTTAACATTATTTTATAACATTATTTTTAATGATTACATCATTTCTCATAATATAGATATAACAATTTATTTACTTCCATATTAGGGGCATTTTTTGCTATTGTAAATAATACTTTTGTTCCCATCTCTGATTCCTTTCTTTAGATAAATTTCCAGAAATGGAATGATGAGGTCAGTGGATATGATTATCTAAAAATGTAAATGTAAAAAATCTGCATCCTCACTTCTTCACTCACTTGCTAATATGTTACTGTTTTATAAAAATTATTTTTTGCCAGATGAAAAACATTATTCCATGAATGTTTTAATCTGCATTTCAATGATTACTAATAAAATTGAACATATTTTGATGTGGCCTTTCTTTTTTCTTCCTCTCTCCCTCCCTTCTCTTTCTCTTCCTTTCTCTCTGTGTGTGAATTGGGACATTGGCATATTAAGGGCAGTGGAATGAAAACAGTCTACACTGGGTGTAAATGATTTTTAACAATATATTTATGTATTTATTTGTCTGCGCTGGGTCTTAGTTGCTGCATGCAGGATCTTTTTTTTTTTTTTTTTTTTTTGGGTATGCGCCACCAGGGAAGCCCACCATCATCATTTTTAAAGTTGCTTCAAGTTTTGCATAAGTAATTTCATTTTATATTTCTAATTCTTTAGATTATTACTATCTATAGGATGCAATTTATGTCAAATTATTGATTATAATAACTTTGATTTTACTGAAATAGAGGCAATGAATGTTAATATATTAAAATAAATATATAATAAAATTATGTATGTCTTTATTACAACATCACAGTACATCAAACAAAACTCACATGGGAACAATAGGAATTAAATTCAATTGTCTTTGATATTTTTTCAGCTTTCAGTCCTTTAAAACTCCCTGTATAAAAACCATAGCTTTGTACTTATATTATAAACATTATAAAGGTGTATTTGTCAAGGTCTGAGAATAAAATATACATTATGAAAACTGGTAGCTTGATTCACAAGTTTTAATGTTTGAAGAGTGGCATGTGGGCCTCCTTGTGTTCTTGGACCCCAGGCCCTGTAAATGTGAGGTGGGCTTGCACACACACTCGGGTCTCCCCACGGGAACCAGCCCTCAGGTTTGACCACTTGGTTAAGGTGGTAACCACTGGATCTCTCCATTGGGAACATACATTTTCTCCTTGCATTTAGTTAGTAACCTGTGGGGTGAAACTCTGTTTGCACTGTGTTTTAGCATCCATTGATAATATTTGCCAAATCAGTTATTACTTTGGGGACTAAAAAAAGATGATTTTTCTAATTCTATTATTGCTTCTACATTTATTTGAAGGCATTCTTCTGTAACAAAGAGCTTTCCTTTCTTCCTTTGTCCAAAGGATATCCTTTGCCCATTTTTTCTTATAATTAAAAAAATTTGGGGAAACGTATCATTGTGATGGCCACACACATACACCATGGAATACTACTCAGCCATAAAAAAGCATGAAATTTTGCCATTTGCAGCAACATGGATGGACCTGGAGGGTATTATGCTAAGTGAAATAAGTCAGATAGAGAAAGACAAATAGTATATGATATCACTTATATGTGGAATCTAAAAAATACAACAAACTAATGAATATAACAAAAAAGAAGCAGACTCACAAATGCAGAGAACAAACTAGTGGTTACTAGTAGCGGGAGGGGAAGGGCAATATAGGGGTGGGAGAGTGGGAGGTACAAACTATTGGGTGTAAGATAGGCTCAAGGATGTATTGTACAACACAGGGAATACAGCCAATGTTTTAAAATAACTGTAAATGGAATGTAACCTTTAAAAATTGTATAAAAAATTAAAAAAAAAAAAAACAGCAACCTACCCATTAGCCAATTTCCTTGGAAGCATGCAAATTATCAGAGTATTTCCAGTGCAGAGAAAATCTTGATTCTAAATATAAAAACACTTGATGTTATTGAGTTGAAAACATGAATCTCAAAAAATCTCAGTTTACTTTTTAAATTTCAATGGAAATATTCTTTTAGTTATTTCCTTTTCCTTAAAATTTATATTTTCTCAATAAATGCATTTAAAAAATAAATCCTCAAGAGAGATATTTTGTAATAAGGTTTATTTTGATACAGGCTCAGAAAGAATCTTCTCTTTAGCAAAACCTGCCTGCTGGTTTGCCGATGGCAAAGCCAGTTAACATAGCAGTGGACTGCACACGGGCCTTAACTTTTCCTATCAACTCTCATCTTTCGAAGACGGTTATTAAGATTAGTCGGGGGCTTCCTTGGTGGCGCAGTGGTTGAGAGTCCGCCTGCCGGTGCAGGGGACACGGGTTCATGCCCCGGTCCGGGAAGATCCCACATGCCGCAGAGCGTCTGGGCCTGTGAGCTGTGGCCGCTGAGCCTGCGCGTCCGGAGCATGTGTGTTTGGGGTGTAGGTGTGCGTGCCTGCATACGTGTACCTGAAGAGGCCTAATGGAAATGAGAAGTTTGTCCACTTTAAGCACGTGAGGAGCCAGCCCTTTGATTAGTGACTGGGTAAAGAGGCTGCTACCTAAAGGACCTCTTGCTGTTTATGATACTGCCTCTTGGTCTCACTGTTGGCCTGGAGCCTTTGTCCACAAATTGCAACTCCATTCAGCACTGCTAAAGCCGTACCTCTAGTTGGCCTTTCCTGGGAAGTTTCTTCAAAGTACAGTGTGACTTACAGTTTGAAACGATAACCCTTTCAGGTGGCAAGCAGCACTCAGCATGCTCTTTGCAGAATGCCACAAGTAAACATTCCCATGGAAAAGTGATATTTTCTACCCTTTACACTTTGGATTTAATAAGGGGTTAGTGTCAAAGTCACACACAGAACAGAGGGAAGGATGTTACTGAATGCTCAGCATGGTATATACAAAAATTGTCTGCTGAATGCAGCCAATTCCTTTTCAGGGCTGATAAAAGCCAAAATGGGCCTGGAATGCTGATATGAAGGGGAAACCAACATAATCACATTTTGGCTTTGGGCCCAGCTCTCTTTAAACTATGTGTTCGTTTTAGAGTCACGGGGGACAAGGATCAGACATAGGGCCACTGACATCTCTTACTTCTACCTGTGTGGGCCTGTCACGACTGTGGGTGACCAGGAAGTCATGAAAAGAAAAGACTCCCTTTGAAATTCCATGATACTGTTAACAATGAAAGAATGGCTAGGATCTTAATGTCTTTGAAAGACTAAACAGAAGCTGAATCTTTGTGTTCAGCTCTGTAATTTAGTTAATACATCAAAACCAAATAGTTGCTATTAAAAAAACTAGATGGGATTAAGTAAAGCTTCTCTCTTTTTAATTTGTTTGGTTGGCTTGTCCCTGGGTACATCTAGGTGAATTCTTCTGTGTCTGATTTCCTAATTTCCATGTGCAATAAATTAGATTCTTCCCATTTCTGCAGGTACAAGCCGGCCTCACTTGTAGTAGATTGAACTTGAGGTCACAACCTGAGTTTATCCTGGTAACAGGCATATATGACCGGGTGCCTTTAAAATGCCAGGATTACAGAAAGACTCCAAGGGACCAACAGCTATTAGGGGACTTTTTCTGTTTTTTGAGTTCTTAAAATTTCAGATGTTAATGAAACTGTTTCTTAGAAACTGTTGCAATAAATAATTTCATTAATTATTTTATTAACTGAATTATAAAAATATACGCATATATAATAAAATATTTGGCATAAGTTCATTTTGGGATGTCAACTCTTTTAGAATTGAGGATTCTAAAGAAAAAAGTTTAACAGGTACTGATTGTCTTGCATTGCACTGAAAGCCCTGCAGATAAAATTTTAAATTAGTAAACAATATATTGCAATAAGGCAATGTACAGCAAGTGCAGGTCCTTTTAACCCACATTTTAAAATATTCTTTTATTCAGTAATTCAGTTTCTGGGGATGTTTTAAGGACATAATCCAAAAAAAGGAAAAGCAGTATGCACTTAGATTTTCATAGCCAGGTTATTTATAGTGTAGGGAAAAAAAGGAAATAAATGTCTCATGAAAGATAGATGCTTAAGCCAACTGTTAAAAACCTAATGAACTATTATGTACTTGTTAAAGTGACATTTATTATTTCTATTTATAGATTTATAAAATGCACGTGATTCAGTATTAACTGAAAAGCAGAAGTATGTGTACCATATGACTTTAACTGCATAGAGATATATATGCACAGGAACAAAGAATGGAATGCTATTAAAAATAAAAGTGTAGTAGTGATTGGATTGTAGAAGATTTGTAAGATATTGACTTACTTTTTCTTTTTTTTGCGGTACGCGGGCCTCTCACTGCTGTGGCCTCTCCTGTTGCGGAGCACAGGCTCTGGACTCGCAGGCTCACGGGCCCAGACGCTCCGCGGCATGTGGGATCTTCCCGGACCGGGGCACAAACCCATGTCCCCTGCATCGGCAGGCGGACTCTCTACCACTGCCCCACCAGGGAAGCCCCTTGACTTACTTTTTAATCAGTGTTTTCTTTTTAGTAATAAGAGATATCAGAATATCTTTAAATTACTAAACCACAAAAGTTATATCAAATTTACAGAATCTTAAACTCTACTTCTTCAATATTCTGTATATATTTCTGCAAAACCAAAAAAAGAATATGTGCTATAAGGGAAGCAATCACATCACTAAGTACAATGCTTAGTTCAGGTTTTGTTTTTTCTTTATTGTGGTAACAAAGCTTCCTTGATGGAACAGTACTTTGATTCACACTCTGGCACAAATTCCTCACCTGGCTGCAGACAACACTCTGAGCAGCCCTGTTTGAGCCACACCTACTTTCCATTTCTCAAGCATGCCAACCTCCTTTCTGTCTTGAACTTACTGTTTCTCTGCCTGGAATGTTCTTGCCAGATCACCCTGCTCCAGAGCCCTTCTCCACAAAATCCTAAGACGTTGTCTTGAGTGCAGAGAGACTTGCTTTTGGGTTGCCAGGACCCATCCTGCCTGGCACCCATGTGCTATCCCAGCCTTTCCTCTCCTCTTCAGCTACTCAAAAACAGACCCCTTTTACAAAGCAGCAGTCATGAAACTTTTCAGGTTTCAGAGGGTACAGGACACCCAGCTTTTACCCTAGAATGAGGCAAAGCCTCAGAAAGTCCATGGAGTATGGAGGGGCCAGTGCAGAGCTTTTCAAACTTTCTGAATTCACAACTCTCTCACTTTATGTGTTTAGTTAACTATGTACATGCTAATAAATCAGTAATTAGTATCCATATACAGCCAGTATGCCAGCTATCCAGTAGGGATCTGAAAAAAAACCATAATTAAACACTGAAAATAAAAGTCATGGGACTTGCCGTAAAATATTTCTCTCCATTTACTATGTTCATTGTCTAGGCCAAAGAATAAGAAATGGAGTGGATACTTGATCTATTGGTGCAATATGCTTTCTGGTGTGGTTCTTTGTTATATTTGGGGATAAATGTACTGCTACTGGGTGAAGATCATAGTATCATTTGAAGACAGAAGAAGAGAAAGAAACTGCTTCAGAAATAGCTTCATTGAATCTTAAAATCAGTACATGCATGAAATCACCTAAGCCTAATATCTCTTCCAAATTTCCCAAGGAACTGATGAAGGCTTCTGAAGACTGTTTGTCACAATAATGCATCTAGAAGGACTCTCAAATTTGTCTCTTATAGACTGACTGGTTTGACAGAGAGGATTAAAATTCTTCAATATTCAAATTTCTTAGGCTAAAAAAAAATTTATTTTGCCTAAAAATACTCCATTAAATAGATTTCTTTAAAAAAGTTTTTGTCTCCAAGATAGTCCAGCAGTCAAAAACTGGGACTCTGGACTCGAGTAACCTGGGTTCAACTTTCACTCAGTGACCTGGGCAGGTTACTTAACCTCTCTCAGCCTAAGTGTCATCAATAAAAAGAGAGTCAGGAGGCTTCCCTGGTGGCGCAGGGGTTGAGAGTCCGCCTGCCGATGCAGGGGACACGGGTTCGTGTCCCGGTCCGGGAAGATCCCACATGCCACGGAGCGTCTGGGCCCGTGAGCCATGGCCGCTGAGCCTGCGCGTCCGGAGCCTGTGCTCTGCAGTGGGAGAGGCCACAACAGTGAGAGGCCCGCGTACCGCAATAAATAAATAAATAAATAAAGAGAGTCAGAATAGCACACATCTTACAGATTGTTATGAAAACTAAATGAATAGCACACATCTTACAGATTGTTATGAAAACTAAATGAATTAATCAATTTAAAATACTTAGAAAAGCACGTGACACATAGTAAGTTCCTGAATGCTTGAAACTGTTATTTTAAACCTAGTGGATTAAAGCATTAGGTTAGGTATTGGTTGCAAAGCACTTGGCTGAATTGGATGAACATTCTTAAATTTGTTAAGATTAAATGTGCCATGTAAACAGGTCCAAAATTTAAACTTGCTTGGGGTTTCCCTGGTGGCGCAGTGGTTGAGAATCTGCCTGCTAACACAGGGGACACGGGTTCGAGCCCTGGTCTGGGAGGATCCCACATGCCGCGGAGCAACTAGGCCCGTGAGCCACAACTACTGAGCCTGCGCGTCTGGAGCTTGTGCTCCGCAACAAGAGAGGCCGCGACAGTGAGAGGCCCGTGCACTGGGATGAAGAGTGGCCCCCGCTTGCTACAACTAGAGAAAGCCCTAGCACAGAAACGAAGACCCAACACAGCAAAAATAAATAAATTAATTAATAAACTCCTACCCCCAACATCTTAAAAAAAAAAAATTTTAACTTGTTAATCTTGTTTGTAATAAGTTCTATTGATCAAGGTTCCTAGCAGTTGATAAAATAAACTCTAAAGCAGTGGTTCTTTTTTTTTTTTTTTTTTTTTTAAATGGTAATTCTATTTGTAGTTTTTTAAGGAACCTCCATACTAAAGCAGTGGTTCTTAAACTGGAACTTGCAACAGAATCATCTGGAGGGCTTGTTAAAATGCAGGTTGCTGGGCCTCACTCCAGAGTTTGTAATTCACTACAAATGAATGACATTTGTTTTCCTTTCTAACAAGCTCTCAGAGGTAGCTGGTGCTGCTGTTCCAGGGACTGCACTTTGAGAACCACTGCTCTAAGGGCTTGTGCAGCTCATGGTTATTACATGGAGGAAAAATCCTCCCTCCACCTCTCTCTCTCTGTGAGGAACCCGGCCTTCCTGTGGTTTCCTGAGAATCACAGTGTTCTTTACAAACAACTTGATCCCCTTAATTTAATTAAAATCTCCCTTTATGACTTGACTTCATCTCTGCAAGTACTTCCCAGACAGTTCATCTCTAGATTAGGGATCTGGTATTTTGTTTGTTTTGGTTTTGTTTTTAAAAAGTTGGTTAGGAACATTAACCATAATTAAGACAGATCACTTTTTGCTTCCTGGTAGTGGTTATACCAGTTACCACAGTAAGACCTTGGGCAAGTTTCCTACTCTATCTTCCAGTCCCTCATCTGCCAAGAGGGCATCACCTCCCACTTCACAAGACCATTGGGAGAACTGAATGAAATAGTGAAAGCAATCCTCAGTGTAGTGTCTGGCCCAGGGCAATGGCCCAGTAAATGCCAGCTATTTGCATTCAAAAAAAAAACAGGAAGCTGAGACCTCAAAGTAAAGAGCAAAGAGTAATTGAAAAATAATAGGCAAGAAAATAATTCCATTTCTAAAGAAAAGGGATGGGAGTGAGGAGGATTTTAATTTACATCAGATTAAGGCAGCCATATCACCAGTTACTTCACTTCAGCACCTAATATATCAAACGTGAGTTAAGGCCAATTTACTGGCGTATTTTGATTTGTTTCAACTTGAGGGACTAGAAAAATTTTGCTGGGATTTACCATCATGTTGTTGGAGGAGTTTTACTGTCTTTCTCTTCTATCACTGCTCATTATACATAACCTCTAGATACAGAAAACACTCTCATTTGTCTTCTGCCTTTTCATACTAATTTATTTTCTTGGAGCACACATTTTTCCAAACAACCTTTCAGAAAATCACAACTTAACATAATTTGGCAGGAGTTATCACAAAGGATAACTCACACTTTTGCAAATGTTTAGGATTCTTTGGAAGACTTTTTTTTTTTTTCTGTACGCGGGCCTCTCACTGTTGTGGCCTCTCCCGTTGCGGAGCACAGGCTCTGGACGCGCAGGCCCAGCGGCCATGGCTCATGGGCCCAGCCGCTCCGCGGCATGTGGGATCTTCCCGGACTGGGGCACAAACCCGTGACCCCTGCATTGGCCGGCGGACTCTCAACCACTGTGCCACCAGGGAAGCCCTGGAAGACATTTTTATTCTTATTTTTGCCTGATATTATTAAGTTTATTGTTTTCATACATACACATTCATCTTTCTGGCAGCACCAGACATCGTAAGTTTATGTCTACAAAAGTGGATCTTTGCAGTAGATATATTACAATTCTAAACAAGTCTCCAAAAACTTCCTTCTAGTATAAAACAAAAGAGGCTATTATTGCTGACATCAGTATTGTTGCAAAACAATTTCAAAATTATTTTGTGCAGGAGGCCCCATAGAAAGAACGTAACTTAGAGAAAATCTTTTGTGGAGAAAGTTTTATATAAGAATCTCTCTTTTACAGGGAGGCAATCCAAAGCATTCAATAACATGAAGGAAACTAACTTTGGAGTAAAATCTGAGCTCAAGGGTTTTCCTTCTCCTTTTTAGCTTAATTATTCAAAATATGCATATAGTTCCCAAAATACAAACATCTACAACTGACTCACCAAACAGATAACTTGGTTCTGGCTCCTAACATTTTCATTACCAGAGTCCCACTCATGGGAGTTTTTCAGGAGAAGAGCCTAAAAAAGAAACAAGAGAAAATCTAATTGGAACCTTTAGAGCAATGGACCTCAAAATTTAGCCTGCAGGGCTTGTTAAAATGCAAATGTCCATCATGACTGAATGGATAAACACACACACAGTGGAATATCATTCAGCCTTAAAAAAGAAGGTAATTCTGTCATATGCTACTACATGGATGAACCTTAATGAAATGATAAGTTAAATAAGTCAGTCACAAAAACACAAATATTGCATGATTCCACTTGTATGAGGTATCAAGAATAATCAAACTTGGGAATTCCCTGGCGGTCCAGTGGTTGGGACTCAGCGCTTTCACTACTGGGGCCGGGGTTTGATCCGTGGTTGGGGAACTAAGATCCCACAAGCTGCACAGCATGGCCCAAAAAAAATTAAATAAATAAGTAGAGGAGAGAAAATTTAAAAAAAAAGAATAATCAAACTCAAAGAGAGAGAAGGTAGAATGGTACTAGCCAAGGGCTGGGGGCAGGGAAAATGAGGAGTTGTTTCATGTGTATGAGTTTCAGTTTGGGAAGATGAAAAAGGTCTGGAGATTGGCTACACAATACTGAATATACTTAACACTACTGGATTGTACATTTAAAATGATTAAGATGGTAAATTTTGTTATGTGCATTTATAACAATTAAAATTTCTTTTAATTAAAAGGAGAGAGAATGGGGAAGAGAAATTAGAGACAGCAAGTAGAGAAATTTTCAAGGAGTTTTTCTGTGATGGGAAGGCAAACATGGGGCACAGCTGGAGGTAGAGGTGATTTCAAGTCTTATGTTCTTTTGTTGTGATCCTACGTTGTTCATATTTATGAAGAATTATGTTTGTTGTAATAAAGGCCATGTACGACAAACCCACAGCAAACATCATTCTCAATGGTGGAAAAGTGAAAGCATTTCCTCTAAGATCAGGAACAAGACAAGGATGCCCACTCTTGCCACTATTATTCAACATAGTTTTGGAAGTCCTAGCCACTGCAATCAGAGAAGAAAAAGAAATAAAAGGAATTCAAATTGGAAAAGGAGAAGTAAAACTGTCACTGTTTGCAGATGATATGATACTATACATAGAGAATCCTAAAGATGCCACCAGAAAACTACTAGAGCTAATCAATGAATTTGGTAAAGTTGCAGGATACAAAATTTATGCACAGAAATCTCTTGCATTCCTATACACTAATGATGAAAAATTTGAAAGAGGAATTAAGGAAACACTCCCATTTACCATTGCAACAAAAAGAATAAAATACCTAGGAATAAACCTACCTAGGGAGATAAAAGACTTGTACGCAGAAAACTATAAGACACTGATGAAAGAAATTAAAGATGATACAAAGAGATGGAGAGATATACCATGTTCTTGGATTGGAAGAATCAATATTGTGAAAATGACTACACTACTCAAAGCAATCTACAGATTCAATGCAATCCCTATCAAATTACCAGTGGCATTTTTTACAGAACTAGAACAAAAATCTTAAAATTTGTATAGAGACATAAAAGACCCCAAATAGCCAACGCAGTCTTGAGGGAAAAAAATGGAGCTGCAGAAATCAGACTCCCTGACTTCAGAAAATATTACAAAGCTACAATAATCGAGACAATATGGTACTGGCACAAAAACAGAAATATAGGTCAATGAAACAGGATAGAAAGCCCAGAGATAAACCCACACACCTATGGTCAACTAATCTATGACAAAGGAGGCAAGGATATACAATGGAGAAAAGACAGTCTCTTCAATAAGTGGTGCTGGGAAAACTGGACAGCTACATGTAAAAGAATGAGAGCGGGGGATGGTGGTGGTGGGATGAATTGGGAGATTGGGATTGACATATATACACTAATATGTATAAAACAGATAACTAATAAGAACCTGCTGTATAAAAAAATAAAATAAAATTCAGAAATTCAAAAAAAAAAGTATGTTTGTCAATATAAGAAAGCTTACACAGTCTTCCTCTTTCAGTGGGAAACTTGCAAGAGAGTGGAGTGTGCTGATAAGCAGGCCTGAATTTTGGTATGTCTAGGTAAGGAACAGGTAGATGAGATTTTGCATTTACAATAAAGGAAATAATAGTTCTATCTACACCCAAGTTCATGGTGATTACTTAACATGTGAAAAGTGCTTGTCATAATACGTGGCACTTAGCACTGAATAAATGTTAAGTATAGTTACCATTAGCTGTTTCTTATTTCCTAAATTTTTATTTCTTCTAAATTTGTAAATTAGTATTTTAGAAAAACAGTTTTCCACCTGTGTGTCCCTTTGCTTCTCACACAGAACCCTTCACTTTTGGTCAGCAAATGTGTAGGATTTTTTTCCCCACAGCAAGCAATTCCCCACAACTTCAGCTGGCTGTCCCATAGCTCAAGCCTGACATGCCCAGAGATAGCCAGATCTCACAGGTTAAGTGCTCAGCCCTACAAGAGTGCCTCTCCGTCCCCACTCCAGACCCCAGTCACAAGCCCATGTTCTCACTTGTGCTTCTGACTGACCGGACAGACTGAGGCTCCAAGGACCCCCTTGTTGAGTTCACTTAATTTGCTAAAGTGGCTCACAGAACTCAGAGAAATATCTTACTTTCTATTGGCTCCACTGGTTACCAGCCCCCATCCTCTGCGGTTTCCCAAAAGCCACTCATTAACATAACAAAAGACACCTTAACCACTCTCTTCAAGAAAGTCTAAGGATTTTAGGAGCTCTGTGCCAGATATAAGGGACCGAGACCAAATATATATTTCTTATTGTAAATCACAATATCATACTTAGGAAATTGTATTAGGACACTTTATTAGAATAACTTATATGGTTAAACAGATTTAGTTGTGGTTCCTTTGTCTATACCCCTTGTACTTCATTTGATTACTAGATTTTTTTTCTTAAGGGGGGAGTTGTAAAAATGGGAATTTTTTTCCACTTAAGTTTGACTTGGTTGATTTTTGCTACATATGAAGAAATGAAAAAGATGATCTTTTTAAAGCAATGGTTGCTTGTGAGGTAGAACAAATCTCCCTGTTCAGGGAGGAAAATGTATAAATTTTCCAGAAGCTTTACCTTGGACCATGAGGAAAAAAAAAAATTGGCTTGGCCTTTTTGAAAGACCCTAGTTAAAGGCACACTCAATTTTGTGAATTACCATTTCATGTGAACAAATCAAAGTCTGTATACTATTCTTAATTTGGTTTCTGAAAGGGATTTAGATAATTGGGGCAATTTACAAGAGTATGTTCTCTCTGGGGCCAAGCCTGCTTTTTCTTTGGGCTGCAGGTTCTCTGCCCCCTTGTGGCCTTTCGAAGGGCATTTTTTTCTACTGTGTTTCACATTTTCAGGCTGGTTTGAGAGTAGCAAGACCGCCTGGTTCCCTGAACACCAGATGCGATTGCTAATCACATTTGCCCAAACGGGGGACGAGGCCCCTCAGCCTACAAGACTTAATTTCCGAAATTTACTTTCATAGTGAAGCAAGAGAGAGGACTGCTTTCCAAATTGAAGGGAATTATGTTACAGGCATTTGATTGTGTGAGGAGGCCGAATCCCAGAACAGGAAGGAAATCTTCAGAAGTTTTTTAATTCGATTTGGACTCCAGAAGACATTCAGGACAGATGGGCAGGAGCTTAAACTCCGTGTTATATCTTTCTGTCTCTCTTGTCACGGTCAGTGAAATTATTGTTTTAAAAACATCATTTACGAGAAATATATACTTATTGTAAAAATTTGGAAGATGCTGAAGAATAAAACAAAGAAAATAAAAATCACCTATAAGTCTATCACCCAAACATAGTCACTATTCACATTTTGCCTTAACCCCGCCTAGTATTTTTTGACAAAAGTTATGTATACACTTTTGCATTGTATATATAATAAGGTAAGGGTTTTCAGACAATATAGAGCTGGGTTTGGCAAAATATGGCCTGGCGGCCAAATCTAGCCCATAGCTTGTTTTTGTTTGGCCTACAGGTTAAGAATGGTTTTACATTTTTTAATTGTTGAAAAAAATCAAAAGAATAACATTTTGTGACGTGAAAATTATATGCAATTCAAATTCAGTGTCCATAATAAAGTTTGATTGGAACACAGCTGCATGTATTGTCTATGGCTATTTTTACAGCACAATAGTAGAAATGAGTAGTTAAAGCAGAGACTATAACCCTGTAAAGTCTAAAATATTTACTATCCAGCCCTTTATAGAAAACATTTTCCAGTCCCTGACCCAGGGTAAGCATTTTCCAATACCCTTAAATATTTTTCAAAAAGAAGACAAAGTTAATTTTCATATAGTTTAGTGGGATGGGTGTTACTTTCTTCTTCTTCCTCATTCTCCTGCTCTTAAAAAAATATTATTTTTTCACAGTGGTCTTTTTAAAAATATTTATTATAAAAAATTTAAATATATACAGAAGTAGAGAGTACAATATGGTCATATGCCCACACCCCAGATTCAACAATTATCAAGATCTTGCCACATTTACTTTTCTTTTTCCTTTTATTCTTTGCTGAAATATTTTAAAGCAAATTATTGAGATCATGTAATTTCATCCCAGAAACTTGAGCAGTGGTTTTTAATTATAATAGTACCTGCTCATGATGAACACTACAGCAAATTAGAACAATACAGATACATGTAAATATATGAAGTAAAAAGTGGAAATCCCTTCTTACCTCTGTCCACTCCTTCCCTTGCCACTTTAGTGGGTATCCTTTTCTTATGTGTATAGAAATACATGTTTTATAACACAGATTAACCACTTAAAAATCATTTTGGAATGAAGGAGCAGAAGAAGAAACCCAGATGAAAGCACATATAGTACTCCATAAAGTAAGTGCTCCAAACTGGTACCTTGACCAGCTAAGAGTGAGGACTGGGATGCTCTTAAGTTACTGGTTGGGGTAGGATATGTTTTCTTCCTCAAATGCCACCTGTCACCAAGAAACCCACATCATAAACCACGACTGGGAAGGTGGGGGTGGAGTGGGGACATTATTTTTACTGCCCTTTGCCACCACTCCATCTAATTTTTCAAGTAACAGGTGAATGCACATAGTAAATTTTAGAGATCTTGTGTTAGGCTCCCCAAATGAGAGTTGCTATATTTAATCCACCTTATTATTTTCTAACATTTTATTCTGAAAACAAAACTCAAATTTAGAGGAAACTTGCATGAATTGTATAATGAGCTACTATATACCCTCAACTTAGATTCATCAATTATCATTACCATATTTTCTTTATCTGTCTCTATATGTTTACACTTACTGTTGGTCATTATTATTGCTGAACAGTTTGAGAGTAGGTTGTAGATATCATGATTCTGTATTCCTACATTTTTTCAGTGGGTAAGCACACCTTTTATAGAAGCCTCATTTTAGAGGGTGTACTGAAGCTTCATGCAAGAGCCCTCAGGGTCTTTTCCACATAGAATTCACTTGGCGTGAGTTGTTTGTGGCGTATCTAGTCATTTTTGAACTATAAATTGACAAATTATGCATTCTTTTTAGTTTTTTCATCTTTCTGAAAAAGAATATTTGCAGGAGAATTTTTGTATGTTAGAATTTGAGATGAATTCTTCCCATCCTGCTCTTTCCTTTTCTGAAATGGACATACATTTTTTAAAATAATAGCTTTACTGAGATATTATTCACATAACATAAAATTCATCCCTTTAAAGTATACAATTATAATATGATAAATATAATTAACACTTTTTGTTATATATGAAACTTGTTAAGAGTGTGGATTCACATAACATAACATAAAATTCATCCCTTTAAAGTATACAATTATAATATGATAAATATAATTAACACTTTTTGTTATATATGAAACTTGTTAAGAGTGTGGATTCACATAACATAACATAAAATTCATCCCTTTAAAGTATACAATTATAATATGATAAATATAATTAACACTTTTTGTTATATATGAAACTTGTTAAGAGTGTGGATTCACATAACATAACATAAAATTCATCCCTTTAAAGTATACAATTATAATATGATAAATATAATTAACACTTTTTGTTATATATGAAACTTGTTAAGAGTGTGGATTCTGAAATTTCTCATCACAAGGAAAAAATGTGTTTCTTTTATTTTGTATCTATATGAGATGATAAATGTTCACTAGACTTATTGTGGTCATGTTTTCATGACATACGTAAGTCAAGTCAGTATACTGTATACCTTAAACTTATAGAGTGTTATATGTCAACTATATCTCAATAAAACTGGAAGAAAAATAAAAAGATAAAGCGTACAATTCAGTGTTTTTCAGTCTATTCACATGGTTGTGCAATTATCACCACTACCTGATTATAGAACATTTTTATCACCCCAAAAGACCTAGTACCCATTAGCAATTTCCCCTTCACCTCTCTCTCTAGTCTCTGGCAATCACTAAATCTACTTTCTTTCTCTACAGATTTGCCAATTCTGGACATTTCATAGAAATGGAATCATACAATATGTGGCTTTTTATGTCTAGCTTCTTGCACTGAACATAATGTTTACAAGGTTCATCTATGTTGTAGCATGTATCAATTCTTCATTCATTTTTATGGCCAAATAGTATTTCATCGTATGGATATAGTACATTTTATCAATTTATCAGTTGATGGACGTGTAGCTTGTTTCCGTTTCTTGGATATCATGAATAATGCTGCTACAAACATTTGTGTACAAGTTTTTGTGTGAAAGTATACTTTAGTTCTCTTGAGTATATACGTAGGAGTGGAATGGCTCAAATGGTAACTCTATGTTTAATCTTTTTTTTTTTTTTTTTTTTTGGGCGTTAGGCGGCCTCTCATTGCTGTGGCCTCTCCCATTGCAGAGCACAGGCTCCGGACGCGCAGGCTCAGCAGCCATGGCTCACGGGCCCAGGCGCTCCGCGGCATGTGGGATCTTCCTAGATCAGGGCATGAACCCGTGTCCCCTGCATCGGCAGGCGGACTCGCAACCACTGTGCCACTAGGGAAGCCCAAACATCTTTAATTTTAATGAAGTCCAATTAATTTATTTTTCTTTTGTCACTTCTGCTTTTAGGGATCATCTCTAAGAAACCATTGCCCAATCTAAGGTCACTAAGATTTATGCCTATGTTTTCTTCTCGAAAAGTTTTATAGTTTTAACTCATATTTAGGTCTTTGATCCACATTTAGTTAATTTTTGTACATGGTGTACAATAGGGGCATATGATATTTTTAAGAATAAAAATTTAAAATATTTTAGAAATAAGTTTATACTCACAACGATCTAACACATTTCAAACTCCTAAAATGTGTTGCTTCAAGATCTGTATGCCCATAGACTAGACATTTAAATTGATCATTATTAGACGGAATTAGAAAAAGAAATATGAAAATAAAGTGAGCTTCTCCCTTCATGTGGCTGCTGTCTGTGACGTTCTGCATGGCAAAGCATTCCATATTCCCATTGTCCTAGCATTGCCTTAAAAAAATCTCACTTATTCACAAGAAAGCTAAAAACAGTCATAAAAGTCTAGATTAGGGCTTCCCTGGTGGTGCAGTGGTTGAGAGTCCGCCTGCCGATGCAGGGGGCACGGGTTCGTGCCCCGGTCCAGGAGGATCCCACATACCGTGGAGCGGCTGGGCCCGTGAGCCATGGCTGCTGAGCCTGCATGTCTTGGAGCCTGTGCTCCACAACGGGAGTGGCCGCAGCAGTGAGAGGCCCGTGTACCGCAAAAAAAAAAAAAAAAAAGGCCTAGATTATACATTTTTTTTTTTTTAGATTATACATTTTAAACAAACAGCCAATTCAAAAATAACAGAAGCTTGAAATGTCCAACTAAAATATTCAATAAATAGCCCATGAAACTCAAAATAATTTTTATGCACATTTTATGAAGATGAATGGATTTTCAAGTTTCTAGCTCCCATTTTCATAGGTCATAAGAAATTTGAGGCTTTCTCCTAGCTGTATTTTCCTAGCTCTTTAATCTTATATCAAATCGTAAGTCCTTAAATATAGGCACCTTGTCTTAATCACCTTTGTTTTTCCCCAGGTCCCAGCGGTGTGTGCTGGTCTGGATCGTGTAGCGCACAACTCTAAAGGTGCCTGGAGTGAAGCAGTGTCTACCTGTCCAACTGCACATGGTGATCCTAACCTGCACAGTAAATTGCAGGCAGCAAGTCTCAATATTTATTTGTTGAGTGGAAATGAATTCCCCTAAGTTTCCTCTAAAATCAATGGCAAGTTCTTGGGGGACAGAATGCATATCAGGCAGGCAGTAAAAAGTGGCCTGGTGATTGTGTGCGTCGAATGCTTCCGTTACATCTTTCAGCATATTTTAAGATGGACTCTAGTCTTTGTTCTACTAAAAACGGTAACTGAGTTAAGCGAGGGAGAGGTTGTGTGGGCAGGTCGCGTGCACCCTGCAGAGTGCCAGGAGGCTGGCTTCAGACATGCTGAATGTTTCCTAAGGAATAGTTTCTATCTGGAGACTGTGGTATCTGATACCTGCAACCTAGTCATCTACCTTGTGTCCCTTCCTGTTCATTACAGAATTGAACTTGGCTTCTGAGTGACCCAGCAGCTGTTACACTTCAGTGAGAGAGCCCTCCTCTCCCCATCACTTGCTCCTCCACCTCCTCCTGCTTACTCTGCCCAGTTACCACACCAGAAACCACTCCTGTCTCTCTCTTTTCCCAAAGAGACATTTCCTTTATTCGACTGCTTAAACAAATAAAACGAAGTTCCCCTTTTCCCTGAACCACCTGCTCAAAATACAAGCAGGAGACCAATTATAACCAAGGAGACAAATCCCTTTTGAACAGCTGATCCAGGGCATGGATTTGGAAGCTTATCTTCAGTCTGAATCACAGGGTCATGCCAGGGTCATCCCTAGAGCAAATCGTCCCCTTGGCTTCCACCGTGCTTACCCTGAAAAAGTGCAAACTGGGTCTCTTTTCCCATGGATTATGGAGCTATTTGGTGAAGGCTGCTCATTTGATGTACTAATCAGCATCCTGACATACACATGGGAAGAGTTTAAAAGTTTGCCTTTGCTTTACAAGGCTTCTAAGGTAGTTTCTAATTATGTCCTTACAACTGCAGACAGAGGCCTGTGACTGAACCTGAAAAAAGTAACTTCCAAAGAATAGGGCAGTGCTTCTCAAACTTTCATGTTTCATGCTTTTTGTATACAAAGCATGCAAGGATGTTTAAATGCAGATTTTGATTCAGTAGGGCTGGGGTGGGGCCTGAGATCCTGCATTTCTAACATGCTCCCAGGTAACACTGCTGCTGTGGTCCATGGGGCACACTTTGTTTTTTTCGTATTTATTTATTTTTTAATTTCTTTTTTATATATATATATTTTTTTTAACATCTTTATTGGGGTATAATTGCTTTACAATGGTGTGTTAGTTTCTGCTTTATAACAAAGTGAATCAGTTATACATATACATATGTTCCCATATGTCTTCCCTCTTGCATCCCCCTCCCTCCCACTCTCCCTATCCCACCCCTCCAGGCTATCACAAAGCACCGAGCTAATATCCATGGGGCACACTTTGAATAGGCTACTCTATACACAGCTGGCCAGAAACCTTACTGGTTGAGGCATAATTAGTGAAATTTGGTATTCCTTAACTGCTACCCAATGACCTCCTCCGTGCAGGTTCCCCAGCTACCCAAACTCGGCTGGATATTTCCTCATTTTTGTCACTCTCTACGTAGTTCAAATCTCTATCATTGCAGTGGTGGTCATACTGAATTATATTTGTTTGCATGTCTGTCTCCTAGACTGTGAGCACACAGGGGTAAGGGACCCACTCTCATTCATCTTTGGATGGAGGGCATTTAGAATAGCATCAGGTAAACAGTAGGCACTCAACAGGTATTTACTGAATAAAAGAAAAATTGATAGACTAAATCATAAAATAAAATTTAAACCACCTATATATCCCAAATATCATAAAATAGATAAAAAGGCAAATGACAAATTGAGAAAAGTATTTGCAGCCTGTGAAGATCTCCTATGAGTTGTTGCAGGTTGAACTGTGTCCCCCAGAAAGATATGTTGAAGTCCTAACCTCCAGTACCTTAGAGTGTGGCCTTATTTGGAAACAGGGTCACTGCTGATGTAATTAGTTAAGACGAGGTCCTATTAGGATAGGGCAGTCTGTAAATCCAGTATGACTGGTGTCCTTATGGGTGAGGAGATATAGACAGACATACAGGGAGAAACTCCTGTGGAGATGGAAGAAGAGATTGACGTGATACATCTACAAGCTGAGGAACACCTGGGCTGCCAGAACCTGGAAGAGGCAAGAGGGATCTTCTCCTGGAGGCTTTGGAAGGAGTATAGTCCTGCCAACACCTTGATCTTGGACTTTAGTCTCCAGACTGTGAGAGAATAAATTGTTGTTGCTTAAGCCACCTAGTTTGTAGTATTTTGTTATGACAGCCCTAGGAAACAAATACATAAGCAACAAGAAAAAGAACTAGTAGCAAAGGGGACAAAAAACCCTTTAGGCAGGGCACAAAAGAATAAATGCAAATTGCCATAAACAGGTAAAAAATGTTCAAGGGTTAATAATCAACACAATACAAATGGAAGCAACATTGAAATTCTATTTAAATTATTTTATCACTAGTGTTATACTTATTTATTTTACTAATTAATTTTTTTTATAAAAAACAGTATAGTATCATGAGGGTCCAGGAAAATGGTCCCTCTTGTGTGCTTGAGCCCCCACTGCCTATGGATATGCCTTCAAATATATCTTAAGTCCTTCCATGTCTTCTGCCACTGCCTTTTCCCAAGACACCATCACTGACCTTCAGGGCAACTGAATTAATCTCCTAAGTGGTCTTGTGACTTATGTTGCTTATAGAAGCCAGAGGGAATCTTTTAAAAAACATAAATCAGGCCATGTGAGTCTTCTGCTGAAAACCCTTCAATGATAGCTTTCTTGGCAATTAGGATGGCCCCTGCCAAGGCTCCCTCCCTCCCAGTCACTGTGCTCCGACCACGGCTTCTTCCACCTCCTTCATGGAGCTCTTGTCTCTGGGCCTGACACCTGGCTGGTCCCTCTGTCAGAATGCTTTTCCCTCCACTCCTGCCTTCAGGTCTCAGCAGCAGCGTCAACAGTGTTACTTCCTTGGCATGCATCATCCAGCCCTGCCTAGGGTAGGTTTTCTCTTGGTGCTCTCTTCTTTTCCCTCAAGATTTATTATAGGTAGGTGTTTGCTTAATTCTGCTGTCTAGATTGTAAATTCTGTAAAGGTGAGTACTATTCCTATTTCACTCCCTGCTGTAACCCAGACTCTGGTATGGAACTGAATACACAGCAGGCACTCAGTGTACACTTACTGACTGCATAAATGGAGCTAAATTTGGCAAAACAGGCCAAAGGTCTTAGAAATGAGTATATCCTTTTAATTAGCAATCCCATTGACAGGAATATATTTCAAGAAAATAATTAGGAAGATGTGTTAAGACCAGTTACATTGCAACTTAAGTACTAGCAAAATAAATAATAGTGATAAAGTGGGAAAAATGTCTAAACATGGCCAGTTTAACAAATTATGGTTTGTACATTATAATAATATTATGCAGATACTCAAACTGATATTGCAGAGATATGAGTTGACATAATTTCTGTGGTCATCTATTTTTGTAAAAATAAAATGTATGATATATATATACACACACACATATATGTTGTTTTGTTCTCTAATGATGAGAAGAACATTTGGAAAGATACACACCAAAATGTTAATCATGGTTCCCTTTCCAATTTGTTTTGACTTATTTTTTTTTAATTCTTATATTTAAAACATTGTATAATAATATTTCTTATACAATTAAAATGAAAGTAATTAAAATTTTTTACTGAATGAGTGAGAATTACCTGGTTTGAATTTCAAACTTTTGTTTCTACAAAAATAATTTGTATAAGCAGAAACAGTTAGTATTCTAAGATACCATTTAGATACCGTTGGTTACTTCCACACAAGCTTGTGCTATGAAGGGAAAATGTCCTAACTGTCGTTAAGTCCCAGACTATCCACCATTTTTCATGGTTGAAAGGTTATTCTGTATCTTTTGTTGGCTGAACTCTTTCTTTTTATTTAGGAGGTTTTTTCCCCTGTCTTTGATTTTGAGTAAGAATTGAATGCAGAAATCTGCCATATCTCCCATCAAAGGAATTCTAATGCTTTGGTAGGGATCCAACAACAAATTCTACTGTGTAGACCAAATATCATGTAGAAAAAAATGGACTCTGGATCAAATTTATGAAAACACATGAATGAGTTTTATCATCTGAAAAATTTCAGAGAGAAAATTATATGGAATCTTAGAACTTTATTTCCCAAACTATCTTTCCATCAGGAACTCAATGATCTCCTTAGCCTCCCTGGAGACTCTTGTTCTAAGTCATCAGAGGTGAGCTGTGTTACTTCTCTATCTTCCCCTCTGGCGTGGTCCTAGGTTAGGTGCAGATGAAACCTCTTTCATATTCATGTAAAAGCACAATATTGGTTTGTTTCCAGTTTTATGTCACTCAAAATCTCCAGATTTGACTGTTTAACACTGTTTTTCACCAAAAACAAGTTAAAGGAACACATTACTTTGTGTGTTTACGTGTGTGTGTATACATGTATAAAATATACACAAATTTGCATATAATGAATTAATAACAATGTAAAATTGGAACATTTTTAATCAATGTCCCGAAGATAATGAAGCTGTAAAAAAATAATAAAAGGTGTTTAGAAAACAAACCTAGACCTATTTTGTTCTAGGGTACACAAATCTCTTCCTCCTTTCTCTGAGTTTAGAAAGTTATTATTTTGGAGGGTGGACGAAGGAAGTGGCAGGGGTATAATTTAGAAGAAATAAGGCGGGGTATGGGAGTGAGTGCATAAGGAGAAAATTCTTATATATACTCCCAAGTTCAAACTAACCAACCAAATTAGTAAAATAATTACCCCTCCCCACTTTGGAATGGCCCCTCCTCTGTATCTTCAGATCACTTACTTCTATGGGTAGTTATACCTTGTTGCTGTAATAAAATCCACCTCCAGTATTTACTACCTATGTGGCTTCTAAGCCTCAATGGCCTCATTGAAGTTTTGGTGAGAGTTAAATGAGATAAGGCATAACTTGGTATGGTGGCTACTAGATGTTAACAACTGTTACTGTTTTGTGTTTCCATGTCTGTCTCCATCAGGGGCTGTGTCTATTCCTCTGCATCCTCCTGGGTACCTTAGAAAAGTGCTCAGAACACTGCAGATGCTCAATGAGTATTTGTACAATTGAAAAAGAAATGCATCAAGCTTTCTTTTCACTAACATGTGTTCGAATTCAGGTTAACTTGATAGAAGTTCAGCCACTTCTTAATTCTCACTCAACATATATATATATATATATATATTTTTTTTTTTTTTTTTTTTTTTTTTTTTTGTTTGAGCATGTGGGATCTTCCCGGACCGGGGCACGAACTCGTGTCTCCTGCATCGGCAGGAGGACTCTCAACCACTGCGCCACCAGGGAAGCCCTGTATGTGGGATCTTAATTCCCCACCCAGGGATCCAACCCACACCCCCTGCATTGGAAGCACGGAGTCTTAACCACTGGACAGCCAGGGAAGTCCTTACTCAACATATTTTGGGATTTGGGTGAATGTAAAAAAACCTTAACACTCCCTATCTTTTTTGACGTGACTCCTTTCATCATTTTCTTTCCGTTTTAAAAAAGGAAAACATTTAAATTCTTGTGCATTTTGACTTCAACCCTTCACTATTTATACATCTTAGCTATTAGCCCTAGATTCCACTTATTTTGATAATACCAATTATGTCTCAGATTTTCCAGTTTAAGTACAGAGTTTCTTTCTCTCTACTTTACTTTTATCTTCTTTTCTTTTTTTTAACAAAGACCCAGCTGGCCCTAATATGCCTGGACAGATTCACAAGAAACAAGTAACTGGGATTACCCTCAGGAAAGGGATCAGATTGGGGGTAAGGAACAGGGAGGGAAGGAGACGTAATTTTCTCTGTATTTCACTTTAGGTCTGGTGAAGTTTGTATGTATTACGGTTCAAAAATAACAATAAAGAGACAGCTAGTTCATTTGGACTTCTTATCACCTACCTACTCATTTTTTCACAAGGAGTCTTTGTATCTAAATTCTTAAGTCAGTCAACAAATACATTCTAAAAATTTCTTTTAAAAATTTTCTTTAAAAAATTACTGGCTTCCTCTGACCTTTTTCTTGAAATACTAGTCTCTGTTAGTCTATGATCGCTTTGAGGGTGGCTTTCACCTTTAGTCAAATATATAACTTCTTCACGTCCATACACAACAGAGCACTACCTCAGTCCAATATATAACTTCTTCACGTCCATACACAACAGAGCACCACCTCAGTCCTTCAAACACATACACACAACAAACACACCCAGTGACTCTGGAGAAGAACACACTGCGCACAGCATTGGCCTCCTAAGGAATGGCCTTTTTTTTTTTTTTTGCGGTATGCAGGCCTCTCACTGTTGTGGCCTCTCCCGTTGCGGAGCACAGGCTCCAGACGCACAGGCTCAGCGGCCATGGCTCACGGGCCCAGCCGCTCCGTGGCATGTGGAATCTTCCCGGACCGGGGCATGAACCTGTGTCCCCTGCATCGGCAGGCGGACTCTCAACCACTGTGCCACCAGGGAAGCCCCAGGAATGGCCAATTTTTAAAAAGCCCTCGCCACTGCTAAATTGTTCCTGCATTTTGTCCATCTGGATAAAATGTTCTTTGAAGACCCTCCTATTCCTTCCTCAGCAGTCCTTAACCAAGACTCTAATTTTAACCTGGAGAGGTGGTCTGGGTCCTGTCTATGATGTGCCCTTGCCCATGGCTGAATACAGACTAGTGTCTGGGAGAGGGAAGCCATTACCAAATTAGTGAATTAGAATTCAGATTTTGGGGGAAAGACAAATCTTTCTAAACTTAAATTTTTCTAAGATACTTGTGCAAATTCAAGCACATCCAAAGGGTACCAATGACAGATACAAAGGCATTCAGTTTTTTTAATCCCAAATAATCAAAGAGGATAATATAAACTGAAGTAATGTTTTTAAAAAATAATTTTGTTAATAAGTATTCCCTATCCAAAATCAACTACATAAGTTCTGGGTCTAGTGCAAAATGGAAACGTAAGGTCCCTTGCTCAAAATTGTTAAGAATTTGAAGACAGTGACAGCAGGGCACTAAACCAAGTGTGGGCCCTTCTGAGCCCAGGGCCCTTTGCCTTGCACAGGTTATGTGCCTATGAGGCAGGTACATGAAGCAAGTCCTCTCCCTAGCACAGAATTGTCTCTCTCTGTCTAGCATGGAGGTTAAGAGTGTAGATTTTAGAGCCAGGAGATCTGGATTTAAATCCCTGCTTTGCTACTTACTAGCTGAGAGATTGTGGGCAAGTTATTTATTTCCTCTGGATTTTAATTTCCTCACCCGTGTAATGGGGAAAATACTATCACCAAACTCAAAGGATACTGTGAGCATTAAATGAGTGAATACATTTAAAGTGCTCGTTTGAGCAACGCCTGGTATATAGTATGGGCTCGATAAATGTTAGCTCTGATAACATACACACACACTCACATAAAATATGTGGATAGCATTCACATCTTTAAGTTTCAAGGCCACACCATTTTCCCTCTTCCTCTTATTTATTGAGACAATTTCTGTGTGCGATCACAGTTCTCTTAAAAGTTTTTCGGCTCCTTTTCAATTCCAAGAATTCAAAACACTGAGAAAAATCTTCATCACTTGCAACCTCAAAGAAAAGTCAAATGCGTTACTTTGCCTGCGTTTTGCAGTTAGAACACAGCACGTGCGAAAGGGCACAGAACCCAGATAGGCCTGTTTGCTATTTCATGCTCCATTACCTGGTCTGTGTGGCTTCAGATAAAATCCTTCTCTAGGCTTTCTTCCCACTGCACAATTTATGCTATTAGTGCCGAGTAAAGCCAAAAGTAAACATTTTACACCCTGTTCTAGTTTGATATATTTATTTAGTTATAGGTGCCACAGAAACAACAGCCAGATCAAAGCAGTCACTACATCTCCAAACATGGGACCAGTGGTACAAGAGGAGGTCTGGCCAACCTCCAAATAGAACGCAAGTTGGGAAGGGTTCTCCTGAAGGGAGAGTCCAGAAACTACTGCCAGTGGTGCTGAGAGAACAGAGCTTGGAAACAAACCTCAGCACCACTTAGCAGCTGACTGACCAAGTCCCTTCTCTGGCCCTTTTCTCATCACCTAAGATGTCAGGACACTATTCCCTACCCCCGAGGGTTGTTGTATGGATTGAGAAAACATATGGGGAAGTGTTTTGTGAGCATATTCATAGCTCCTCCTCTTGTGAAATTTCAAGAGAGTGGCTGAGGACTGTGCATGTGTCTGGCTGGTGAACAGAAGTCAGTGCTTGTTATGGTACTTCTTCCCTCAATAGTTGCAGGGTCTAGAGACTTGCATACAAAGAAAACCAGCTATTCTGTGATGCAGGATATTTACATAAAGAAACAAAAGGTGGTACTCTGCAGTCAGACACACCAGGATCTGGGTCCCAGCCTTGTCACTTACTAGGCTAACTGGGTGACTTAGTGTAAATAAACCCTCTCAGCCTCAGCTTTCCCCTGTAAAATGGGATTAAGAACAGTGCCTCAGATGGTCTCAATTAAGTGAGATCATGCAAGGCAGAGCATTTGGTGCTGTGCCGTTGCTGTTTAAAGATTACATTTTCAGGAGAAGAGACTAAATTATAGTAACGGGGCAAGTTCCAGTCTGTCACAACCAACCCAGCAAGCATTTTACCAGGAGTGATTTGCAACAGTCCCGTCACCTTGTGGAACACTCACTTTGGCTCAGAGAGTCAGAGGAAATTTTCCAACTTTGTTCCTTCACAAAACAAATCAGTACCCACTGACCATTTCCAAGGGGGCTTCAAACACTTTCTTGAAAAAGAGCTTTAGTTAGCATGGTTTAAGGCAGCTTTATGCGAGTTTTATCTGTATGCTAACCTATAAAAATCAACTTATGAATCTATGAAAACTGCATTCAAATTAGATCCATTTAAAAAATGATTGGGATCAGAAGTAGCTCTTAATTTTCTCGGACCGTTACAGCACTGGATTATGAAAGAACATTGTGATTGTCAAATAGAGGCCTTCTTCTAGCAGTTAATTCTAAAGGCAGCCAAGCTCAGTCTTTATGACCATGGTTTTGAGATATTTGAAGCTCTTCTCTTCTGTTAGCAGGCACTGTGGTGCTGTGCTTAGAGCCCCTTTCAGGGCTGGGGAGCTCATTCTCCTGATGCCAGGAGCACAGCTCATAGCTGAGTTCTCCTGGGGCACTGCCCTCTGTGGAAGGGAACCTTGACCAGGTTGTGCCCTATTCAATGAGTAGGAGGAGGACTCAGCACCTTGCCTGGATCTGGGACAACCACAAAGGGCTCCAGAGCTCCCCAAGGGATCAATTGACATCTTCACTGAAACTGCATCTATGTTCAGTGTTTCTTTCTTGCTTCCTTCACTCCCTTCAGGTGCTGTTTCCAGGAGCACTCCCAGTAAACTTCCTGTATAGGAAACAGGACCCAAGACATTTCTCCAGGACTATCTTTTGAGAGCTTCAATAAACTTACAGCAGTGGTCTTAGCTGGGGGGGGATTTTGCCCCCAGGGGACATTTGGCAAGGTCTGGAGACATCTTTGGTTATCTCTACAGAGCAGGGCTGCAGACATCTAGTGGGAAGAGGTCAGGGGTGCTGCTAAACATCCTACAGTGCACAAGACAGTCCTCCACAACAAAGAATTATCTGGCCCAAAATGTCAATGGTGTTGAGCTTGAGAAACCCTGGATGAGAGGTATTTGGGGCATGGTTATTTCCAGGTAGGTGAATGATGGTGGAGAATAAGTTTTGTAATTCAGACCATCCAATAGTGCTTCAGGTGAGAAGAATATCCATTACCATGAGCCCTAGCTTCCCTTCCCCAACCCCAATTCTTCTTCCTCTGTGCCTACTGACTCTTGATACTGATTTGCTCTGAAAATACCCCCTGTGGTAGCCTTAGCATTGCTCCTATTGTCAATTATGTGTAGTAGATGACACTAGAAAACATGAAGCAGCGCTGCTCACTGATAGTGTTCTTAAATGAGACTTCTTCCTCTGATATTCTTCTTCTGCTTTTCCCCTCCCACTTTCAAGGTCAACAGTAACCTTACTGGCCTATTGTTTTTCTTGAAGGAATCTTTCATTAACTAAGAAATAGCTTATTTGCTACTTTACTTAGTAGTGGGAGGTCTCACGCTCTCGAGCTAGAGCTATTTCTTCACCCACATCAGGCTAGGCTGAGTTCGTGTTACAAATGTGCCACATTCATCAAATAGTTGACTTTGTAGACTGTGCCTTTAAAGCCAATTCGACTCCCAGAGGAATCAAAGCCTTCACCCAACTAGAGGCCAGGTAGCTGGTGATTTCTGCAAGCTTCTCCTCCCCTCTGGTAGGAAGGCACTTAGAGGGCTTAGTACATGGCTCCCCGAGGTGTTCTCATTCCTAAAGTTGTGCTCACTATGAGGGCTTGCCCAAGTTAAAGATGTGAGAGTGCCCTCACTTTCATGTGTTATTATTGGAAAATAACTGGAATCCAAGCCAAATTCCAACAAACATAGTCCATGGAGATGTTGGAGAAAAACCCAAAATAAGCCAAGTGTGTTATTAGAAATTTGTTCTATAATCCTAACGGCACACAGTTATTGTTAAATGGATATATTCTCTACCACTCCCATACCTGTTCCAGAAGAATCTTTGATGATAACCAGGAAACATCAAGTGAAAATAATTCTAATTTTTTAATGAATTGATCACTAGCTGAGACTTTGCCTACTCTAGAGTCTCCTTCAGACTTTGGAGGGAATTAATTAGTACTGGCCAGTATTTGTAATTGGAAAATAAGAAACAGACATTACCTCCAGTTTTCTTGTCTTTTCTAAAATGTTTTTTTAAATTAATTTTTATTAAAAATATGGAACATTTCACAAATTTGTGTGTCATCCTTGCACAGGGGCCATGCTAATCTTCTCTGTATCATTCCAATTTTATATAGTATATGTGCTGCTGAAGTGAGCACACTTCCAGTTTTCTTGATAAGGAAATTGATTCTCAGGGAGATACGTGATTTGTTTACATTGCCATAGCAACTAAGTGGCAGAGTCAGGACTCAAAGCAGGACTTCTGACACCAAGTCCAGTGCTCTTTGCTCTACACCATAATTGATCCTCCAGGAATTAATATTTCAGCTACTATATTCCCCATCACTGTACATTCTCAAATATTGCTCAACCCTCCCTCTCCGATATATAAAATGCCCCAATCTAATCTTTACTTCAAATGAGGGACCTTCTCTTTTTGGCATTTATGCATACTGTATAGAATCAGTGATGACTGATTCTCTTTTTGGCCTTTATGCATACTGTATAGAATCAGTGATGACTTATCTTTAACCTCAATTAAAAGATAAAAAGTATTCATCGTGAGGTGTCCCCCACTAACTCCAGAGAGTGACTGGGGTTCCAGACCAATGGTATGAGTCAGAATCAGTAGTTTTACAGGTCTTATACTCATATAGATATCTATGATTATATATCATTTTTGCATTCATTCAAAAGTTACTGCACCGAAACTACATTCTGGCATTAGAGATACAGTGCTAAACAAGATGAAAAGTTTTCCTGCTTTCAGGGAGCTTGCATTCTACTGAAGAGAGGGTATATATTTTTTTTAACTGAAGTATAGTTGATTTACAATGTGTTGGTTTCAGGTGTACAGCAAAGTGATTCAGTTATATGTACATAAATATCTATTTTTCTCAGATTCTTTTCCCTAACAAGTTATTATAAAATATTGAGTATAGTTCCCTGTGCTATACAGTAGGTCCTTGTTGATTATCTATTTTATATATAGTAGTGTGTATATGTTAATCCCAAACTCCTAATTTATCCCTCCCCCACTTTCCTCTTTGGTAACCATAAGTTTGTTTTCTTTGTCTGTGGGTCTATTTCTGTTTTGTATGTAAGTTCATTTGTAGCATTTTTTTTTGATTCCACATATAAGTGATATCATGTATTACTTTACTTAGTATGATAATCTCTAGGTTCATCCATATTGCTGCAAATGGCATTATTTCATTCTTTTTTATGAGAGAGGGTGTATTAAGAAGTAAATGCACAAGACAATTCCAGATTATGAAAATTGCTCTGAAGAAAATAAAATACTGTATGTGATAATGAATGAAGGCTTCTCTGAGGAAGTAGATTTGAGCTATGACTTAAGTGACAAAAGACATGTCTGTGAAGGAGTGGAAGAAGTATTTTTCAGGTAGAGGGAACAGCATGCAAAGGTCTTAGATGGGGATGAGTTGGCTTCTGGGTTCCTTTAGGAGCAAAAAGGGGATCCAGAGAAGGAGCAAGAGAAGGATAGACCACGTGGGGCCAGATCTCGCTGGGCTTTCTGAGTCAGAGAAAAGAGGTTAGATTTTACTCTAAGAGTAATGGGAAACCACCCGGTGTTCTAAGCAGGGGAGTGATGTGATCTGGTTTACATTCTACAGATTCCTCTGTTTTGTGGAGAATGGAGGGTGGGCAAGAATGAAAACCCACAATCTAGTTGGAGAAGGTTGGATTAGACAAGGGAAGTAGCAGTGAGGTGGAACAGCTTCGAGAGGTACTTTAAATAAATGCAGTAGGATTTACTGATGCTTTGGATGTGGGGCAAGATGTGAGGGGAAGGGAACAACTGTAGTGATTCCTAGTTTTTGGTTTGAGGAGTTGAGTAGAAGATAATGCATTTACTAAGGTGGGGGAAAAAATGGGGTAAGTTCCAGTAGCGAAGGGTAAATAATGAGTTCTTTCATAGACACGTTAAGTACAAGATACTTATCAACCATTTAGTGGAGAAAGCAGGTCAGAGGAAAGAACAGGGGGAGAAGAAAATCTGATTGAGAAGGAATTGTCCCTGAGATAGAAGGAAACTAGTAGATTGTAGGGTCAAGCAAGCAAAGAGGGGAAAGTATTTTAAGCAGGAGAGACTGGTCAGCTGTGCCTAATGCTAAAGAAGAGGTCTAGTAAAGTGAGGGCAGAGAATGGAGGATAGATTCTGAAACTCAGAAAATTTGAGTGACAAAGGAACAGGAACACAAGACCCTTAGGGTACGGACGCAAAGGGTTTGCACCTTGGTTTCAGTAACTGGATTAATTGCAAGCTGTTGAAATGGCCCCTAAAAGTGACTTGGAATATCCTCTGCCACTGCCATCTTCCTCCACTTCCTTCTCCCTCTCACTGCGATTACAGAGCCCTGAGTTTCCGTCATCCAACGGGTATTTAACACTCTCTCAATCAATAGGATTTCCCCAAGTGAAAGGGAAAGGAAAGGTTGACAGGACCATGGCCTTGCTCTATGTGTCCATGGTCCCTTGAGCTGCCTCTTGTCTACATCGTACCCTCAGCACAGCACGCATGAGCAGAGCTGCTGGACATGGCGGAAGGACAGAGTGTTGGCATGGAGTCATTTCACTTCTTTGAGCCCCAGTTTACGTTAAGTGAGGGTTTTGAACTGAAGGATATTTAAGGCTTCTTCAGGTTCCAATACTATCTGGATCTCAGTGGTTCCATTTCATTTACCAGCAGTAAGAAGCAGCATGCCAAACAGTTGTTTGGAAAATTTAGTGAAGGCAACACATTTCCCCTTCTTGAATTTGCCTTAAACAGAGTGGGGAAATGTAGGCTGGTTGCGTTATTCCCATCATGTGGAGGCTCAGGCTGAGAGTCATCGTATTGCACGGTACGTGTATTTCTTGCTAATGATCCCTGAAGCTGATTTTGGTTTTAATTGTGTGAGCCTAGCAAAGCATAGACACTCGGGTAATAATGACTCTGTAAAATCAATATAGAGAAACCTTGGATTATATGAGACTGCTACCACTCAGTGAATCATACTATGTAATATTTCCTAAAAGATAATGGGTTTCAAAACCAAACATAAATCTTCAGTGACATGTTGGCTATTTGTCATGTCTTCTGGCAGTGGAATTACAGCAGCTTCAATAAAATCCACTTGGTGGTTGAGTTGCAGATTAATATCTGATACAATCATGGTTTTAGGACCACAAGAAGTAACGCACAGGGGGAGGACAGCAAGTTTGCAATTATTCTAGGGTTTTGGTAACCCTGATTCCAAACCTTGGCCCAGAAATTGCTCAAAAAAAAGCAATAATAATGTGGGCCTTTGAATATTAAGCGCTGTAAAGTGATACTATGTTCTTGAAATAGTAAACATGACTTCCATATGTGGCCCAGAGTGCTCAACACTGCCAACTGTAATGCAAAGCAAACTGATCTGCATCTGTGTTGTTCACACCATTTAACTCCTGGTTTCCCATCTGAATCCTTGACACAATATAATCACCTCTGCATATTTCTTGACTTAGTGGAACTATTTTCCCCATGACATGGAAAATGAAATTGATTTTCTGATTAAATGACTTCAGTTAGTGCTTCTGAGTTAATACTGCTTCTCTGTGACAGATGAGTCAGCAACATTTATTGAGCCCCCACTGGGCAAGAAGTATTTACAAGGTGCTACATGAATCTGTAAGAACAGTAACTTTGCAGCCTTCCTGATCCATCTATGCTTGGAATTAAGCAGCTATTTCTGTCCAGATGCCAGGTTAACACCTAATTCTCTGAATGTTGTGGAGAAAGAGAAGGTTGTCTTGACAACAGTTTGGAAAAAGTCAACTAGAAGAACTGATTTAACCTAAAACTGCTGTCTTAGCAATTGAATATGGATGCAAATGTTCTTTGTAATTTAGGTCAGTATCTAGGTAGATACCTCTTTAAAACAATTAATTAAAAAATAGGTAATACTGTCACATGTTGCAAAAGCCAGAAAGGTACAAAAGGTATAAGTAAAGTGTCTCCCTTCCACCTCAGTCCCTTGGGTACCACTTCTAGCCCTAAAGGTCTCCACTGTCTCTAGTTTCCTATATGTCCTTCCAGAGATATTAAATGCATTAAAAGCAAAAGCACACGTATTGTGTGTTTTCTCTCTCTTTTTAAAACACAAATGGTAGCACATTTATTGTTCTGATTGTGTTTTTCAAATAATGTTTCTTGGAGATTCTTGCATATCAGCACAAAGAAAAATGCAGCCCCTCATTCTATTTTTTCTAACAGATATAACTGGCATACGACGTTGTATTAATCCAAGGTACACAACATAATGATTTGATATATTTATATATTACGAAATGATCACCACAATAAGTTTAGTTAACATCCAATACCACATTCAGTTACATATTTTTTTCTTGTGATGAGAACTTTTAAGATCTACTCTGTTAGCAACTTTCAAATATACAATATGCTAATTGTTAACTATAGTCACCATGCTGTATATTACATCCCCAGCACTTATTTCTTATAACTGGTAGTTTGTACCTTTTGACTTCCTTCATCCATTTGGCCTCCCCTCTCTTACCCCCTCACCCTCACCTCTGGCAATCTGTTCTCTGCATCTATGACTTTGGGTTTTTTTGTTTGTTTTTTTTTAGATTTCACATATGAAGTGAGACCATCCCATTCTTTTAAATGACTCCCAAGTATTCCATTGTGTGGGTGCACTGTAATTTATTTAAACAGGGCCCTATCAATGGATTTGTTTCCTGTCTTTTTTTTTTTTTTTTTTTGCGGTACGCGGGCCTCTCACTGTTGTGGCCTCTCCCGTTGCGCAGCACAGGCTCCGGACGCGCAGGCTCAGCGGCCATGGCTCACGGGCCCAGCCGCTCTGCGGCATGTGGGATCTTCCCGGACCGGGGCACGAACCTGTGTCCCCTGCATCGGCAGGCAGACTCTCAACCACTGCGCCACCAGGGAAGCCCTGTTTCCTGTCTTTATTACTACAATGTACAATGCATAACTTTGCATATGTGTCACCTTATGTGCTAGTATATTCAAATCACTGAGTCAAAAAGTAGGGTGAAATTTTAATTTTGATCAACATTGCCAAGTTGCCCACAGGGGCTGTATTACTGTGCTTTTCCACCAACAATGTATGTGAACATCTGTTTCTCCACATCTACTCTAACATAGTGTGTTATTATATCAGCCTTTTTCATTTTTGCCAATCTGAGAGGGGAAAATTGTACCTCAGTGATTTTCGGGGGTAAGGGAGCTACATCTAGATAAAACACAGGTGTCCTTTCTGTCCAGGGCTCTTTGCTCCAGAGCCTCAGACAGGGTGCACAAACACATAGCAGGCATGCAACGTATGTCTACTGCATAAATGAAGAGATGGATGCATGGACAGATAAGGGACAACTTGGTATAGCTGAAATGGTCTGCCTTGTTTTAATTTACATTCCTTTTATTATAATTGTGCTTGAACCTTGTGTTTCATGTCTTCATGTTTCTTTCCTTTTACATCCTGTGCAATTATATTTTTCCAACTTGTAGCTGTTTGTATATGTGAAAGTTACTAATAGCTGCACCCAGCTAACTTATTGAGTTCTCTTGCTGTTTATGACAGTTGTTTAGCTGATTCTTTTGGGTTTTCGAGGCACACATTCTATATCATCTGCAAATAATGATAATCTGATCTCCTTTCCAATGATCATACCTGTTATCTGTTTCTCTTGTCAAATTGTGTTGGCTAGTAGCTCCAAAACAATATTACATGACAACAGTGACAGTGGATATCTTTGTCTTGGTCCTGACATTGATGTAAATATTTTTACTTTCCCTGTTAAGCATAATGCTGGCTTCTGAGTTGACATGAAATATTCTGTCATGTTAAGGAAGTAGTCATCTATTCTATTTCTTTTTAATTAAGAGAGTTTATAAAGTAAGAGTGGATATGGATTTTTAAAAAAATCAAACATATAATTACCATATGATAACAGCAATTTCACTTCTGGGTATATACTCAAAAGAACTGAAAGCAAGAACTCAACCAGATATTTGTACACCCATATTCAGAGCAGCTTTACTCACAACAGCCAAAAGATGAAAGGAACCCAAATGCCCATCAAGAGATGAATGGATAAGCAAAATGTGGTATACACATATGATGGAATATTGTTCAGCATTAAAAAGGAAGGAAATGCTGACACATGCTGTACCATAGATGCATCCTGAAGACAGTATACTAAGTGAAATAAGCCAGTCACAAAAAGACAAAAACTGTATGATTCCATTTTCATGGGATACCTAGAGTAGTCAGATACATAGAGACAGAAAGTAGAATGATGGATTTTTAAAAGTTTTATTTTGTTTATTGTGGTAAATTAACATGACATAATATTTACCATCTTAACCATTTTTAAGTGTACGGTTTGGTGGTATTAAACACATCTGTAATGTTGTGTAACCATCACTACCATCCATCTCCAGAACTCTTTCATCTCATAAAACTGAAACTCTGTACCCATTAAATGATAACTCCCCACTCAGCACCCTGCTACCCTCCCCAGCCCCTGGAAACCACCATTCTACTTTTTGTCTCAATTTTGACTGTTCTAAGTGTCACATACAAGTGGAATCATACAGTATTTGTCTCTTTGTGACTGCCTAGCTTATTTCACTTAGCACAGTATCTTCAAGGTACATCCATGATGTAGCATATTTCCTTTTTAAGGCTGAATAATATTCCATTGTATGTAATTACCACGTTTTGCTTATCCATTCATCTATCAATGGACCTTGGGTTGTGTCTACCTTTTGGCTATTTTGAAGAATGCTGCTATGAACACGAGCATACAAATATCTTTTCGAGACCCTGATTTCAATTGAGTATACACTTGCAAGTAGAATTTCTGGATTGCATGGTAATTCTGTTTTTAATTTTTTGAGGAACTGCCATACTGTTTTCTAGAGTGGCTGTACCATTTTATATTCCCACCAACAGTGCACAAGAGTTCCAATTATCCCACATCGTGGTCAACACTTGCTGTTTTCTATTTTTTTGATTGTAGACATCATAATGGGTGTGAGGTGGTATCTCATGGCAGTTTTGACTTGCATTCCCCAATGATAGTGATGTTAAACAGCTTTTCATGTGCTTATTGGTCATTTGTAATCTTCTTTGGAGAAATGTCTATTCAAGTCCTTTGCCCATTTTTACATCAAGTTATTTGTTTTCTTGTTGTTGAGGTTTAAAAGTTCTCTGTATATTTTAGATATTAATCCTTTATTAGATATATGATTTGCTAATATTTTCTTCCATTCTATGGGCTGCCTTTTTTACTGTGTTGATAGTGTCTTCTGATGCAGAAAATTAAAAAATTTTCATAAAGTCCAGTTAGTCTATTTTTTCTTTTGTTACTGTACCTTTGGTTCCTATCCAAGAAATCACTGTCAAGTCCAGTGTTGTGAAGCATTTTGTCCAATGTTCCCTTCTAAGAATTTTATAGTTTTAGGTCTTGCATTTAGATCTTTGATCCATTTTGAGTTAATTTTTGCATATGGTGCTAGGTAAGGGTCCAACTTCATTCTTTTTTTTTTTTTTTTTGCGGTTTGTGGGCCTCTCACTGTTGTGGCCTCTCCCGTTGCGGAGCACAGGCTCCGGACGCGCAGGCCCAGCGGCCATGGGTCACGGGCCCAGCTGCTCCGCGGCACGTGGGATCCCCCCGGACCGGGGCACGAACCCGCGTCCCCTGCATCGGCAGGCGGACTCTCAACCATTGCGCCACCAGGGAAGCCCCAACTTCATTCTTTTGCATGTGGATGTTCAGTTTTCCCAGCACCATTTGTTGAAGAGACTGTAATTTCCCCATTGAATGGTCTTGGAACCCTTATTAAAAATCATTTGACCGGATATGGGAGGGTTTATTTCTGAGCTCTCTATTCTATTCCACTGACCTGTATGTCTGTCTTTATACCAGTACCTCACTGATTTGGTTACTGTAGCTTTGTAGAAAATTTTGAAGTCAGAAAGTGTGAGTGCTCCAGCTTTGTTCTTAAAAGTGCTGCTGGATTCTATTTGTTAATATTATATTGAGGATTAAAAAAACTTGAAGTCCACATATGATACTGTTCTGCCTTTCTCCCCTTCCTTCTTTCTTCCTCCTCTCTTCTCCTCCTTCATTTTCTCTTTCCCGTCTTTTCTTCCTTTCTTTTGTGCTAGGTCTTGTATGTTATTCTTATGAATTCTCCTTATAGCTGCATTGTTTTTCTCTGACTCGGCTACATCAATATCACTAGAATATTCCAACTATATTTCTACTCAGTCACAAAGTTCTGAATGTTTTACAAATTACCCCTAATCTATTCTGAATAAAGAATATATCCTAAGGGAGGGGGCTTCCCTGGTGGTGCAGTGGTTGAGAATCTGCCTGCCAATGCAGGGGACACGGGTTCGAGCCCTGGTCTGGGAAGATCCCACATGCCGCGGAGCAACTAGGCCCGTGAGCCACAATTACTGAGCCTGCGCATCTGGAGCCTGTGCTCCGCAGCAAGAGAGGCCGCGATAGTGAGAGGCCTGCACACCGTGATGAAGAGTGGCCCCCACTTGCCACAACTAGAGAAAGCCCTCACACAGAAACGAAGACCCAACACAGCCAAAAATAAAATAAATAAATAAACAAAATGACGGAGGAATTATGTTTAAAAAAAAAAAAAAAGATATATCCTAAGGGAATATAATGAGTTTTCAAAAGATGCTGCTATTTGAGAGTCCAGATGACAGGGCTCTATATACTATTAATGCATTTAACAAACATTTGTTCATCACCTATGCATAGGGATTATTTTAGATTTGGGGAGTAAAAAATACAATTGAGATAAGACTTTTTTTTTGGTGGAGAGAGAGGAGTAAATCACCAATCACTAGGCTGTAAGATAAGTGCTTTGAAAGAAGGTTGCCCAGCGTGCAGAGTGAGGGGCATCCAGGAGGACTCAGGGAAGTCCTCACTGCTGAATCCACCTCCTCAATTCTTGTTTCTTGTTATAGAGCATCTTTACCTAAACTCCAAATTGGCATGCAGTCTCACATTTGGCAGAATCTCCCTCTTCTACTTCCCCAGCGTTGTCCCAGGATCCAAAGAACCTCGTATGACAGTTTGTACCTTCTTTAGAATCATAAACTACTTAGATAATCTGATGAAAGCTTCAGATCTGCTTAGAATATAGGTGGCCTGCCCAAAGTCACACAGACAATAAGTGGTGGAGCCATCTAAGAATTGATTCCTAGTGTCAAAAAACAAATTTGCCAAGTTCCCACTGAGTCCTGAAAACAGATCCTGGGAGACACTGAAGAATCTGAAGCAGATCCCTTCTGAGGAGGACTCAGAAATCTTTAGGAGGTAACAAAAGCCTTTACCTTACTTACGCAGTGCAAATCTGAGAATACAAATGCAGCACTTTCCTCTCCACATTGGAAGTTTTTTAAGGCTTCCTGTGCTCAGCCAGTCTTTATCTTTCTGTTAAAACTGCCAGCAAAAGTGTCAACCCATGCCAACTGGGCCAATGTTAATTCATGTTATTTTCTTATGTTTATGCTCACCCTTGGTCTGCATTTATTCCAGGGAAGATTTGCAGTCACTTTAAAATGTCCCCTGGAGGTACATTCTGTGAGATCTTGAGCGCCAGCAAAACTCTCTGCTAAACTTAGTACAAACTCAGGCCCTCTTGAGTTATGCCATCTGCCTACCTTACAATGACAGTGAATGCTGCATGGTGCTGATTATTTTCAGTTACTGTAAATTTTTGCTCCTTAGACAGCTGCTTCTTGGAATCTACATCTATAGAGAACTTAACCTGTATTTCATACTGAGCATTTTTTCCCATTTGGGGAAATTCTGAGTTGAAAAAAAACAACTGATTCTATACACAATTCTGTAACAGTGTATTCTAAGTAAAATGCAATACCAGAATGCCATTCAAATTCTTTACCAGAGGATAAACTACAACAGCCACATGAGGACAGCATCACCCTGATACCAAAAACAGACAAAGATATCACAAAATAAGAAAATTACAAGCCAGTATCACTGATGAGCATAGACGCAAAAATCCTCAACAAATACTAGCAAATCGAATCCAACAATATATTAAAAGGATCATATACCATTATCAAGTGGGATTATCCCAGGGATGCAAAGATTCTTCAATATATGCAAATCAATCAATGTGATATACCATATTAACAAAGAATAAAAACCATATGACCATCTCAATAGTTGTAGAAAAAGCTTTTGATAAAATTCAACATTCATTTACGATAAAAGCTCTCCAGAAAGCGGGCACAGAGGGAACATACCTCAACATAATAAAGGCCATCTGTGACAAACCCACAGGTAACATTGTACTCAATAGTGAAAAGTTGAAAGCATTTCCTCTAAGATTAGGAACCCACTCTCACCACTTGTATTCAACATAGTTTTGGAAGTCCTAGCCACAGTAATCAGAGAAGAAAAATAAATAAAAGAAATCCAAATTGGAAAGGAAAAGGTAAAATTGTCACTTTGCAGATGACATGATACTATACATAGAAAATCCTAAAGACACCACCAGAAAACTACTAGAGCTCATCAATGAATTTGGTAAAGTTGCAAGATACAAAATTAAGACACAGAAATCAGTTGTATTTCTATACAATAGCCAGAAATTAACATGGCTTTTAGAGAATACTTAAGTTTGGTGTAATTATAAATGCATGAATACATAAGCCGATGATTCACGAACTTTCAAATTATACATCTGCATTTAATTTTATGTTGAACTGTTTTCAAACCCTCAGAAAAAGATATTAGCAAATGTTTCTGGCTCACTAAGTGTTGTATTTTTAAAAATTCTTAATCAAAGACAAAGACCCATCCAATATCTTCATATAAAATTTGATGAGTGGGAAATAAATGTCTTTTTAAATTGAGTTATAATTAACATACAATATTATATTAGTTTCAGGGGTACAACATAGTGGTTTGATAGTTTTATATGTTATGAAATGATCACAACAATAAGACCAGTTATCATCTGTCACCATACAAAGTTGTTACAATATTATTGACTATATTCCCTATATGTACATTCCATCTCCATGATTTATTTTATAGCTGGAAGTTTGTACCTTTTAATGCCTTTCACCTATTTTGTCTGTTCCCCCCCATCCCCTGCCCTCTGGCAACCACCAGTTTGTTCTTTGTATCTATGAGTCTGTTTCTGATTTATCTTGTTTGTTTTTTCGATTCCACATGCAAGTGAAATCATACGGTATTTGGTTTTCTCCGTCTGACTTATTTCTCTTAGAATAATACCCTCCAGGTCCGTCCATGTTGCCCAAATGGCAAGATTTCATTCTTTTTTAATGGCTGAGTAATATTCCATTGTGTGTGCATATGTGTGTGTGTGTGTGTGTGTATATAAAATATCTTCTTCATTCATCTATGGATGGACACTTAGGTTGTTTCAATATCTTGGTTATTGTAAATAATGCTGCAATAAACATAGAAATACATGTATCTTTTCTCATTAGTGTTTTTTTCTTCAGATAAATGCCCAGAACTGGAATTGCTGAATTGTGTGGTAGTTCTATTATTAGGTTTTTAAGGAACCTCCATACTGGAAATACATGTATCTTTTCTCATTAGTGTTTTTTTCTTCAGATAAATGCCCAGAACTGGAATTGCTGAATTGTGTGGTAGTTCTATTATTAGGTTTTTAAGGAACCTCCATACTGTTTTCCATAGTAGCTGCACCAAATTATTGATACATTCCCACCAACAGTGTACAAGGGTTCCCTTTTCTCCAAATCCTTGTCAACACTTGTTAACGCTTGTTATGTGTTTTCTTTTTGATAATAGCCATTCTGACAGGTGTGAGGTGGTATCTCATTGTTTTGATTTGTATTTGCCTGATGATTAGTGATGTTGAGCACCTTTTCATGTGCCTGTTGGCCATCTGTATCTTTTCTTTGGAAAAATATCTATTCTGGTCCTCTGCCTATTTTTTAAATCAGATTGGTTTTTTTGATTTTAAGTTGTATGAGTTTTTAAAAATATATTTTTAATATCAACCCCTTACTGGATATATCATTTGCAAATATCTTCTACTCAGTAGGCTGCCTTTTCCTTTAGTTGGTGGTTTCCTTCGTTGTGCAAAAGCTTTCAGGTTTGATGTATTCTCAATTGTTTATTTTTGCTTTTGTGGCCCTTGCCTGAGAATACCTATCCAAATATATATATATATTGCTAAGACTGATATGGAGGAGGTTACTGCCTATGTTATCTGCTAGGAGCTTTATAGTTTCAGGTCTTTACGTTTAAGTCTTTAATCCATTTTGAGTTTATTTTTGTATAAGGTGTAGGTGTAAGAAAGTGGTCCAGTTTCATTCTTTTGCATGTAGCTGTCCAGTGGGAAATAAATTTCTTGTAATAGAAATACTTCAGGCTGAGGGAGTTCAGAGAGAATCTTCTTGAATCACTGCTATTTTGTATTTCTTCTTAAGGCTACAAAACAAAGATTGATTAAGATGGAAATAAATGGGGCATAAATGTGACATTCCATTATGGTGTGAATGGAAGGGTAGATCACCCATGCCATCATCATTCTGCCATCTTAGCTGGCACTGCTTAGTATCCTGACCAGGCAGGATTCTCCCCTGGTTAGAAAGGATCCTGCTGGAGTCAGAAATTCAACCAAGCATACTGCCACTGGGTGGCACAATTGGAAGTCTGTAAAGCGATCAGGGTTTTAAAAGGGCACTCTTCCCTCTCTCCTAAGGACTGGGATTTATAAACACAAAAGCTGCTGCCCATTGTGATTGCTTTTTCTTAGGGACTGTTTATAAAAGTGAGAGAGTCTGTGGCCTTTCAAAGAGTGTGGATTTCACATGGGAAGTCTGTGTCGTTATTCTATATGAAATTAACTGGAGTATTTTTTAGATTTGTCTTCTTTTTGATCTGGTAAACACAAGTAGTGGAGCGAGAGGAAGATTTTGAACATGCTTACAAGTTTGCAGAGAAAGTGGCTATGGTTTTTATGCTCTGGCATGATTCTTTATACGTGGTTGTCTAGTACGGTAGATGCCAATTGCATGCAGCTATTTAAATTCAAATTCATTAAAATGGATTAAGTTAAAAATTAAGGGGAATTCCCTGGCAGTCCAGTGGTTAGGACTCTGCACTTTCACTGCCAAGGGCCCGGGTTTGATCACTAGTGGGGGAACTAAGAACCCACAAGCTGCACTGTGTGCCCCCCCCAAAAAAAAATTCAGGCCCTTAGTCACCCTAGCCACATTTCAATTACTCAATAGCCTCATGTGACTAGTGGCTACCATATTCTACAGTGCAGATAGAGAACGTTTCCATCATCACAAAAAGTTCTATTGGACAGAGCTGCTAATATCCTTTTCTCATTGCCCTCAAAAGAATAGAAAATAATGGATGTTTTCGGCTCATGCAACCTAAAGCCCTTGGGGAGAGTTATTCACTAGCATTGAATGTGCAATTTGAACCAATACACATTTGCTTAACATTTACCCAATATTAAATAGATATATTTTGCAATCCTGCAACACTGCTACTAAAGTTTAGGAGCTAGAGTAGATTTATATATATATATATGCACAGTGCATATTATAAGAATCAGTTCAGAATCTATACTATTAAGATTTTTATAGTTAAATGTAAATACTCATTGATTCCTAATTTCTCCAGGTCCATTTTTATGTAATGTGCTGTCTTTTTTTTTTTAATGTTGCCTTTTTCATCCCTGTCATATTCCCTATCCATTTTGTTCTGTATACTGCTTTTTTTTTTTTTAAACCTTAGGTGTTTCATTTCAGTCATGTAGAAAGGGCTGCTCCCCTTCCTCAACCTTTGACTCTCCATTACCTTGAAGGGGACTGCTCAGACTATGCTTCCCACCTTCCCCACCTAATGCTGGCTCTCAAGCTCTAGCTCCTGTTGAGGATATCATGTTTACATGCTGACTGCACAGGCTGTGAGAAGAGAATTTGCTTGCCTAATATTTGTGGCAACGTTCAGAAGTCTTGATTACATTTATACGCGTTTGGTGAAAAATGAAAATTTCAGGCAATTGTGTCCTTTTCTTGATAGAGTGTATGCCCATCTCCAGGTGACTGGTGCCTAGTGGATGACAGATAGATTGAATTCTGTAAACAGTTATTAAACATGTCTTTTGTGCCAGGCCCTATGCCTGGTACCTAGGGGTAAAAAGGTGTACTCAAGACATAGTCCCTGCTTTCAAGGGGTTCATATACATGTGGTGAAAAGACTCACATTAAAAAAACTTACTGAACATTTTATTTTGCCAAGAAGTTTTGGAACTGTGGATAGTCTGTGCCAAAATTGGCTGAGTGTTAGTGTGTGTAATTTAATGTGATGAAACAGGTTTCACAAAATGTATGAAAAACCAATGTCATTTTTTAATACTCATCTCATCTTTCTCTGGGGCAGTGTTATCAAACTCGACTGCACACTGGAATCTCTTGAAGAGCTTTTAAAAATATACTGATAGGGCTTCCCTGGTGGCGCAGTGGTTGAGAGTCTGCCTGCCGATGCGGGGGACACGGGTTCATGCCCCGGTCCAGGAAGATCCCACATGCCGCGGAGCGGCTGGGCCCGTGAGCCATGGCCGCTGAGCCTGTGCGTCCGGAGCCTGTGCTCCGCAAGGGGAGAGGCCACAACAATGAGAGGCCCACGTACTGCAAAAAAAAAAAAAATACTGATACTCAGGGCTGACTTCTTGAGCAGTGGTTCTTAGTGTGCTCCAGAGACAAACAGAATTAGTATAACCTGGGAACTTGTTAAAACGCAGAATCTCAGGCCCTGCCCCAGACCTATAGCATCAGAGACTGGGTTTGGAGACCAGCAACCTATGTTTTAACAAGCCCTTCAGTGATTCAGATGTTCGTGAAATTTCAGAACCACTGCTCTAGAGATTCTGGTTTAATTGGTCTGAGGCATGGTCTAAGTTTTGGTCTTTTTAAAAGGCTCTTCAGGTGATTCTAAGGTGTGGACAGATTTGAGAACCACTGGAAGTTGGTCAAACTTCCCTTTTGATTTGGAACTGTTCAGGTTGGCCTGACAACAGAGTACCAGTTGCTTCAGCTGTCCTTCGATTGTGGTCCAACTGTGAGAAAGAGACTTTCATGCTTTTAAAGTGCCTGAGGGGAAGAATCCACTCACTGTAGATGAGGGTGTTGGGAGCAAAATTCAGAATCGATCAAAGCCCATTGGGAAATAATCCCCTAATAATCTGGGCTGGGCCTGAGATTCTGCATTTCCAACAAACTCCCAGGTGACGCTGCTGCTGCTGGCTTGGAGGCTTTAAGAAGTTAGAAATTAAGACTGAGGCCCAACTCCAGATCTATGGAATCAAGATCTACATTTTAATACGATCCCTATTGTCTAAATGCACTCTGTACTCTAGAGGAAAAGAAACCATTCTAATTTCTAGAAGATACAGCCTTGAGATGAATTTCTGTTGTGCTGGTGTTTGTTTTATATCCCCCTAGAAGAGGAGGATGCCTGAGGTAACATGACTGGGGTCCTGGAGTTACTGCCTAATGGGACAGAAACATTAAGAAACACTTTCTTAAAAAAAAAAAAAAAGAAAAGAAAAAGAGTTAACTATGTGAGGTGATGGATGTGTTAATTATCTTGATCTTGGTAATCATTCTACAATGTATACGTATACCTAATCATCACATTGTACACCTTAAATATATACAATTATATCTGTCAATTATTTGTCAGTAAAATTTTTTTAAAAAGTTTCTTTGGATTTGGTGTTTATTCTTAAAAAATTTTCATCTTGAGACAAAATCCCTTGGAGCTTTGCTAAACAGGAAAAGTGACTAAATGGACTTAGATCTTTGATCTGTTTTTTGAAATTGCTTCAGAAAATAATAACGTGATTGGGTTGGAAATTTTAAAAAGTAAAGTCAAAGAATATTTGAATGGATTAGAAAATTTCTTTTATGATAAATGTGTTATATTATTTAAGCTAAAAGTGTGGTAATTTAAGTTGAAAATTATTTAAGCTAAATGAAGTGTGACATTTCAATACCCCTATATACCACATTAAAATATTAATCCTCTAGCTTTGAAGCAGCAAACAAAAAAGCTGCTTATTTCATATTATATTAAGCATTTCATTAATAATTTGAGGGTTTTGTGGAATTGATTTTTAGCTTCTGAGAAGAAATACTAATGTCAAGTTATTTTAGAAACAAAGACATCATATATGATTCTCTTTAGTGAAAATCACAAGTTGAAAATCTGCCTTAGTTTGCTTGATTCATACAGAGAAAGGCTAAAATTTACAGTGAACTTAAAGTGTTTTTATTATGTTTAATTAAAAAATCCAACTATATAGAATATAATTATCTAAACCATGGGATTTTCTTTTAACAATTTCATAGAATTTACAGTCGGAAGAGATCTTAGATGCTGGATCCAATCCTCTCATTTTATAGATGAAGACACTGAGAGTCAGAACGTTTTCATGCCTCTTCCAAAGCCTCAGACAGCTGGGATTTGGGTGGGGTGGGTTAAGGCTGAGAGAGGCAGGAAGGGCCTTGACTGTCCTGCTAAGGAGTTTGTAAAGCACCACCTTCACCTTCCATGGAAAGCTAAGCCCCTCTTTCCAGCACAGAAAGCAGCCTCTAAAGCACCACCTTTAAAGACCAATGTGGAAAATCACATTAGGAGAACAGAAAACCACATCTGTTTGACTTTGGACCCACAAGAATTACAGAAATCACCTCTTCTTTGCCCACCAATTATGGTGATTAAATTCCTATAAAAATCAAACTTGAAAGAAAGGGAAAGCTGTTATGCTATTTTACAAGATGATGGCAGAATACAGAGCTGCTCCCCCATCTTCCCTCACTGATCTTATTTTTTTAAATTCGGAGCAGAGATCTAATTTGCTAGTCTAGTCTTAGAATTATGTGCAGCTTGTCTAGTCCCACATGTTTGTACAATATCTGTTTAGTAAGCAGAACTATCATGAGCCTTATCTATTTGGGTAAGTACTGTTGGCCCTTAGAAATATAATAGCTAACTGGCCCAATTCATAGGCATAATTTTTGAGGCCAGTTGAAAATTTGGGCCCTCACTTACAGGCTGGCACAGTTAACTAAAACCCAATAGAAAAACAAAGTAATGTATGATTACAGTTTCATTTTACTACAAGAAAAAAGCAATAAAACATTCTTTAAAAATACTGTAACAATAATCAAGAGGGAGGAATTATTCAGCCTTTATCAAGTTAACCCCCCAGCATTTTTATGTAGAGAGACTGTTCTCTTTGGTTTCCTAGCTGTGCCATATGTAAAAATATACGAAGACCTAATAAATGCATACATGCCTTCTGATTAGGCAGTTTGACACAAATATTTGCATGGTTGTTTAAGATGAATAGGAACTGTATATTGTATTGGAACTTCCATGAGTCAGTAAAAAAAGTAGGATATAAATATCCAGTTTTGCCTTTCTCGCTAAAACCTTATGGAAACAGTCCAAAATATACACATATACATACATATTTAACTTAATGCCATTGCAAATAAGAATTTGAGAAATGTGGACCTGATTAATGTTAACTGGATTTTATAGTATCTTATGCACAAGTGTTCAAAAATAGTTTAAATAAATGCAAAGAAAAATACCATTTAGGCAGTAAAAGTGAAATAAAATAAATATAGTTTTAATATAAAAATCAGGCAATCTTGTTAATAAGAGAATAAATAGCTCAAAAGAACAGCTGCTTTTTTATGAGTCCAATATTAGCATTCAAAATGCTATAATCCTGCTCAAACACACAAATGAAACAGTGTTTTTATAGTACACAACCATAGCAAGAATAAACAGAGGGCTTCATCCTGTTTTCTTTACCTATAAGTCTTCTATTAAAGATATGATCTCAGTGTCAACCTAAGTAAAGAGGTAAACTGAGGCAAGCTGGAACTACCAGAAAGTGAGTTTATTTGGGAATAGCAGAGGAATTGCCATTTGGAAAACACAAACTGTAGCAAGCTACCTTTGAAGGTTTGGGACTGGCTGTATTCATGGGTAAGGAGTGCAAAGAGGGGAAGTCCAGCCAGAGGCCAAGCAGTAAGTTCATTGACTTGAGGATGGGAGAGATTTTTGGCAGATGTTCACTGGTCAGGAGATTAGTCTAGGTCTTCTGTAAACCTGGTATTCTCAGGACATCAGTCTTCAGTAACTAAGTTTGTTCTTCTGGAGGGCGCATGCACGGGGTTCTCTGTTTCCTATACCCGGGTTCCATTTTACACTGAGATCCTTTCCCACCAAGCACCAAACTCCTTGTCCCGATCACAGGACTGGAGGCCATGTGAAAATCCATCTAATGACCAGCATGTGGAAAATGCTCAACTTCACAAGAAAGCAAAGAAATCATCATTTAAACAAGCTATTGTCTTTTCTCCCTATTTAATTGCTCCTCTTCATCCCTTCCTCCCTCCTTCACCCCCTACCCCTAAGCAAATGCTAATACCCAATGCTGATGAGTTTGGAAGGATGGAAGGAAAAGCACTTTCCTACCCCGCTGGTGGAAGCGTCTCTTGGTTCTTTTCTGAAGTACAACCAGGCAAGTTTATGGAAAACTAAAAACTTGCTCATATCTCTTTCACCTAGGAAATCTCTAAGAAAATGAGAGGCATGTGTAAATATTAATAGTATTTATAAGTTAAAAAGGAAGAAACATAAATATCCAATAATTGGGGACAAGAAGATAAATTATAATATACCTGTATCATGGAATACTTTATAGTTATTAAAACTCATATTGTGGAAGATTCAGTTGAATGTAAACATTTTCATGATATACTATTCCACGGGAAAAAACAGGCTATAAGACAGTAAATACTGCATGACTTTGAGTTTGATAAAAAACATGTATACATTTGTAGAAATAAAAGGCTGGAAATACATTCACCACAGCATGTACAGTGATTATCTCTGGGCAATATACTTATATACAATTTCCTTCATTGAGATTTTTTTCATATTTCCTAAATTTGCAACATGCTTGTCAAATTACACAGGGCAAACTATAACTTTTTAAAAAGTTTTTCTTCTCCAGTCTCCTGTTCTAAGTTACAAAGCTATGAGTTGCCATCTGATCCTAAAACATAACTTAGGAATATTTAGCATCCCTCTTTCAGTGAAGTTCAAGTTCCCTTCTTTTACAATTCACCTTCATAGCCTCTCCTGCTTTTAATCATGTTGGAACACAGTTCTGAATCCACACCTTAGCTTTCTCATCTCCAATCTTTTTGCCTTCTCTTTTCCAGCCTTTTGTTCTTTCCTTCTTCTTCTGAGTGTCCTCAGACAACATCCCAGGAAAACCTGCTTCCCACTACTGAACAAAGTCTGGAAGACAGCCCTGTGTTTCCTTCAATATCAGGGCAGATGTCAGAGTAAACAGCTTCCCTCTGGCATTTTCTCTGTTGCTCAGGGCAGCTGCCCCAGCAGTTCTGAGGAGTACTTAACCCAAAGCTGTTGTCTTCCCTTTGGGCTTTCCTGTGTGACACAGGGACGAATGGAACCATAGGAATAAACTTGCTGACACTTCAAGGCCTCCTGAAGTGACTTCATTGAATTTTTGGTGATTCATCCGTTCATATCTCCCAGTAGCAACACTTTCCCATCCTTTTCTGGCCTCTTCAGTGTTAGCCCTCATGGTGAATATCACCTGTTTCTTGACTTACTTTAAAACTTCACTATCGGGCTTCCCTGGTGGCGCAGTGGTTGGGAGTCCGCCTGCTGATGTAGGGGACACAGGTTCGTGCCCCGGTCCAGGAGGATCCCACGTGCCGCGGAGCGGCTGGGCCCGTGAGCCATGGCTGCTGAGCCTGCGCGTCCGGAGCCTGTGCTCCGCAACGGGAGAGGCCACAACAGTGAGAGGCCCGTGTACCGCAAAGAAAAAAAAAAACTTCACTATTTTATTTTAATAGACTTTTTCATTGTGATCTTGTGGTTTATAATAAAAAATATATATTTGGTCCTCATCCTGTTTCTGGCACAGAGCTCCTAAAATTCTTGGAATTGCCTAAGTGATGACAGTGATAAAAAGTGTCTTTTGTTATGTTAATGAGGTGACTTTTGGAAAGTTCCTAGGTCACCTGAGGATGGGGCTGGTTGTCAGAGGAGCCAACATTGTGATTAGAAGTTTGGAACCTTCAGTCCCATCTCCTGATCTCTGAGGAGGAAAGAGGGGTATGAGATTAATCACCAATGGCCAGTGATTTAATCAATGCCTAAGTAATGAAGCCTCCATAAAAGCCCAAGTGGATAGGGTACAGAGAGGTTCTGGGTTGGTGAAAACTTGGAGATTTGGGGGGGCTTACCCAATCAGAGAGAGCATGGAAGCTCAGCGCCCTTTCCCCATTCCTTGTTCTATGTATCTCTTCTATCTGGCTCTTCCTGAGTTACATCCTTTTATAATAAACTGGTAATCTAGCAAGTAAAATATTTCTTTGAATTCTGTGATCCACTCTAGCAAGGTAATTGAACTCAAGGAGGGGGCAGTTAGAACCTCCAATCTATAGCCAGCAGGTCTGAAAAGCACGAGTAACAACCTGGATGGACATGCAATTGGCATCTGAAAGGTAAGAGCTCTCTTGTAGGACTGAGCCCTTAACCTGTGGGATCTGATGCTCTCTCTCGGTAGACAGTGTCAGAATTGAGCTGAATGGTAGGACATGTAGCCGGTGTTGGAGAATTGCTTGGTGGTGTGGGAAAACACATTGGAATTGGGTGCAGAACCATTATTCATTCATTCATTCACTCATTCACTTATTGGTTCACTGACTGATAAAATAATATATTAACTTGTCAACTAATTCAAATGATACAAAAGTATATAAGGTTTTCTCAGAAGTCACAACTAATGTTATGTGGGAATCTATCTAGATATTTGTCTACACATCTAAAACATTGTATATGTGTGCATGTGTACCTCCATATGTGTATAAATGAACATGACATACACAAAATTCTTTTTTTCAAAAACAAGATCATTCTGGGACTTCCCTGGTGGTCCAGTGGTTAGGACTTTACCAGTGAGGGGGGCGTGGATTTGACCCCTGGTCGGGGTGCTAAGATCCCACATGCCTCACAGCCAAGAAACCAAGACATAAGACAGAAGTAATATTGTAACAAAAATTCAATAAAGACTTTAAAAAAATGCTCCAGGGCTTCCCTGGTGGCGCAGTGGTTGAGAGTCTGCCCACCAATGCAGGGGACACAGGTTCGTGCCCCAGTCTGGGAAGATCCCACATGCCTTGGAGAGGCTGGGCCCGTGAGCCATGGCTGCTGAGCCTGTGCGTCCGGAGCCTATGCTCCGCAATGGGAGAGGCCGCAACAGTGAGAGGCCCGTGTACTGCAAAAAAAAAAAAAAAAACCTCCCCCCCAAAAAAATCTTAAAAAAACCCAAAACCAATATCATTCTTTTCTATAACTTACTTTTATTTAGTCATTTTGGTGCTCAGAGCAATTTAGGTTAATTGCAGTTTTTCATTATTACAACCACTGTTGCAGTGAATATCCCTGCATGATAACTTTGTGCCACCTGTTTGAGGAGGCTAGACTCCTTCCAAGAGCTCTAGCTGCAACCAGCCAAAGTGTAACTAATTGTAGCAGTTGCTGTTTATGTCTGTAGACAGCAGAAACCCACCAACTGTCAAACTGGATACTAGTTATAATATTTATCATTTACTAAGTGCTCTCTATGTGCTTACTGTGTTATTCTTTTATATGGCCCCATTTTGCAGAGGAGGACACTGAGGTTGGGAAGGGATGTGAGCCAGCCCTTACAGCCATCTTCAGGTCCAGCCCCACCAGCTCCTGGGCCAACTGTCTCCTGACCATGGCAGGAATCATATCAGGACCTGCATCTTCATCCAGGTATAAGGCCTATCATTAGCCTTCCAGTTCCTGAAGTTAGCTGAGACTCTTCCTCAACCATCCAACTTGTTTAGGTGGTTAATTTTATGTGTCAGCTTGGGTGGGCCACCGGATATTTGGTGAAACATTATTCTGCGTATTTCTTTGAGTATGTTTTTAGGTGAGATTAACATTTAAATCAGTGGAATTTGAGTAATTGCATGGGTAGGCTTCATCCAATCAGCTGAAGGCCTGAATAGAACAATAATGACAAAAAATAGAACTCTTAAGCAAGAGAGAATTCTACAGCAGACTGCCTTTGTACTCTGACTGGAATATCGGCTCTCCTGGGTCTCCAGGCTACCAGCCCACCATGCAGATTTTGGACCTGCCAGCCTCCGTAACTGTGTGAGCCAATTCCATATAATAAATCTTTCTCTCTATATATATACACACACATCCTATGGCTCTGTTTCTCTGGAGAAAGGTGATGAATGCATGCCTGTATCCCCAGCATTTGGCTCAGAGTATGTGCTCAATAAATGTGAGTGGCATTAACAAGCCTGGGGCACCTGCTCACAGAGCCTTGGCCTCCAGGTATCCTCTTTTCTCCTCATCCCACGACACATGCCCAGCTGGTTTGCCTGGCTTTCGGCTTGTGCTCCTGATTCACGCCTACTATCCTCTGCCAGAGTAGAGGCTTGTCCTTGACCCAGGCCTCTTAGCTGACATCCTGCTTATCCCTCTCCAGCTTCTCCAGCCTCGTTGGTGCTGCCCTGCCATCTGATTACTGAGCTACCTGACTGGATTTTGCCAATGCCAGGAGAGCCTTTCCAGCTCTGAGGCTGGCTCCTCTTGGATTCTGATTCTTCCTGTCAGGAAAAGCTCAAGCTTCCTCATACCCATTGGAGATCATATTTGGATTTTGGCCCAAAGCTCCACCTCCATTGCTTGCCATTTCCAGAGCCAGCCATATCCCGGGTGATAGTTTCTGGCTCTATGTGGGCCTCTTTGGTCCTGGCTTCCTCCTTTTCCCTCTAATTTCTGCCACTGCAGACTCAGCATGCCTGACATGAGACCGTCAGAAGGGTAGGGATATACATGTGCCTAACCAGCAAGAAGGAAGGCAATATGGACCACAAAAGAGGCTCAAACCAAGGGCTGGGGGTATCCAGAGAAGGGAGAAAAACACTTTCCACTGGAGGAGAGAGAAAGACTTCATGGAGGTGGCTGAATTGTGCTGGGCTTTGAAACTAAGCCAGATTCCAGCAGGAGGAGCTACACATTGGAGATTGGACACAGATGCCTCAACAATGCAGCATGAGCTCAAAAGCAGCAAAGGATGCAAAGAGGCTGGACAATGGGGAGTCCTGGGGGGATGGGGAAAGTATGGAAGGGAGAGTGGGGTGGGTAAGTCTAGGGAGAATGCGAGAGACTAATTTAATGCAAAAATTTACCCAGAATGAGAAAGGAGGTGTTTCTTTGTCCCTCCACCAGATTCACTTCTGCAAAATAATCACAGCAAGGTCACATGTCCCAGAGTTTATAACACAAGGACATGAAAGCAATGTTTTCACAGTTTTTGGATGGCTGTTTGGTGTAGGAGCTTTGGCCTGAGAGTCAGAAGGACCAGATTCTAGTCCTGGCTGAAACACTAAAGAACTGGAAGAACTTTGGAGGAATCTCAGATCCCTCATCTGGGAAACAGATATGGGTGGAGTGAACTGGATAAGGTCTAACATTCTTTTCAAATATGAAACTTTAAGAGTTTGATATAAATTTTTTGCTCTCAGGAGTAATTTTAAGAGCAGAGTCACATGTTTACATATATATTTGTATAAGGTTTTTTAATTATAAAATTTCTTACATATACAAAAGTATGTTTACCCGGTTGTTAAGATCTTACCGCATTTGCTTCATCTATTCCTCTCCACCCCTTTCTTCTTGGTTGAATTACTTTAAAACACCGACAACATGTCATTTTATACCTCCACATCTATATGCTTCTAAAATATTTGGACATTACAAAAAACTACAAAGTCATTATTACATTTAACAAAAAGAAAAGAACTTTGTATCATCTAAAATTCAGACCATAATAAAATTTTCCCATTGTCTCAAAAATAAATGTTTACTGTTGTTTTATTTGAATCAGGATCCACATAAGGCATTTGGTTGCTATGTCTCTTTAACCTCTTTTAAAGAACAGATATTTTAAAATGCAGACAAAAAGTGTTCTTGTGAAAAGACCCTGAATAGCCAAAGCAATCTTGAGAAAGAAAAATGGAGCTGGAGGAATCATGCTCCCTGACTTCAGACTACACTACAAAGCTTCAGTCATCAAAACGGTATAATACTGGCACACACAAAAAGACATATAGATCAATGGAACAGGATAGAAAGCCCAGAAATAAACCCATGCACCTACAATCTATTAATCTACAACAAAGGAGGCAAGAATATACAATGGAGAAAAGACAGTCTCTTCAACAAGTGGTGCTGGGAAAACTGGACAGCTATATGTAAAAGAATGAAATGAACATTCTCTAACTCCATATACAAAAATAAACTCAAAATGGATTAAAGACCTAAATGTAACACCGGATAACACAAAACTCTTAGAGGAAAACATAGGCAGAACACTCTTTGACATAAATTGCTGCAATATCTTTTTGCGTCCGTCTCCTAGAGTAATGGAAATAAAAGCAAAAACAAACTAATGGTACTTAATTAAGCTTAAAAGCTTTTGCACAGCAAAGGAAACCATAAACAAAATGAAAAGACAACCTACAGAACTGGACAAAGTATTTGCAAACGATGCAAACGACAAGGGATTAATTTCCAAAATATACAAACAGCTGATACAGCTCAATATCAAAAACAAACAACCAGTGGGAAAAAAATGGGCAGAAGATCTAAATAGACATTTCTCCAAAGAAGACATACAGGTGACCAATAAACACATGAAAAAGTGCTCAACATCGCTAATTATTAGAGAAATGCAAATCAAAACTACAATGAGGTACCACCTCACACCAGTCAGAATGGCCATCATCAAAAAGTCTACAAATAATAAATGTTGGAGAGGGTGTGGAGAAAAGGGAACCCTCCTACACTGTTGGTGGGAATGTAAGTTGGTACAGCCACTATCAAGAACAGTATGGAGCTTCCTTAAAAAACAAAAAGTAGAGTTACCATATGATCCAGTAATCCCACTCCAGTTTTCCAGAGAAAACTATAATTTGAAAATATACATGCACCCCAGTGTTCACAGCAGCATTATTTACAACAGCCAAGACATGGAAACAACCTAAATGTCCATTGACAATATATAAAATGGAACATTACTCAGCCATAAAAAAGAATGAAATAATGCCAGTTGCAGCAACACATATGGATGTAGAGATTATCATACTTAGTGAAATAAGCCAAAGACAAATATCAAATGAAATCGTTTATATGTAGAATCTAAAACAATGATACAAATGAACTTATTTACAAAACAGAAATAGACCCACAGACATAGAAAACAAACTTATGGTTACCAAAGGGGAAAGTGGGGGAGGGATAAATTAGGAGTTTGGGATTAACATATCTATAGTACAATATATATAAAATAGGTAAACAAGGACCTACTATATACAACAGGGAACTATACTCAATATCTTTAATAACCTATAACGGAAAAGAATCTGAATCACTTTGCCGTATACCTGAAACTAACACAACATGGGAAATCAACTATACTTCAATTTAAAGAATAAAAATAAAAAAGTGTTCTTGTGAGACAAGTGAGAGTGGAGCTAAGCAGCATTTAAGGAGACACTGCAAATAGCATTGTGACCAGGCACCCCTCGGTTGGCTTCCCACCTGAGGAAGGCAGGTGCTGTTTCTCTCTCAAAGTTCCTTTTTCATGTGCTCGCAGGCCCTCAGGACCTATTTTCAAAGAAATATGCAGAGTTTTAGCTGTGGCCACGTCTAAACTGAGCATTTAAAACCTTGTGCAGTTCTTTGAAAATACCTCTTTGGTCCCTTGGTCACTCGTCTTTGGAACGTTGATAAGAAACAGACCTTTGGAGCTGTCTTCCTTTTAAATTAAAAAAAAATTTTTCATCACATAGAATGTACTTTATATTTTACTCCAGTAAATGAGTGTAGCCACTGATGTGCTTGGTCTCTTTAATTTTCCTCAGTTCCCCACTGACTTTGACTCAGTTCCATGTCAAGGCACATTCCTTTAGAAAACCAGGATGTCAGGAGCCCTGGAAGCTGGGTCTGGCTCTGCCAATGCCTGCTCAGTGTGATCCTGGGCAAGTTACATCACCTCCCTGGACTTCTGCTGCTTGTAATTAAAGACCCTGACTAAAACAACTAAAGCGTGGAGGAATTGACCAGAACCTTCTCCTCAGCAAAATCCTCGAGTATCAGGCTCTGTCTCTGCTGTCCTCATCCCTGCCTTTTCAGTGACAGTTTCCCTGCTCATGTGGCCCCTTCCACAGGCCCTTTGTGCTTCCCATGAGGCTGTGAGCTGTTACCTCCATCCTTCCACCTCCATCCTTCCAAAGCCAGTCCTCCTTGGAAGATCTCTGTTCTCTGTATCTCTTTCTTCCTCTACTTCACATAGAGACGTCTTTAGAGTTGGAAAAGATCTAATTAGTGAATTCAGACTCTGAGATGTCATTGGCCATTACCAACTTAATGTGCCCCTCCTTTGGGCCCACTTTCATTTTAGGGGATGAAAATATTTATAATTGAGAGAATAGAAGACTTTTAGTTACCAGTGCCCAGCTGGCTTATAAGGGTCTTCTGGTCGTCCTCATATCACAACCCAAAGACAGCCTCTTATTTTGCTCATGGAGGATGGGTTTGGGGGTGGCCAACTAAAAGCATCTTTGTGAGGGAATATAACACCCAGCATCAGTATTTCATAGAGGAGAGGGTACAGAGAGGTAGAGAGCTGCAAGAAATGGTGGGCACGAGCTGGGGGCTTCTGTGATAAGACCTGTGCAGCCAGAGGGCAGCACGATGGCTTGGGGGACCACCTGGATCTGGAAGGTCTCTGAAGTGGGAAGGAGGAGAGAAGTGCCTAGAGGAGAAAGAGTATGGGTGTTGAGACTTGGGTTTGAATCCCAGTTCAGGCATTTACTGGCTCTTTGAAAATGGACAAGGCACTCGACCACTTCAAGCCTCAGTTTTCATCTATAAAAATGAGGATGGTAATAATACCTATCTCATAAGATTATTTTGGAGGCTAAATGAGATACTTAATGTGAAAGTACCTGGTAAAAGTTAGGCCTGGGCCCGTCTCTAGAGATTCTGGGTGGCCAGATACTGGTATTTTTTTTTTAAAAAGCTCTTTAGGAGATTTGAATGTCAGGATTTACAACAGCTCTGATAATGTATTATAGTTCCTTTACATAATTCAGAGTGCTACCCAGGGGTCAGGCGCGAGTGTTGGTAGGCCTTTGGTTCCTCATTTCCAAAAAGGAAATAGGGCAGGCCAGCGAACCTTATTACACTCCTGAAATTACAGGGTTGAATGGCCATCCAGTCCAATCAGTCATCTGCTGGTTGTATCCTCTTTGTATTATTCTTGCCAAGTGGTAGTTTAGGCTAGTTTCTCCAACTTTAGCAGATGTCAGAATCTCCTGGAAGGGTTGTTAAAACCCAGACTGCTGAGTCTCAGCCCCAAGGTCTCTGAATCCATAGGTCTAGATGGGGCCTGAGAATTTTCATTTCTAACGGGTTCCCAGGTGATGGTGATGTTGCTAGTCTGGGGGCCACACTTTGAGAACTGCTGATCTAGACAATGCTTGAATACCTCCAGAGACAAAGAACATCCTACCTCATGAGCCTGTTCTTCTATCTTCTGATAGCCTGTTACAGTGACACACAATTTGCTAGAAAGTTCTTTATGATATTAGTCTGAAATCTGTCTTTCTCCCATTTTACCCATAAGCTCTTCATTTTGCCTCTTTGACAGTAGAGTTAAAAATTATTCATTCCAGACTTAACAAAAAGCATTTGTATTAGCTTTAGTTTGTGATTCACTATTCTAAAGGTAAAAGAGAACCTGACTGTACTGGTACTCTGGAGATATGGTAAAAACCTTCAGCCATTCTATGGGGAAAAAATCTGGTCTTCTATTCCTGGGATGACAACTTCAATTGAGCAAACATATTTTGAGTGTCCAGTGTGTTTCAGGAGTAGGAGACACCCAAGGGAACAGCCACTTCAGAAATTCCTTTGGAAGACTGGAATAGCTACTCCTGGGTGATGGATATGGATTTTTAGTGATGGACAAATCAGTGCTCCTTGATGGTTCTACCACAGTTTTGTGGACTTATGACCATTCTAGCAATTAAATGCATATTTTGGCACCCATACAACTTGCTCAAGAAATAAAATTTTAATAGACATATATCTGAAAGTTTCTAGCACTGGAGGGAGATTTTAAGATTTATTCTAGCATACCATACAATGAGTTTTATTGGGAACTGCAAAAATATATAATTTTAATAGGAATAGGTAAGCATAAAACCTTGACACCACTGAAAAAATACTGGCCATGCCAAAGCAACCCCCATAAAAGTTTGCAGAATGTTTCAGAAAAGAATTATTAGGGGCTGATTTTTTAGTGGAGCTTCAACCAGGGCCTAATTTTTAAGGAAACATCTATGTTTCCAAGGAAAGAGTAGGTATTTGCTGTCTCTGAAGTGACTCTATCCTGCTGATTCTTGTAGCTATGTGAGGAAAGATGACAGATGTTGTTTCATGCACATTTGGTGGAAAATCCTAATAATTAGAGGTACAACAGTCTTGTTAAATCAGATATATTTTAGGAAAACACTTTAAGGTGAAATGACAGTGCTCTTTTGCATTCAAGGGATGGAAATTTTGTTTAAGCAACTAGGCATTTTTCTCTTGGAGATGACACTGTCCTCATTGCCCATCTTGACGCTTAGCCCAAGACAAGATGGCTGATTTCTTTTTCTAAAATTAATTAATTAATTAATTTATTTTATTTTTTTGGCTGTGTTGGGTCTTCGTTACTGCGCGCAGGCTTTCTCTAGCTGCGGCTAGCAGGGGCTACTCTTCATTGTGGTGCACAGGCTTCTCATTGCGGTGGCTTCTCGTTGCAGAGCATGGGTTCTAGGTGTGTGGGCTTCAGTAGTTGTGGCACGTGGGCTCAGTAGTTGTGGCTTGTGGGCTCTAGAGCACAGGCTCAGCAGTTGTGGCGCATGGGCTTAGTTGCTCTGCGGCATGTGGGATCTTCCTGGACCAGGGCTTGAACCCGTGTCCCCTGCATTGGCAGGTGGATTCTTAATCACTGTGCCAGCAGGGAAGTCCCTACAGTTGATTTCTTGCTGTTGATTATAGGGTGTTAATCTTTGTCCCTCTAGGTATAGAGCTCTGAAGCACCACTCCTTTGAGACCTTAACATCTCTGAGTTTCATTTTCATTGTCCTTCAAATATGGGCAAGTAATAACTGCCCCAAAGATTGTTATGAGATGTAATGTGATGTTACATATGACACACTCAGCATGCTCAGCCTGGTGACCAACAAACACCTCTGTAATAGTTCATACACCCTGGGGTAAGGGTCGATGAGCAGTGACATACTTACCCCAAGGGAAAGAAAACCAGATGGTCACTTTCTGAAAAGGAATACTGCCCCAGGTCTCCACCATCACTTTACTGAGAGCCGATAGCAATTCTTCCCAAATTCCGTTCCCTGGATCATTGAGGTCCAATTAAATCTTAAGAAGTATGTTTCGGAAAAAAGGGCTCTAGGGTAGATACATTTGGCAGATGCTGCAAACAAGTGTATCAGCCTATTAAGGTCTGTGAAGAGCCCAACAGTAATGAAACCTGTTCCACTTTGCTTAAGGAAGCATTTTCTAAACTTATTCCAGTGGTAGGAACCTATTTTCATGACAAGATTATTAACAACCTGTGTGACACTGGTATCCCTCAGGGCACGGTCTGGGAGCTGCTTATAGAAGGTAGGAGAGACGTTGTCCTTGGTGCTTTGTGTGGTCCCAGCCCATAGTAGGTGTGGAATATATTTGGTTTGTATGTATATGTCAATTTCCTGATGATTCTTGCCAAAACAGTGACTTCCTGGGGCCACAATTTGTTTGCGCTGTTACTATGAACAAGGAATACAGCACAAATCTTCCCCCCATAAGCCCCTGTTACTACAATGCTGCCAGGTTAAAGAAATTCATTGAACAGACTCTGATCTAGCCAAGGTCTCAATGTGACCAATCTTTCTGGAGAAGTCATGATGAGGGCTGTTTGCCCCAGTTGTCCAAAGCTGAGGTTAATCACTTTTGTTAAACACTCCCCTAGGTCAGACCTGAGTGGTGGCCAGATGCCAGAGAATCCTGAGGAAGAAGATGCTTCCAGTGGGGCTCTGCAAAGAATTTGTTCGCCAAAGTCAGGCAGGAGATACTGAATAAAGGGTTCTGTTCTCCGACAACAGATTTGATCATTGTGAGGTTCACACGGGATGTGTTTTTATTTTGTTTTCCCCTGCAGTTTCAATCCTCTTTCCTCTGAGAAAGGAATCTTTTGTGTTTGGCCTTGTCTGGAGGCTCTGGTAAACCTCCTGCCTTCGCTAGCGCTTGATTCACGTTCGTGCGCTGACTTGCCGTGGCAAGGGCACACTCACAAGTTTTCCCTCCCTGGGCTCTGCACATCGCCCGGCTACACATCTTCAAACATGTTCCCTTCTGACGAGAAATGAGCCGTTGCCAGAGACGGGCTCTATGACACAGAGGGCTGGCTAATTGGCTGGCTGCCCTGAATGATAATCTGGAAGCGATCAGTGGAGGAAAAAGATAACACAGCTGTGATTTTCAAGGAGACAGGTCCCAGTTTTTCTACCTGCCAACCACGTTTCCTCTGAGGAGTTTTTCCGAGAGTGCTGTAAAAGAGACCTTTTAATCTTGTTTCAAAAGCCTGGAGACCAAACACTTTCCAGATCTTGGGAAGAAAGCAGGCCAGGGAAACGTGTGTTGCCGAGGAGCCTGGGTTTATAAGGAAACATAGCAGAGGGAGGGCAGGCAGGCGGGATGCCATTGCAATTCCATGTCTTAGCTTTGCATGTGCACGAGAGGACTTGGTGCACTTGGCCTCCAAGTGCTTTCACCCACGAGTACTCCACGGTTTTGGGGTGGGGGTGAAAGGTAGTTCAGAGGTTGATGAACATAAATCTGTCAGTGGGTGATTTTCAGACATCTGCCTGGAGCAATTGCAGACAAACGCAAGAGTTATTGGAGCCACAGATATGCCTGATGATGCCCGGGAAAACCTGAGCTGAGCAGATCACCTGGGAGCCTGCTGGGCTGGGGAGTAAAGGCTGTCAGTAATAAATAGTTTATCATTTAGCTTTGGATCTCAAATCTGAGAAAAAAGAAAGAGGAAAAGCAATCAGGATCAGGGGCTCGCGAGTTAAATACTGTTTTTGTTAGGAGTCAATGAATGCTACAACACACAGGCAGATCCTGGCAGTGTCTGCATACATGGGGCATCTCAAGTCACCCCTGCCACACCAGGCTGGCTTTAGCTTAGCAGCAAGGCCTGAGAAGTCCCCAGGATGTGGTTTCAGAGATTTGCTCATCAAGGGTATTTCATCGTTCTTAGGAGGTAACTGGCAGAGTTACTATTTTATAGCAGACGTTTTTGCTGCTTAGTACAGCACAGTTGATTCAACAGCTGTTGCTGTGGTTACATTTAAAAATACTTCAAAAAATTCTCGTTGATTCACAGTGTAGAATGCTTGTGGCAGAAGGCAGCTGGGCACCTGGGGCTTCTCCAAGCCTCAATGTCCTCATCTTTAAAATGGGGATAAAAATACTTGTCTTGCAAAGTTGTCAAAAGAGCTGGCCCACAGTAGGGCCAGCAATAAATTACGACTTTGCTTCTCATCTAGTGCCCACTTTTCATTCTGAAGATAAGTCATGATTTAAGAGGCTCGCCTACTTACAGAATTGATATCCATATAGGTATTTGGCAGGGACAAAAGACCCCATGTTTTATAAGATCCACTCCGTCTCCTCCCCTGACAGTATTTATCTGCTCTTTGCTGCCTGTGTCTGTGCTTCGGTTTCCCCCCACCTCCCACTGCACAGTGCTAAATTGCCATCTCACAGGAAAAGGTTGAGAAATGCTGTGTACGGGATTCAGATTATCCTATGACAGTGTAATGTGGAGAAATCCCCAGCAGCATGAAACCAGAGTGGGCACAGCAGTGACAGCCTCTGAATCAAAGATAGATTTCTGGCTGTTTCCCATGTGTCACAGAGCAAACAGCTGTTTTCTCCCTTATTCCACTTGGGGCATCCCATAAACTTCAAAACACACTTTGGGTGGGCATGGGGAAGAGGCGTCTTCCTAACATCCTTGATTTCCTGCCTCTCTGAGCTCCTGCAGGACCAATAGCTGATGCTGGGCTATGTGCATCAAGAGGCAGAAGAACACAGGAGCTAAAAGCAATGGCTTTGTACTTATTCAGACAGACATGTTTGCAGCTCAGCTTCACAATCCAGAAATATGTGGTATGGAGCATAATCATATACTTTTCTACCTCCGAGTTTCCTTATCCTCCTCCTTCACTGCCATATTGCAAGGATTAAGTTAGGGGATACATGTAAATATTCTGCACAGTGCATTGCACGTTAGTAACTCTTCGATACGTGTTTATTAATAATAATGTACAGAGTGTTTTAGATCATTGTTCAGCATGTGTCACACTAATTTCTTTGCTTCAGTTTTAAGTACCCATGTGTCACACTAATTTCTTTGTTTCAGTTTTAAGTACCTTTAGGAGGATTGCATCTTACGTTGCTTGAGTCCCACATGGGGTCACCGCAGCACTAACTGAACACACAATGTAGACAGTCATTTAATATTTGAAACACTGGTCTCTAACGACAAGGCAAAGTCAGCCATTAGCAGAGGAAGACTGGACCCAGAACCTACTTAAGACTCTTTGAGCCATGTTTTAAAAGTTTCAAATACATTTCTGGAATTTGCCAGTAATACCATAACAGTGGTATTTTCTAATAAATCCTTAATATTTCCAGCCAATTTTTCCAGGTAAATGAAGTTATCTAGTTTTAAAACCTGCCAGACATTCCTAGTATTTATCCCTAGGATTTTTTTTTTTTTTTTTTTAGGTTTGGAATGGTTCTGACATTGCAATTATCACAGTCTATGTTTCTTTTCTATGAATTCTCTGATGTTAAGCTCACTCCCTCAGTTCAGATGACCACAGAGGGATGTTCAATATGAAACGTGAAGGTTGTATTACTGATAGAGCCAATCTGCAATCTATTGGTTCCAAAAACAGGTGGCAATAATGATGCTGCAGCAAACAAGATGCAGATGTTCTAGCAACAGCCATTCCAGCAAAAAGTGTGTGGCAAAAATAAGTGTTATTTGTAACAGTATGTGAAATTCTTTTCTAAGTTTCGAAGTAGGTATACTGCTCACCATGAGGTATTAGTGTGTTAAATCGAAAATGGAGGCATTATTTATTTCAAAAAAATGTATGATTAACAATACAAATATTTTCAACCCCACTGACACTCCATAGGGCCTCATTCTCAGACTTGCCCCAGAGAAGAACTGGACCCTTTGGCTTGACCTAGGGGGCATGTTCAGGCTGAAAGAGAGGCAAGGCCAGTTTCTGGTCCAGGGATGGTGCCAAATATGTCCTGTATTTAATTGCAGAGTACTGGACCCTTAGAAGAGACACATGATACCATTCTAAATTCTAAGCTGCTATATTGGAGAGGGAGAGATTTCATAGTTCATGGAAATCTAATTGCTTAGGTTTTTGCAGATTGGTAATGTAATATCTTGAAATGATTATGTGGGGTAGAAAAATGAAAAGTGCGAGACAAGTCCTCCCAATCAGAATTCCCTACTCAACTGATTTCGATTTGGGGCTGACTTTCTTACCTGCGGCATTTCAATCAATTCAACTAAAGGAAGCAGCTTATCTGTATGTAAAATGTGCTAATTCATTTGGCAGACTGACACATGAGGTCAATCCTATCCTCTTTTCTAGTATCTTTGAGGTTAGGGGCTAGAACATACTTCAAGACCTGGGCCCTAACTTGGGAAGGACAAGGAGCTATAGGGTAAAAGCTCAGGGAGGGAAGGAAGAAAAAGGCATCCCCTATTAGGTCTGCCATATTACCTGGTCCACAGAGAAGGCCTCTGGGTCAAAGGGCAACTGAAAAAGTAATATTGGGTTTTGCTCATTGGTGAGGCTAAGGGGACTTGTGTGTCTTACATATTAATCCCTGTATGCCTTATTTATTCTTTACTTGTACCACTCATTTACCTTTACCCATAAGTTGGAGTATTTTTTTTTTTACCAATGTCAGTAAATTACAGGGTAGCCTTGGGTAAAGAGTGAAGGTGTGTTTTCCTGTGATTCTCAATATTCCTAGGGGAAGGTAGATAGCATTTTCTTTGTTACTCTCTGAAGAAAGGACAAAGAGGAGACTACAACTTTAGGCCTTCATGGAAATGCCACTTCCAGCTCTCAATCTGCATGTGGTCTCCTGTGTATCCATTTGGAGTTGACAGAGGTGGATATGGTTGAATCCTCTACCTGACTCTTTTCCACTGCCCAACCCTATTTAGAAACGCCCTACAATTTCCTCATCAAGCCCAGGATTAGCACCATAAAGGTAGAAGTGATCACTCTGGTGTTTGCTTCTTCGTTTATTATTTACATAGTCTGTTTCAAGTGTTATTCCATGTGTTTGAAGACAGTGTTAATTGATCAAAGTTTTTGGGTGGCAGGGATCTGGTAACGTAGCTACACTTTTTAATATTTATTCTAATGGAAATAATTCCCCTCTATAAGTCTTTACTACATTTTTTTTCTTTAACGTAATCTTTTTTTTTTAATTTAATTTTTTTATTTTTGGCTGTGCTGGGTCTTCGTTTCTCTGCGAGAGCTTTCTCTAGTTGCGGCAAGCGGGGGCCACTCTTCATCGTGGTGTGCGGTCCTCTCACTATCGTGGCCTCTCCTGCTGCGGAGCACAGGCTCCAGACGCGCAGGCTCAGTAGTTGTGGCTCATGGGCCTAGTTGCTCCGTGGCATGTGGGATCCTCCCAGACCAGGGCTCGAACCCATGTCCCCTGTATTGGCAGGCAGATTCTCAACCATTGCACCACCAGATAAGCCCCCTGGCAGTTCTTTAGACCCAACCAAGTTGTCGATTACTTGCCGCGCAGTCTTAATTTGGATGTTTGGTGGTCGTCTGGGTGGATCTTTTCAAGTCCAAAGAGATAGAGCAATAGGAGAATGAGAAAGACTGAGGGGGAAAAGCCTTGGCCTCAGTGCGCTTCTTCACGGCCAGAGAACTGGTCTCTGCTAGATCCTGCAGGCGACGTCAGCTGCCACTTAATGGGCTACTTGAATCTACATGGCTCAGGATAAGGCCCAGCCACCCTTCAGAGGGGAGCCATAGCCCAATAGGCAGATCGAGATTATGGCCTTTGAGGCCCCGCACCGGGTGCCAGAAAAGATGTTGCAGGAAAGAGAGTGGGGTGCGAGAGGATGGTCACATCCCAAGTCATGTCTGAGTCCCTGGGATGGCCGCCAAGTGTGGGTTCTTGGCTTTGTGCAGGCAAGAATTCAAGAGCAAGACATAGTAAAGTGAAAGAAGGTTTATTCAGGGAGATACACACTCCATAGACAGAGTGTGGGCCATCTTGGAAGGCAAGAGGCCTCTTTAATGTAATCTTGATGTTAACACCAACCCCATATATCCAGCACAGATTATAAAGAGTGTCAATGTCTGATAAGGAAATGATTCCCTTCTCAAAGAGAAGACAATTCCGGAACAGGGAATCCAGAGGGCCCCAGGAAAGCTGGTGGTTGTAGAGATAAAAACCAGTAGTTTGGAAAGAAACTTATACAAAAACATTGGCCACATAGGAGTCTAGCATCATGGACTTCCTTGTCAGGCTTCCCTTCCCCTCTGCTGAATTATAGCTCCAGATCCTGCCTGAGTCCTAATGGCTCATTTGCATAAAGGTCCTGTCTTGTGTAAATACCTAGTTCCAGAATTTAGGAAATGTGGTGACGATTGTCTACATTAAGGCTCCAGGTCAAGTGCAGTCCCATGTCCTCAGCTGAGATAATTACTGGTGAGTAAATAAATTATGCTTGCCTATACTTGCAAAGATAACATTTTAAATATCAGAACTCTCACTTCACACTAGAGTTAAGATTATTCAACACTTGCATTAGGTGTGAGTTACTAAAGCTGAAGACAATCCTTACATTAAGTAATAAATAAATAAAGTTTTATATATAGGAGGGCAAACATAAGCAAAGTGAATTCATATTCTGAAAGTTCTATATAAAATAACATCTTTCAAGGTTAATAAAGACACAAGTACAAGTATATATAACTGATAAAAAATAGAGAGGTGGAATGGGAAAGACGTGGAGAATACAGATTCTGGAGCAAGACTAGCTGCGTATGAATCCTGGCACTGCCACTTACCACCTGGGAGACCCCAGGCAAGTTACTTAACCTCTCTGGGCCTCACTTTCACCTCATCTGTAAAATGGAGCAATTATAGTACTTATCTCAAAGGACTGTTGAGAGGTTGAAACAAAGCACTCTGAACACTGGCTTACAGTTAGTGCTCTGAAAGTATTAACATTTTAGTAAAAGCTTTCTTTTTGTCTTCGTTTCTTTCTTATCCCTTTCCTCCCCCTTTTCTTCTTCTTCTTTATCATCATCACCATCATCCACACTAAATGGCCAGGGCTGGCTACATAATTTGTAGGCGCAGTATACAATGAAATTTCAGGGTGTCTTGTCCAAAATCAGGAAAAAAGCTTTTTCCTTTCTTTTGTGGTCTCTCTCTCTCACCTCTCATGGTGTTTATTCGCTACCTAAAAACACACCTCCTTTCAAACACAAGGATTTTCCTGTGTTGAGTGCAGACCCGCACAAAGGCCTGGGGATCCTCCCTGTAACTTGGTGCACTCTAAGTGTGCCCCTAACTCTGACCCTCCTTGTGTTTGTGTCTAGCCTCCTGCCAGGGGTGAGGGCTGGCAGAGATCACTGTGCAGGGGTGGAGGAGTGAGATGGCATACAGCCTTTTCTGGGGAGGCAGGGAGGTGGTGGGAGGAGGGACTACACATAAGCAGAGGCTCCAATCCCTGGCAAATACTTCATTGCCCCATTGGACTTCACTTACAAAGATAAAATTATTAAGAATTTTCAAGACAGTGATCACAGAGCATTAAAGCCCCAAGTGTGGGCTCCCTTGTGAACATGGGACCCTGTGTCACATGTCCATGAAGCTGGCCCTGAAAATAGCTAAAGAGATGTGAAATTACTTATCAGTCAATTAAAACCCCATTTTGATTATCAAGTGATTGGTTTAAGATGTGCAAACTGGAATTTGTTCCCAGTTTTGGTGAGGCCAACACAGAAGGGGTAAATCATTTTATCCATTTGTGAAACTCATGGTGGAGGGAAAAAAGGTATATATATATATATATATGTGTGTGTATATATATATATATATATAAATATAAACCAACTGGTCTACCCCAGAGATCTAGTTACAAAGTAACTTTTATAAAGATCTTTGTGCTCTCCTAACCAAAAGCATTAGGTCAGCGTTTTCCAAAGTGTGTTACATGAGAAAAGAGTTCTGCAGGGAAAAATTCGGTTACTGGGTAACACAAAATCAATTGAGTTTAAAAATCAAATCATATCAGCACCACTTACTTAACAGGACTAAATGTTTTCTTCCTGATTATTTACCTTATGTTTAACTCTTTTCTAATTATTACTGTTAGACTTTGGAAGGAGCAGAGAAACATGGAAAAAGAGAGCCCATTTAGCAAACAGATATCAAATTTCAGAATGAATTTATCTTGTAATTAAACTTGGCCTTCAGTTCTTCAACCAAAGATCTGTTCTTTCACCTTCCATGGTTATCCACTCCCAAGACCATACTCCTGACCCCCTCCTTCTGTCCTTTAGCTCACCTGCTTTAGTACTCACTAGCAGTTTATTGACCTTGTTGAGTTTTCCAAATCACTGACCATCACTTTCAATTACCTCCACTAGTGCCCTCATTTCCCTCCATATCCAGGTTAAATGCCATGTTTCAGCATTATGGACATTATTAATATCCTTAATTCTTGCATACTTATCCCCACCGAACATGGCTGGTAGAGCCTCAATCCTGGTTAAAACCATAAAAACCTCCTCTGTGCTGGCACTTGGCTGGAGAAAAACTCACATCTGTGCTGACTGCTCTCACTTTAAACTCTTGGTCTCAAATCTCAAATGGACATTCAACAAAGCAGCAATCATATTCACTTCACTTTCCCACTCTCCAAAGTTACTATTTTATATGTTCTCCTCCTCACCCTCTCCCTATTCTTATCTTGTGACTCTGTCTAATTCTTCATTGGGAAAATAGAAACAGCCAGATAGGAATTCTCTTATTTTTTCCATCAGTTACTATATACACACTCTTTCCCTTCCCACCTTATATCATAATAAAGTGTCCTTGCTTCATCCTATCAAAGACTGATTTGCACTTTGTAGCTGTCCCCTTACTTTTCAGTTAATTAACTCTTGCAAATATCTCTTCTCCTGTATCACTGCATCACAAATGTCCCTACTCTGTCTAGGGGATACACAACTAGAGCAAAGAACGTGCTCTAATATCTCCTGTCTAAACAATAAAATAAAAAACAAACCCTCCTCGACTCCATTTCTCTGTTCCCCTTCCTAGCAAATCTTAAAGAGTTGCCTATAACTGCTGTCTCTATATCCTTGTCTCACATTCTCTGTGTAACGCATTCCAGTTGGGTTTCTGTCCCCATTTCTCCTACTGAGACTGCTCTTGTCAAGGGCACCATTACTTTCATGTTACCAAATCCAGTGGTCTTACATTATATGACAGCTCTTAATTTTTTAAATCCCTTTTAAAAAATCTTGACTTCTATGATGCCACATACTCCTCGTCTTCCTCCTACCTTACTGGCTATTCCTTCTCTGCCCCCTTTGCTGGTTCCTCTTCCCTGCTAGATAGATGATCTCTAGGGGCTAGAGGTTTCTGGAGCACATTCTTGGGTCCTCTTTTAATACCAAGCAATATATTTTTTTTCCTGTGGGTGATCTCATCTAACTTTAAAGTCTTCAATATAACCTGCACACCAGTGACTACCAAATCTGTGTCAGTAGCTCTGACTTTGCTTAGAATTTCAGATTTTCTATAGCCAACTGTCCACATGACATCATCACATGGATGTTTGATAAGGAGCTCAAACTTACCATGTCTATTGGAACAGAACTGTTGATATTTTTCTTACCCCCCAAATCTGCTTCTCTCCAAATCATCCCAAGTCAGCCCTGATATCCACTTAGCCACTGAAGCCAAAAATCTAGGAATTATCTTGATTTTCTCTTTTCTTTACTATTCCGTGTCAAATCTATCAGCAAAAACTGTCAACACTTCCTTCAGAATACATCCCTAACCTGCCCACTTTTTCCACTTCAATACCACCACTCTACCACATGCCATCATTCTCCCTAGACTGAACAATTGCAATAACTTCCCAATTAATTTTTTTGCCTCCACTCTTAAACCATTATAATCCTTTCTCTACACAGAAGCCAGAGAAATGTCTTAAAAAACAATCTAAACCAGAGCATGCTTAAAACATTCCAAAGGCTTCATATGACACTGGGAGTAAAACCCAAAATTCTTGTGTTGGTTATAAATTTTACCTGCTCTAGACCTTGTCAATGCCTCCATTTATCTCATATATCTCTTCATGTGCCCACTATGCATACCTCAGCCATGCTGCCCTTCTTTGTTTCTCAAACATGCCAAGGTCACCTTAGCCAAGGAACCCTTGTCCTAGTTGTTCCCACTGCCTGGAATTCTCATGACTCTCCTCATTCAGTGGCTTCTTCTTCTCATTCAGATATTGGCTTAAATAGCACCCTTGTTATTTATATCACTGTGGAATCATGAATTCCTATCTTATTCAATGTGTTATAATCAATTACCAGCATTATTTATTTTCCTGTTCAAATTGTTCCAGACTTGGACATTTAAGGGTCCCTTCAAGTTGCTTCCTGTGTCCTTTTGAGATGTCTCTGTTATTCTTTGAGTACTTTATTATGTTCTGGCACAAAAAGATGTTTCAGGCTCATTTTATACTTTCTCTGGAATCAGCCATTTCTTCAAGGAACTCTGATTCCTTTTAGTGGAGAATGGTATTTAGTAACCAAGATATGGGCTCTAGAAGTGCTCATTGTTATTGGAGTATTATTATTTTTAAGGCCTTCTCTGTAGACAGAACTAGTAAACACGTTATCTATTTATCTATCTATCATCTACTTATTGATCTATCTAATCAGGAGTTCACACTGATACCCACAATTCCAGTGTAACACTACATACTTTATTCTAGCCAATTCCCTTTCTATATTTGTAGTTCTCTTTTCCAACAGTGAGAAACCCATTATCTTTGATATATTTATTTGCTCAACCCCACTGTATGTAGCCAATCTCGTGGCACACAGACTGTCTCCTTGGCCACACTAAGGCCCATGCAAGTTGAGATTCCATGCTCCCAGCCCTACTGTTGTTCCAAATTAACCCCTTATAACTTTCCAGTAGGTATTCATTTATTCAGTCATTCTTTCATCTGCTCATCTAGCAAATGTTTACTGAGTATGTAGCCTATGTCAGGAACAAAGCTGAATGCTGTGGATACACCAATGACCAACGTAGCCAGAATATCTGACTTCATGGTTATTACCCTAGCCTTTTCTCTGCTCTAGCTTTTTTTTTTTTTTGCGGTACGTGGGCCTCTCACTGTTGTGGTCTCTCCCGTTGCGGAGCACAGGCTCCGGACGCACAGACTCAGCGGCCATGGCTCACGGGCCCAGCCGCTCCGTGGCATGTGGGATCTTCCCGGACCGGGGCACGAACCCGTGTCCCCTGCATCGGCAGGCGGACTCTCAACCACTGCGCCACCAGGGAAGCCCCCTTTTTTTAAAAAAAAAAAAATTTATTTATTTTTGGCTGTGTTGGGTCTTCGTTGCTGCGCACGGGCTTTCTATAGTTGTGGTGAGCGGGGGGCTACTCTTCATTGTGGTGTGCAGGCTTCTCATTGTGGTGGCTTCTCTTGTTGCGGAGTACAGGCTCTAGGTGGGCAGGCTTCAGTAGTTGTGGCTCGCGGGCTCTAGGGCGCAGGCTCAGTAGCTGTGGCACATGAGCTTAGTTGCTCCGCGGCATGTGGGATCTTCCCAGACCAGGGCTCAAACCCACGTCCCCTGAATTGTCAGGTGGATTCTTAACCACTGCGCCACCAGGGAAGTCCTATATATTTGTTTTTATTAAACTTTAAAGTTTGTTGTACATAAGTGTACCTACATACCTATGTTATGCATAATTCTTATTCTAGAATTAGGGCTCAGTCACTCTTCACATACCCTTTTGCAGTCTCCATGCAGTCCCAAGTTAAAGAATGTTCTAGGTAGATATATGTGGATAAACATGTAGATGCCTTATTTGGTACTCTTTATCTGACTCTGATTCTGAAACACAGAGTAGGCATAACCACATAAGTAATGCTTATTTCTCTCTGGTATGTTATGTGTTAACCATACCCATTTTGGCTCCAGGAAATGTTTCAAATCTGTAAATCTGCATTTTGTCATGTATCTCAGAGTGACTTAATGACCTGATTCATTATATTATAATAAGACACAATGGGCTCTTCTAAAGGAAATGAAATTAAATATATGGCCCTAATACTCATCTGCAAGTCAGCAGTGTCCCTTGAACACAGTAGGTTTTTGATAACAACTGGTTACTTTAATTAAAAGTGATATATATATATATATATATATATATATACACGTAATGTACTGCTGTAGTACGTATTGATTAAGACTCATTAAGAGTTATTTCTCCTTCGTCTCCTTTCCTACTTCTCTTATACTTTGGCATTTCTGTTCCCTTTGTAAACCAACCTTTTGAGAGCTTTTCATTTTTTCTTTCATTTTCTAATTTTCTGTGGCCACATATCCAGCTGAAGAGTCTTGGCAAAAACATGCTTCCAGTTTTTAACATCTGTAAATACAGGTTTTCAGAATTTCACTGGAATAATTTTTACACCTCCCCCTGAGAGAGAAAATGCTAACAGATATTAGAAATTGTTTAAGAGGCCTGATTTGTGGAAGATGGCTTCTTAAGAGACTCAATTTGGGGATAAATGAGTTACTTTGTATTCCATTTCCTTTTTTAAAAAAAAGACAAGTCTGGTTTTGTTCAGACCCCTTATTACATTTAGCTTCTGTTCTCATAATCCATCAAAATTACCAGCTGAAAGATCAAAAAATAAAAATAAGCGTTCCTGTTTTGAAGCATACTGTTTAAATAAATGCAACACTCCTCAAACATGTGGACCTATGTCCTATCTGCTTCTTGGATTTCCTGCAAAGTAGAGTCAGTTGTCTTCTATATCCAGTGAACTCTGAGGAGTAGATGAGAGCAAGCCACTTTTTTTTGGATGGCAACTTTCTGTAACTGTATTCAATCTAAGCCTGAAGTCCTCATTGGTTTCAGCTTCCCTTTTTAGTAAAATTCAATTTATAAACTTTATTTTCATTACAAGTCATGCCTATGGTTGTTGGCCACAAAAAAGGAACTAAGAAACACAAAACAATTGAGACAGATAAAAGGTTATGACTGTGTCTCCACTGTCGTTTTTGGTGAGGTACAGACCTCACTTTCAAATAGTTTCAAATATCCTCGGCAAGAGAAAAGCCTTCAACCAAGGTAGGAGACTGCCTAAGTGCTGTGTATTTTCAAGGTGTGGCTGGGTTTCCACCTGGCTTTTTTTCTTTTGAATTAAGATGCCCTTACTGCCAAAAGGCTCTTAAATGCTCATTTGTAATGATGATAACAGTAAGATTTGCTGAGCACTATTGTCTGTACAGATTCTTCCAAGCTGAGACAGAGTCCTTCTAAACGTACCGTATATACTACCAGCAGAGACTCTGCTTTTGGAAGTGCTTCTCAAACTATCAAAATTAATCCCTTGGGAGAGAATGCTTAAAATGCAGATCTAGGCCACCACCAGAGATTTGACTTGCATGTTAGGATGGGGCTCAGGAATGTGCATTTCTCACAGGCTCCTGGTATAATTCTGTTGTGATGGACCATACTCTGAAGAACACTGTTTAGGGTATTGAGGGAACTCTTGGCTGTCACCGTATCGTCGCATTTTTATGCGACGAATAACATTTCTGGAAAGCTATATATGCAAACACATTTTTGGTGAAGCCACCAGAATTCTGTCTGTGACTGACCCTGTTCTTTCTGAGAGGCATTACTGATTTGACGTCTGTAAACAGCAACCAAATATAACCAGTGAAGCTCTCTGTTCAAAGGAATATCTTAGTGGTTTATTTTGTAAGGTCAGGAATACATTTCTTATGTGAATACATGATCATCCTCTAACGGATTAATATGGATTAGCATATGGAAGGTTTCTCACAGAAAGGGAGCAATCATTCTCATATCACAAAACAATGACAACTGCCGGAATCTATTAGCTGAAATCACTTATGTCCCCTTTTCCTGCGTTATTTTCTGTTCTTCATCATAGCTATGGTTATAGTTGTGCTGCTGACGGGGTCACAGGCTGGGATGGGGGCTCTGCTTGTGGTTTGAGGTTGAGGTTTCTGGTTTCCAGAAGCCTCAGTCTACAGGGAGTTCACCCTCATACTGGCCTTCCAGCTACAAGATGGGGTGACACTGGGGAGAAGTGTCTTTGAATTGGGGCTGTTGATTCTCAAGCTGGCTCTGGGCCCGAGGCTCCTGTGCTCAGAAAAAAAACCCAGATTCAAATTTTAAACATTCATAAAAATCAGAATGGTGATATTTTTGACCTGCTGCCAACTTGTTTAACCTCTTTCTTCCTTTTTTTTTTTTTCTTTTTTAAATCAAATTGCTGGAATATGGTGTGTGAGATTTTAGAGCCAACATTTTTTTTTTCTCCTGTTGGAAAAAAGTTCCCCAAGTGAGAAATTTTGTCAGGTTTTAGCCATGAAAGGGTGCAGCTCTTTCTTTGTCAATGATAAAACTGCAATTCTCCACACATAATGTAACGATTTATGCCCTTGGCATCTTACAGTGTAACAGGGCCGAGGCGCATAAATTCTCCTCAGGTTAAAACAGGAGTAGACCTCACAACTTTGGCTGTGCCATCCCATGTGGCTCTAGTCGGAGAAGTAAAACCAAACCAAACACATTCAATAAGAGCAGATGCTTAAGTACTTTTTAAACCGATGACTTTGTGGAGCTGTTTTCGCTTAAGGAGAGAATAATCTGAAACACCTTTTCCACCAGCTCATCCACTTGGGCAGCAGCTAAGCAGCTCCATGGGGCCTCTCCTGCTCTCGGTGCCTGCAAGGTTAGGTCCAGTGAAGGGTGAGCGTGGCCCAAGCCGCCCTCACTTGGCCACAGGTTTCAGAGGACATCTGCAAATCATTGTGTAAAACCAAAAAGTACAAATTCACCACAGCCTGACTCTCTCGAGTTGAGTCTGATGTTTCCTGTTTTGAAGGTTTCCTTGGTATCTTACACATCCACTGTGAAACACCAGCTGCTTTAAGTGACTTGAATTTACAGACCCTTTGATCAATTATCTTGCCCAGTTTCTGATTAATTGAGAGGAGGGTTGAGCCATCCCCTTATGTAAATATAAGACTTAATTTTTAAAAATCCAGTCTTTTAAACAAGTGCTATAGACAGAGCCTTGCCTTTGTTTTTCTTATTTAATTTGCTTCAGCAGCAGGGTCTTTTCTCTCTAACGATATTAACCCCCCCACCCCCACTCCAGTGTTTCGCAGCTAAAGCAAATGGGAAATGTTGCCAATGGCAGATTGAAAGCAACAGTGTGCCTTATCTCAGACTCTCACTCTTTGCTAATTCATTGAACTTGTAGCATCCTTAGGATTTTTTCAAAATAGAGTAGGGAAAGCGAAGTAGCAAAAGAAAAGAAACAACCTCAGACTGAGCTAGGTCTCCCAGCTGAAGGGCAAGCTGAAAGCAACAGAATCTGTTTTCATTAGGCTGCTGTATTTTCCTTCTTGGTAGAAATTTTAAAGTGATGGTTAGGGCTTACGTTTGGTCATTGACATTCAGACTTGCAATAATTAGACTTGGTTTGTCTAGAAGCCAAAGCAGCTGAGCAAATACCCAACTGGGTTCATGGTATTGTGATATTTCTTTGTCATGTACTGATGAAGCTTAGCAAATATTTCTATACTAGTCCTGACATTTATCAAATGAAAATCCTCACTTAGCCACTACTTTAGTACTTCCAAGGATACGGTACTTACTATCGTGGGGCAGCCCTAGTTCACTACTAGTCAGTTTTGTTTGTAGAATGCTTCTCCACATTAATGAGGCCAAATTTGTCTCCCTAAAGCCTCATCCATTTGTTCAATTAATGAATTAACAGTTACTGAGTACTCTGTCTACACGTTGATGGCTATGAGATAGTCTTTGGTTTTGTGGAAGCTCTGGTCTAGTTCAATATTTCTCAACTTTTTTTTCATTACTATTCCCTTAAGAAGCCTTTTTAAGACATTTTTCCCTTACTGCCATCCCCTCATGAAATTTTAATGTCATAGAAACAGTGTATGTCTGATTATATACTATATGTATATTTGTGTTTTTACAAGTTTTTTTTTTCTTTTTTTTTTTGCTCTTTAAGAATGAATTTCTGCCCCTTGGGGGGAACAGCACCCCTACAAAGAATGCATAGTCTAGTAGCAACTGCAGATATATGAGCAAATAACTAAATCCCGATATATCCACCTGAACACCCGCTCCTCTACCTTATTCTCTGCCCTCTCTGGCACCCACACCTTGCACAGACTTCTAGAAAGACTGTACATTTCAAGTATTTGTTTAACCATTTCTAGTGGGCTCAATGACTGCTCCACACCCGCCACCCCCAAACAGATATGTCTACCAGGAACCAGTGAATGTAACCTTAGTTGGAAAAAAGGGTCTTTGCAGATGTAATTAAGATGAGATCATCCTGGATTATTTGGATGGGCACTAAATCCAATGATAAGTGTCCTTAGTAAAGAACAGACTTGAGGGCACGGGGCGGGGAAGGGTAAGCTGGGACAAAGTGAGAGAGTAGCACTGACGTATATACACTACCAAGTGTAAAACAGATAGCTAGTGGGAAGCAGCCGCATGGCACAGGGAGATCAGCTCGGTGCTTTTTGACTACCTAGTGGGGTGGGATAGGGACGGTGGGAGGGAGACGCAAGGAGGAGGAGATATGGGGATATCTGTATATGTATAGCTGATTCACATTGTTATACAGCAGAAACTAACACACCATTGTAAAGCAATTATACTCCAATAAAGATGTTGGAAAAAAAAAAAAGAGAGAGAAAGGCAGAGGGAAATCTGGCACAGACGCAGAAAAGCAGGCCATGTGAGATGGAGACAGAGACTGGAGTGATATGGCTACAAACCAAGGAATGCCAACAGCCACCAGAAGCTGGGAGACATTCTTCCCTGGAGCCTCTGCAGTGGGGAAGGCCTGGCCAAAACCTTGATTTCAGACTTCTGGCCTTTAGAACTGTGAGAGGGTAAATTTCTGTTGTTTGTAGCCACCAAGATTATAGTAATTTGTTGTGACAGCCACAGGAAACAAATAAGCCATCTCTCCTCCTCCTAGAGGCATACACACAGTCTTGTTCATCTGTGTGGTCCTAGTGCATAGCCTGGTGACTGACACATTGCACGGTAGGAACAGTGAGTGGGAAGCAACTCTAAGCTTACTGCTTCCTCTGCCAGATGGGAGCATCTGAGGGCTAGAGCCAGGTACTCCTTCCATTCCTCCTGCTCTCCCCAACAATCTTCTCCTGTGTAGGCTAAACAGTCCTATCTTACATTTTCTTGTTTAGAAACATGCATTTTAAAAATGTAAAAATGTTAAAAAACATAGATACACATTTATTTATATAAACTGGATTATATTATACAGGTTCTCCTGTAACCTGTTTTTTCTTCTCGCTAAATAACGTTATGGGCATCTCTCCATGTCAATAAATGTAGCTAAACATGTGCGGATTAATATAACCTATTTAACCAGTCTCCTACTGATGGATGCTAATATCTCTCTTAAAATGGAATAGCCATTTTGACATAGGTACTGTAAATCATGCCATATCAATAGAATGGAACCGTTATTGCTTTTGACTTGAATACTACACTTATTCTAATGTGGCAAATGGTTTCATGAGCTTTGTGAGCTAGTTGCTACCTTTTTTTTTTTGATAGCCTATTGCTATCTTCTTTTGACCCTGTGGTGAATTAAAATCCCTATATCTTTTAACCTGAATAGTTCTGAAGTGAAGGGCTCCTAAATTTGTGTTTGAGCAATTGATTACATATATTTAAAAACAATCCACGTGAGAGTTTTACATACACTTAGTCATAGTTTAGGCATGGTCTTGTTTCTGCTTTTAAACTGAACTCTATGTCATAAACATTTTTTTATACACTATTGACTTTTCTTTAAACTTTTAAGATTTTATATTTATTTCTGTTTTTTATTGGGAAAAATAGATTTTCCCCCATCATTTCAGCCCACTGAGATAATTCTGGAGCTACACTTTGTGCTCCATTATACAAGTCATTCACACCTAATAAGCAGGTACAGGCACACCCCAGAGATATTTGGGATTCAGTTCCAGATCACCACAATAAAGCAAATATCACAATGAATTGAGTCACATGAATTTTTTGGTTTCCCAATGCATATAAAAGTTATGTTTACACTATACTGTATCTATTAAGTGTGCAATAGCAGTATGTCTTATAAAACAATGTACATAACTTAATCTTAAAATATTTTATTGCTAAAAAATGCTAACCATCATGGGAGCCTTCAACAAATCATGATAGTAACATCAAAGATCACTGATCACAGATCACAGCAAATAATAATAATGAAGAAGTTTGAAATATTGCAAGAATTACCAAAATGTGACACAGAGATATAAAGTGAACAAATACTGTTGGAAAAATGGCACTGACAGGCCTCCTTGACACAGGGTTGCCACAAAACTTCACTTTGTAAAAATGCAATACTCTGAAGTACAGTAAAATGAGGTATGCCCGTATTTTACTTTTTCCTCTGTGTTAGGGACTGCAGTGTCGAGTAGTACTAAGTGAAAGAGGGAACTCTCTTACATCAAAAGGCTCCCCTCCTGGTTGATATTAAACTCCTAGTGGACATCCTGTCTTCCATTATTCTCCTCCCATACAAATACCTCTATCAGATTGTACTGGCTTTTGTCTTGGCCCATTCAGGACAGGCCTTGCGCCTCTTTGTCCTGCTTTCCCTATAATACCTAGTACAGTGCCTGGTGTTCAACATAAGAGGTGCCGATTAACATTTGTTGTTTTAAATTGAAATGTCCCCAAGAATATAATGAATTCAATGTGGTGGATCCACATAGCCTCCTAGCAATCAGCATTTTCTTTTGCACTTGCTCATTAATCATCTATTCAATAATCCATTTCTGGAATTCACAAGGGATCGATGCCAAGCTCACTGGATTATATCCCCCTTTACCGCTTTCTTGAAAGTCAGGACCTGGGAAAGCTTTGTGCAGGAAGTGGGGCTTCAAGTTGGTGTTGATGGACAGGTATGATATGAGTAAAGAGAAGGAGCGGCCTTTTGGAAACCAGAAATCTCTTTGTAGTAAATGTGGTTGGAAGACAGGGCTGTTCACAGACACAGAGAATAGTTTTATGTTAGTGAAATCTTGTTTAAGTGAGCACTATGATAACCCTGAAAAAGAGAATGTGGTGTTGGAAGCAGAGAATGGCCTATGCCCTGAGGCACATAGATGGAGAGGCAGGGAAGCCAGGCTGTTCTCTGCTTCCTATACCACATTCCCTTTCCAAGGCTGTTCTGGTGCTTGCTTAGCCAAGATTTCACTAATCCCATCATCTTTATAAATGTAAAACCTCAAATACATAAAAATATACTTATTGGGCTTCCCTGGTGGTGCAGTGGTTGAGAATCTGCCTGCCGACACAGGGGACATGGTTCAAGCCCTGAGCCGGGAGGATCCCACATGCCGCGGAGCAACTAGGCCCGTGAGCCACAACTACTGAGCCTGAGCGTCTAGAGCATCTAGATATGGCTGTGGTGCCCAGCCACAGTGTGAAAGGACAGGAGGGGGTGAGTAGGAAGACCAAAGTGGTACAGAAGCCCCTTTTTGTCATGAGTTGGGAATGGTTAAGAAAGTAACTATTTGGGATATAAACCTCATTGATTCAGGCTAATTAGTGGTAATATAAGTAGAAGTGCAAAGTCTGAATTACTGAATACTTAGGAAAAGAAAGGCAAGTTGTAGGTGTTGAGTAACTCTAACAAATGCTTGCATCTGCAACATTCCTCATAATGCAGCATTGCAGGTGCTGAGTTAAAATGGCAAGATCACAAAATTTAAGAATTTCTTGATTTTCAAACTTCTATAAAGTTGTAAGTGCCAAAAAAGAGCTGCTTATTACTGTTAATACCATCCCATGTATATCTGCAACCCCTCCCTCTGTCCTACCTCCTGCCAAGCTTGTGAGGCCTTAAAAGTCACAGGTTACAGGAAGAACAAAACAATATCTGGGTTTCAGTTGTCACTTTTGAGATCACACTGAGCTCTCTACGTAACTTGAATAACAGGGTTTGTTGTGATGGGGGTCAAGTGATGCTGGAAGGAGGTAGGCTTGGTCTCAACTCACCCTTTAGAGCAGGGCAGGCCCTTCGTAAAGGGAGGTGCTGGGGGGTACCCTGTTAATTGCAGAGGCTCAGCCCAGTAGGTGAAACAGGCACACACAGTGGTTCAAGGGGACAGGCGATAGCAATAGCTTGTCTTGAACTGGGCAGACGCTCAGCATGGGGCCAATGGGGAGGTGAAGGAGTTGCTTATTGGGAGGGTGGGAACTGCTGATGTGCCATGCAGATCCAGCAACTGACCAGGGGCTCATGGAGCAGTGGTACAGCTTGACCTTCAGTGGAAGACAGACCATCTCAGCATGCTGCCCCGAGCAGAAGCCCAGCCCTACAAACTGCAGAGATAGGGGTGGGTTAAGGTGGGGACTTTGTTCAACTCAAGATTTAGATACAGACGGGGGGCTCTGTAGGAATGTGTATCACAGGGTGAGTTCCCCAGAAAGCAGATTCTGAGATTCAAATCAGCATACAGGAGGTATATTTGGGAATGCTTTTGGGATCAACATCGGTGGAAGGATGAGATGGAAATCAGAATTGAATACAGAGAAAGGTTAGCTGAGATGCTGTCCCAGCAAAGGCCTTGACTGACCTCATGGGTAAACTTGGGAGAACTCAGCATTGCCCTGGGCTGGAGGGAGAGACCCGAGGGGGTCAGGCCTTTATACTCCCAAACTGATCAGTCACTGGGTGCCGGCTGCCACTGGAAGGAGGTGTGGCTTTGGGCCAGACACTTTTCTTCAACAGAAGCAATTCTCAGAAATGGCTAACAGCTGAGGGCCATCTTCTGGCTGTACTCCCAACAGCTGGAGAATAAGTCCTTCCTTCCTGAAAGAGGATCTGGGGAGCACATCAGAATATCCACCTCAGTAAGTTACAGCCTGGGGGACAAGAGTGTCCAGTAGCCATGAATGATAGAATGGGGATATTAGAACTTTGATCAACATGAGAGGGAAGACATAATATCATATTAAATCTCACTGGATTGAGCCTGATGGGATGGGAGGCTAGAGTGAGGGAGGGGTTATGAAAGATGGGAGGAATTGTCCATTACTATTTGCATACTTCCTCTCTCTGAACCCAGTTGCTCTGGGCCCTGGGGTGGGATGTGGAGGAGGGGAGGGCCATGGTGGGAGTTCACACAGGTTAAGGGCTCGATGATCCCAGCTATGAGAAGCTGAGGAAGACAGAGATGGGGAAATAAAAGGACTCTGTGGATATCTATGGGACATTTCTCCGTTCATTCTAGCAAATCTTGTACATCATGACCCTGGGGCTTATAATGCCATAAAAATGTTCAAATAGTCAAATCCAGTCACCACGTACAAACACGCAATTTTAATTTTAAGAAATATTTGTCAAGGCATTGATGCAATTCTGTTCCTTAGGCCTAAGTTAATATTCTTTTATTGTGAGATTTCCATTGTGTTGTTCCAGCCATTTTGTGTTTCAAGACCAGAGCAGGAGATTTTTTTATTAATTAATTTATTTTTAGAGAGACTCATCCCTTTTCTGCACAGCTCAAAGTGGTCTTCGATTTAACACCACTTGGAAGGCAGGAAGGAGGGAAAAATTGTTTAGATTGAGTCCAAGAATAGAAAATTGTTATACCAAAAAAACTTTCCCCTTTAAAAAAATGAAGTGAGTAAGCAGTGGGGAACTCACATTAGAGCATGTTTCAATGTCAGTGTTTAATGTGTCACAACATTTGGCTCATCTTGGCAAATCATGAAATTTTTCTAATTCCTAAGGTATCATTAAACAGCTGTTGTTGTTTTTTCTAAATAATAATAACTCTGCCCCCTCCCCAACCAGGACTGTCTAGGTTTCAATAGCCTAGATTTTCAGTGCAATGGTGTCAATTTCACTTTGGAATCCTTTCACAGATTATGGATGTCCACTTCTCATGCGGGGGTATGAACATGCAAGAAGTGGTCAAGAGTTTGCTGTTCGTGAAAAGATTCAGCTGTAGTGGCATCTGGACAACACACTTTCAAAACGGGGTTATTTCATAATTGCATCGGCTCTGTCCAAGAAAAGAGAACACATTCAAATTCCCTGTAATTCAAACCATTTGTTACCGGAGCTCTCTGTCCTGAGCTAGAGAGGACTGGTATCCTTGAGAGATTGTTGTGTTCCAAACTGTCCATGTCCCCTTGGCTTGAAATTTTCATTTTGGACTTGGTGCTGTGACCAGGGAAGTTGTATGAAGAGATGCTTTCCAGGTGAGAACAATGAAATGCTGCCCTTGGTTGGGCATGGACTATGCCTATGTGCTGAGATTTGTGTGTAATTCATCCAAACACTCCCATTGGTCAATCCAGAGGTTTGGTGCTCATAGGATCACCAGTTATTTGTGTGGCTTCTTACTCCACACGGGCAGAAGCCAGAGGTGGCAGGGCGCAGAGTGACTTAGGGAGAAAAACATAGGGCTTGGGGGCCCAAAGAAAACTAGGTGTGCGTCTCATCGCTGGGCACATTTCTAGCCTTAAGCAAGCCATTTAACTTCTCTGAACATCAGCTTCCTTGTTTATAAGATGATCACACACACACACACACACACACACACACACACACACTCACTCACTCACCTTACATGGTGGTGATGAGAATTAGAGATAATATATCTAAGATGCTCAGCATACTACCTGGCTCATAGTGGATACCCAATACTTGGAAGTTATTATAATTGTTAGCTATTACTAAATAAAGTCTATGAAAAGGCTCTTTCTGTATAATCTAAATCCCCATTATGCTCGTCTTATGCCCAATCTGGCAGTAAAAGAGGGCTTGCTGACAGCATCCATCTTTCCATTCACAAGACACATGAAATATATGGCCTTCTTCCTAATGGTTTCCCAAAGGTCTGTTAGGTTTCCTGGCAATGAGTCAGCAATTCAAGCTGGTCCAGGTACAGAACAAAATTGTGCCAATAGCCACATTCCATGCACAGAACACTCCCCAACTGGGCCATACACGCGGCAGCCGTGTGTGCCAGCCTCTCGGGCCTGGCTCACCAGGCAGCTGCATAAATTGCTTCGAACATCAGGTTATTTATGGCATAACCAACCCTGCCTTTGGCCTAGCTCTTGTTCTCATTTCTTAAATGATGGTATTAGTGCTGGGGTAAGACACGCAATGTAGGAAACTGAATTCCACAGACAAACGTTGCCAGGTGCAGACTTACCAACTCCGACTGCGCTGGACCTTGTCAGTTTATTGTTGGCTCCGCAATTCCACGCTCCAGGGTGGCAAGAACTGCCCTAAGTGAACACAGTCCACAGCACATCAGTGACAGCTAGGCAGAGAGCAACAGTCTGATTTTTCTGTAATTCTGAATTTGTGAGTGCTCTCAGCAGGGTATTCTGACAGTGGTTATAACCTTAGAAGTAAAGTTAAAAGAAAATATATGTAAAAGAGTACCTAGGACTCTTTTATATATATTTCCAATTTTTGCCTCTTACCTCACCCTTTATCTGAAGAAACTTAAGATAGATGGAATGGTCTTTTATTCTTAGCTTTCCCTAATTTTCAAGCCAAATTAACAACATATTGGAACCACACTTAAAATGTAATGGGTTTTACAGATTTTTATGATCCAAATTCTCCCCATCCCTAGTCAATCTAGTGCCCTTTTGTCGTGGGAAAAGGTACAGAGGGGTGTAAGCCTTGGCACTGATTTTAGGAGAGAGGGCCGATATGAGAAGTGTGAACTTTTATAATTTTGCTTTTGCTCCAAGTCCTTATGCCCTATGAACCAGCTGAGAAAGTAGGCCCATAATTGGCCCAGTGGGACTTAAATATTTTTTTAAAGCTGTGTCAGTGTGAACGGTCATCTGCTTCATCAGGGACTATAGCTCCAGAGATGGAGGGGCACCAGGAGATGATGGGATTGTGACCAAGTCCCTTTTTACTTTGACACCTGCATTTGTACCTTATTCAATCATTCATTCAATCAAAGAAATATCTGTTCAAATATTTATTCACATTCTACTATATGACACACACTGTGCCAAATGCTGGAGAAATAACTGAATTTTGTTTCCTGTGTGGTAGCTCTGGGGAAAGGGTGCTGTGATGCCCACCAAAAAATCGTCAATTCTTATTTTATTTGCAGGTGAATTACTTAATGAAATTATTGCTGTTGGTTCTAGTCAAGGCCTTTTAAATCATATACTGGGTGTTATATAGAAGCAATTAGAGAGGAAAGTTAACAACGTGAATTTCCCTTATGGATACCAGCATTCAACCACCAATGATGGGATGCAGGACAAAGAGCTGACTTTTGTCCCTCAGAGTCACAAAGGTTAACCTAAGGAATATACTAAGGAAATACATCTATATCCATGTTCGTATCCATACATAATACCTATATCTACATCTTTTTAAGGATAGCTCATTGTCTTCTTATCTGACACCCTCTAAAGTGTTACATTCCATGATATCTCTGAGATGGAGAAGAGTGGCCATTTGTTGAGGGTAAGCTATCTGAGTAGATACAGTGTTACTGCTTGATGCTTAGCACACTTTGCTTCTCCTCCCTGTTTAAAGTCCTTCCAATTTCCTTTGAGAAAGCTCCCTTTCTCCATTTCTACCACGTGGTGTGGGTGGAATTTTAACTCCCTTAAAACTTCATGGCTTAAGCTAATCACTCTGCTTCCTCTGGCTACAGTATTGCTTCAGGGAGAGACCATTAATCCAGTAATATACATTGAGATGAGAGAAAACCTTTGCTAGAATTTCTAGAAAAGAGAGATTCCTTTCTCTCTTCCATGGAATCCACTAGATTGAATGGTGTAGTACGTAAGAATGGAGACAGACATTCCTTTTGTCATCCCAGGGAAAGCCCTCAGCTTCAGGGGTGACACAGGGAGAAGAGGACACTGTGGAGAGCCTGAGGAAACTACAGAAGGAAGAGCAGAGAAATGGAGAGAAGCCTAATCCTTTGTGATACTTTTTTTTTAATTTATTTTTATTTTTTGGCCACACTGCATTGTGGCATGTGGAATCTTAGTTCCCTGACCAGGGATTGAACCTGTGCCCCCTGCAGTAGAAGCTCAGTCTTAACCACTGAACCACCAGGGAAGTCTCCTGGGTTTTTTTGGTTGTTTTTTTTTCTTATTTTATAATTTAAGGATAGTTAACTTATAATATTATATTAATTTCAGGTGTACAACATAGTGATTCAATATATTTATAGATTATATTCCATTTAAAGTTATTACAAAATAATGGCTATGTTTCCCTGTATAATATATCCTTTTTCCTTATTTATTTTATACATAGTAGTTTGTATCTTTTAATCCTCTACTCCTATCTTGTTCCTCCTTCCTTCCCTCTCTCTACTGGTAACCACTAGTTTGTCCTCTGTATCTCTGAGTCTGTTTCTGTTTTGTCATATAGGTTCATTTGTTTTATTTTTTAGATTCCACCTGTAAGTGATAACATAGAGTATTTGTCTTACTTTGACTTATTTCACTAAGTAATACCCTCTAGGTCTACCTATGTTGTTGCAAATGGCAGAATTTAATTCTTTTTTTATGGCTGAGTAATATTCTATTTTATATAACATCTTCTTTATCCATTCATCTGTTGATAGACACTTAGGTTGCTTCTATCTCTTGGTTAGCGTAAATAGTGCTTGCTGCTCTTAACGCTGGGGTGCATGTATTTTTTCGAATTAGTGTTTTTGTTTCCTCTGGATATACAACCAGCAGTGGAATTGCTGGATCATATGGTAGTTGTTCTTTCAGTTTTTTGAGGGACCTCCATACTGTTTTCCACAGTGGCTGGATGAAATTATACAGTCCCATCAACAGTGTACTAGGGTTCCCTTTTCTCCACATCCTTGCCAACATTTGTTACTTGTGCTCTTTTTCATGATAGCCATTTTGACAGGTGTGAGGTGATATCTCACTGTGATTTTGATTTGCATTTCTCTGATAATTAGCAATATTAAGCTTTTTTTCATGTGCCTCTTGGCCATTGATACTGTTGGAGCTTCTAGATCAAGCCTTACCTGAAGTTAGCGTAATCTCTGGACTTTCCAACCATGGGAGCCAATACATTCCCTTTTTTTGCTTGAGTCAGTTTGAACTGGACTTTGTGTCAGTCATGACACACAGACACACACATGACATAAAGAGTCCCAATAGGTACCATGGATTTTGAACTCTTTCTAACTTTCCATCAGACGCCTTTATATAATGATAGAAGTAAAGTGCATTCCAAAGGTACTCATAAATTCAATCCAGACGTAGATGACATACATCTCTGCTCATACAAATTAAGAGCTAACTGGGACAAGTGGCCGGGGTGGCAGGGAGAGGTGGGAACATTTGAGATTGTTCAAAGCACTTGAGACTGGGGGGGAGCAGTAACATATGACTTTCTGGAATAGCTTCCACTCTCGTGAATATGTTCATAAAACATACCTCCTAGAAGAACAATCCTAGGACTACACAGTTACTAATACTAGGTTTCCCACTGTGCTCTGTCCTCTTTCCCACTCATAGGAATTAGTTCGCATTTAGGACACACCACAACCTGTGGTTGCAGGTCTGCACTACTGGGCTGCATGAAGGAGGGAGAAAGATGTCTGTAAAGGAGCCAGGAAGAAGACAGGTTGCCTGAGCTGAGAATGCAGTGTCTTTTATGTTCTTCGACAACTTTGAGATTTCCCTTTCCTATTCCTTTCTCCTCATCTATTAATGAGCATGAACTACATCCTGGCCTTTAATCATTGATATCTTTTCATATACACTTTTTCATTATCCTCATCTCTCTTTTGCTCCTACGAACATCTGTTTCCCAGACCCACTCTTTAGAACTGAGCATATACATGGCAGCTTTCCCCATCTCTGAGCCATGGAGCTAAATTTCCTATGCACCTTCAAGCATTAAATTGAAAATTAAGCTGCATGTACCATACTTTGTTATAATTACCGTTTAGAAAAAAATCCTTGTTAATTTGGTATCCAAGAAAGTTATGTGGTCCATATGCTATGTAAGAATTTATAGTCCAGAGCAATAAAGTTTGGTAATAAAGGGATAGTGATGAGTGAAAGGGACAAATGTAAATTAACATTCCCCAAATAAATCAAACAGTTTAGAAAACTGGGCCATTCATGGAAACCACATGCAACTAGTTATAATTGCCAGTTTCCAAGTGTCTGATTTTAGTTTCCTTAAAAAAAATTTTTAAAAACAAATAGACATGATTTGAAGCTTAACATTCTGGTATCATTTGACAGTCACAGCGCTGCTGAGCCTGCCACAGAAATCATTCTAATTATTCTTATAGAGTCTTTGGCATTGGCTTGGATAATGATAGGAATTAGTGAGTTTTACCTACACAAGGTCCCTTCCTTTGAGGAATTTATCCTTTACAACTATCTGCACTGGCCTGAGCTGCACTGGCATCAGTCTCTCCTCATTGACCCAGAAGAGTCTCTTGGCTGATGATCATGACTGACATCATGTTTCACGGGCTTCTCTGGGCCAGGTCCTGCACTGAGCTCTTCCTATGCATTCTTTTCATTCTCACAGTCTTTAGAGGGAGTGTATTACCTAAGATTTTTTTCAGTTGTAAGTACGAAAAATGCCAACTAGAAATGACTTCTTAAGTGATAAAGAAATGAACTGTCTCTAGGAAAAAAAGGTCTAAAGGTAGGGCAGGCTGGTATAGTTGATAGATAAGGCTTTAGAGGGAAAAAGAAGTGAACCATTAAAGACATTATTAAGCACATCAAGGAGTTTGAACTATAACCTGAGATCAGTGGTGAGTGATTAAGAATTTTTAGCAGAGGAAGGACTTGATCAGAATAAAATTTTAGCAAGATCTCTCTGACTGCAGGGTGGAGAGGAGATTCCTGTAGTATTAAGGCTGGGTTTACACGTCCAAATAAAGCAGAGGAGGAAGGCCACTACTTGGCTAATTCAAGTGCCCTACTTGTGCATTATCTGGGGCCTCCCTGTGACTGACTTTGTTGGTTCACTCATCAGCCATTCCCAATTCCTTTCTCCTTTGTCCACATCCCACTTCAGAGACTGAAAAATCCAGATACTTTACTAGCCATTCATCTAGAGGTAGTCATGTGACCCAGTTTGACTATGGGCTTCTGGAAGAGTTCAGCTTCTTGCCTGGAGCTGTCTTTTGACCCTGAAGAGACACAACTAAGGATGAATGCCCACATGGAGAAGGAGAATGGAAGGGGCCTAGGACCCTGACGACATCACAAATTCTTCCTAGCTACCTTGTTCAGCAAGCAATAAATGTGCCTATGGTTTAGGCCAGTGTTTGTGACGACTTCTGTTACCCACAGCACAAAGCACTCCTAGGAAAGTGATTTTCAATTCTCTATTTTGATTGTGCATACACTTTTTGAATCCTTCAAGCAAGAGATGGAAGTTTCTGTAGTGTGCTTATTACACTAACAGGCTGGAAGACAGAGCTCTGTAAAACTTCTGCTCCCTTTGGAATAAAAATGTGTATGTGCAATGCAGTACCTGCTTGGTCAGCCTGGAGAAAGCTTGGTGAATTCCTGCAGCCGTGGCTCCATTTCTTGCTGCCCACAATTGGCATGGCATTGGAGTGAAGTCCATTTGGCCTGTGACTGGACCTAAGGGACCAAAAGCAATAGTAGAGAGGATCATGAAGGTTTTTTTAAAAAGTACCTTGAAGTTTTAATAAGGCTTCATGTTTGGAGAAGAATATTACTTACCAACATGCTTTTCCTTTAAGCAACTTATGTTAATAGAAAAGTGTCCGAAAGAAAAATTAAACAGAGCAGTGGGGCAAGTTATATTTTTCTCAGACAGACACGGTACTTTTATTAGAACCTTAATGAAATGTATACCCATAAAAAACGCGTCCCCGCCCCCATCCCCACAACTTAAACATGGCCGACGGTAGTCACACACACAGAATACCCAAGCCAGCTCCACTGATTAACGTGTCGTCTGAGGTCTGCCATCACCTGACAGGATAAGGCTAATCCGAATCGACTGCATGCCATGTTTTTATGACATGGAGCTATTGAAAAGTACAGGAATAATTAACTGGAAATGTAATAGAGGAAGCTCTCTCTGAGCTCCGGCTGTCACAGAGTATAACACCTGATATGGCTTCCCTGAGCACCAGACCCACTGCAATAACACTTTTTATGCTACTTTCTTAAGAAACTGGTGACTCAAGTCATCCATCAGTGCAATTCGTTCTGAAGAGAGCATGACAGCTGTGGCAGGTACAAAACAGAGGCGCCTTGTTCCACTGAGTGACACTAATTATGGGTAAGGGCTTTGTAAACATGCCTCTCTGTTCGAGGGAAGTGAACAACATATAGTAAAGCACCAGCATAACCAAAATGACGTCTATAAATAAATAGAAAATAACTGCACTTTTCTAATTGAAGGCAGATAGGTAAATATATCAGGGGGCACTTAGGCCTGCTTTGGATACAATGAGTCATTTTCTACTCCCTGGCAAAGTGAAAAAGGCAATTGGCTCTTGAAGTTTCCCCAGATGTGGCATGCTGGAAAGAAGGCTTTCCACCTATACAGCTTCTGTCTCAATGAAAAGTGTGTATATGTTATAACACACATAGGTGTATGCTTACATGGGTTTGTGTGTAAGGCTCCTTCAACTTAGAAATAAATTTTTTATGATACGACATCATTTTAGGCAATGGTTTGGCACTCTGGCATTTAACAGAGAAGTGATAAACATGATGATTATTTACTGAGGCTAGCCCACTAAGTATGAGCTGAACTTGAACACAAATAAACCCATGGGGTGACCAGTAGGTTTGCAGGCATTCGTTAACCTGAGAAGATACACTCATCTGCTGTAGGCTTGTATCCATAGTTAAGACTTGCATTCAGCTGTGAAAGAAAACCCAAGATAACAGCTTGGACTGATAGAAATCCCCTTCCGTCTCATGTGAAAATACAGGCAGATGGTTCAGGGCAGCTATGATGCTGTGGGTCAGGGAGCCAGGCTCTCTCTACTGTGCTGTTTCACCTTGGATGGCCCACACCCCAGGGTCACAACAGTGAGTGCTGTGTTTCAGCAGCAGGATGGAGAAGACTTGACAAGGGCACACCTGCACTGTTTCTTGGTTAGATTCTTGGAAGCTGCCACATGACACCTCTCATTGGCCAGAGCTAAGTCATATGGGCATACCTAGCAGCAAAATGGCTGATGATGCGTCTCCATCCCTGGAGGTAAAGAATGTTATGAACATAAAGAAGTGAACATGGATACTGAGGGGACTACTGGTAAGCTCTGCATACTTGTTCCTATTGAGGAAGAAAGCTGTTTTCTAGCATGTAATAAGATAAAAGCTCCTGCTGCCCTGGACCATTCCCATTTTCCTCATTCTTCTTTTCCTAAATCCCTCACTAAAATCACAGAGATACTTGGTGTAGGCCAAGAAGCAAATCCTAAATGGAAGAATTTTTCTTACTCCCCAGGGAGGGGTAATAGGAAGGCTGCACCGCTGGTTCCTTCTCCCAAATCTTACTTTGCCCATATGCCCAAATTCCATAGCACATCTTTTTCAGCATGAGTCTAGATTCTTGATCAAAAAGCAACTTCCTCTAGGAACAGCTTTCAATGTCTTTAAGATTTTTACAGTTTAATTTGAATGGGTTTCTGAGTTTCTTATCTTTCTTGAGTGCAGAAGTCTTTACTAGAAGAAAATGAGGTTGAGACTGCCCATCTAATATACTGGAGATGAAGGGAGGTATAATAAATTAGATATTTGTATGAATTTTTTAGGATTTTGCTGTTTGCAGCCTTTGGTTAAGAATTCTGTTAACCTGGATTTTTTTTAAAGGAACATTTTTCTCCATGGGTCTTTTTTCATCTAAGCAATTAAATAATAAAGAAGAAAATATTACCCCCAAACCTTCTTTTCCTTTCTGCTGAGTTTTTCTCTCTCTGGTTTAGAGATGTATGACTTCGTGTGCATGAGTGTATATCAGTTAGGTAATGTACTTTGAGGGCATGGAGTGTATGCATTAGAATTATTCTGTGTATGACAAGAGCTAAGTAAATACGGTATTGTGCCAGGAGTTCACTGTGGAAGCAATTGCTTGGAACAGCATTTAGTGCCAGTCTATCCAAGTCAGAACTTTCACTGAAGAATTCTCAGAAGTGGCTCTAGCTCATATAAAGAAGGAAAGATTCCTAAAGTAAAAGGAGAGGGCATTTTGGGGAGTGATGAGCTGAACAGGGTGGAGGAGCAGAACTGAAGCTCACATCACCACATTCAGTGTGTGCTCACTGATAGCAGAGGAGAAGGCCATGTGGAGGAAACCCATGTTGGGTTCTACAGTAAAGGAGATGATAGCCTTTACTGAGCATCTGTTGTATGGCATGCATTTCCCTAGGTGTCTTGCAAACAGACCTTCATTTAGTCTTCACAACAAGCCTGGGAAATACGCACAATCATCTAGTTTTACAGATGAAGAAACTGAGACCAAAGGAAATTAAAGACAAAGTCAAAGCTGGGGCTTGAATACAGTCTGCTGATTTCGCAGGCTCGGTCTACTATACCACACTGGGTTTGACACAAGGGGGGCAGAAAAGAAGAGCTGGTCAAGTGGTTTAACCTGGGGCTCTTGCTCACACAGCCCTCACATCTCATATTCCCCAGTAGTCACACTTTCATCAAAGCTGGGCCAGCTGCTGTGTCTCCAGGACTTGACATGGCCTCTAGCAGCTGGGGAGGCCAATGATGATGCACGGCAAACAGCAGGATCCTTAGTGGTTCTTGGATATCATTGCTGGTCACCACTTCCTAGCAGATGGGACAAGGCATGGGAGTTCTAGTGGTTAACCAAGGCCTGTTGTTTTCTTTTTAGGCATTGTCTTGGTTCCCAATTAGCCAGGAGATTTGTTTTGCTTTTAAGTCACGAAGATCCCAGCTGTCAGTCTTTCCTTACCAAACATCTGTAGCCATCCCGCCTTGGGCTATGAACTCATCTGATCTCCTACTCCAAGCTGCCTTGAATTTGACCTAGTCTTGGCCATGAGACCTTCAATGAAATGTTAAGCAGTAAGTGGTATTTGTGAGTCAGTCTTCCCTCTGAGTCAGAAATAAAACAATGTCTCAGCATGTTAGAGGGAGTATGGGGCCACCCTGTGATGAAACCCAAAGGGCTCTTCCCCCTTCGTTTTTCTGGGGTACAAAGTGACTTGTGATGTATATTGAGAGTCTGTTTTTGGTGACAGTGAGGATAAAACCTCGGGCAGCCAGATGAATTCATTTTCCCTTCTTTCTTCTCTCCCTCCCTCCTTCCTTTCTTTCCTTCCTTCACTCTTTGACTTTTTACTTGCTCCAAAATAGTAAAACTTAATCATTCAAGGAGAATTTATATTTCTCCTTAACATTTTGATTAAGGAACTTATTCCTAATATTAATGCTATTGTTTAGTAAAACTGTGGTAGAATGGAAAAAATACTGGGTTAGAAGCAAACAAAACAAAACAAACTAAAAACCAAACAAACCAAAAAGGTTTTTGAGTGATGGCTTGACAAATTGAGAACTGAGAGCTCTCAGGCAAGTCACAAACTCGATGAAGTTTCATTTTCCTAAAGGAAACAGAAAGACAACCAAATTTGCCTCACCTCCCCTACAGGAATGTTATCAGACACTAGTGAAATAATCTGTGTGCAAATGCTCTGTAAACTAATATGTGTCAAGAACATGGTTGGCAGTTTAGGTTCTGGTTTCAGACAGGTCTGGGAGCAATCCTTATGTGGTGTGACTTGGGAAAATGACTTTATCTCAGTGGTTCTCAACTGGGGGCAATTTTGTGCTGCCCCACGGATATTTAGCAATGTCTGGAGACATTTTTGGTTGTCACAACTGGGAGGTGGGGTGCTACAGCATCTAGTGTGTAGAGGCCAGGGTTGCCACTGGACATCCTACAGTGTACAGGACAGCCTCCCATAAAAAAGAATTATCTGGCTCCAATGTCAACAGTGCCCACATTAAAAAACCCTGTTTTATCTTTATAAACCTCAGTTTTTATTTCATCTCAAGGTAAGACAGAAATAATAGAGTACTTATTGCACAGAGTTGTCATGCAGGTTGAATAAAGTAACACAACTAAATCTGAGCGCCTAGCATATGTTAAGTGCTCATGGAAGCTCTTCTGTGCTCAATGTTCCTGTAGCTGCTCTCCCCAGAATCCTTTCTACTTGTTTGCAACCCTTAATTATTAATCCTTCCTAAACTTACATTAGTAAATATACATATCGTTGTGGCTGCCTAGTATTCATTGCCCCTCTTCAAGAGCATACCGGTTTCCTTTCTGAGAATTTCTTTTCCCCAATTATGTGAGCTCTTGGTGCGAACATAAATCTAGACACTTCTAAGGATGTGACAGGGGCCATGTTCTTCCTCTCCTTGTCCCTGCATAGCTGGGGAGTGGTCATGTGACCTGATCTTGGCCAATCAACCAATCTCTTCCAGGAGGTTGACTCCGGAGCTTAAGAAGTGATGAAAACATGCAGCAGCATGCTGGCCTTGGGGTTCCTGCTGCTACAAGTTTGTCTGCTTCCCCGTTCCACAGAGCCCCTTGGTTCCTGTCTCTTCCAGTGACTGTTCTCCAGCCTCTGGTGGACACACTAGGGTTGCCATAGCCTTCCAAAACATTTCCAGAGCTGTTTCTGTCTGTGGCAGTTGAAACTCTTGGCTGATCACTTATCCATCAATGACCCAATGAATAGAACCACAGGACTATATGTATTGTGTCTGTTGGTAGAGGAGATAAGGATGGGGGTGTGGGTTTGTAGCCTAGATGGTAGCAAAACAGGGAAGAGCTTCTAACTGTACTTTTCCCAGTAGCACTGCAGCAATATTCAGTTCTAAGTTCTAGAGCTCACATTCTTTATCGAAGTAAAAGCTGAATCTTCCTCCTCCAGCCAAGTCCTTATCAATAAACATAAATTAGCAAAGTGTATTAACTCTGTCCTGTGATGAATCCTTTACATTTGGCTAATAGATTTGGGCAACAATATGACTTAAGCTATTGATTTAAGCAAATTCTCAGAAGTACATGGTACATTTATTGTAAAATACACATTTGAATCTATCCTTTTTTTCCACTTTATCTTTTGTGTTTGCCAGACCCTATTTTAATATCTGTATAGAATAGAAACCTACATTTTGTGTCCATTTGGGAATAGTCTAGCCAAACAATGACACTGGCTAGTGATAAGCACAGGAAGAACAATTAACACATTCATTAACTGTTGTTTTTAGGTTGTTTCTCTGGACTAGAAGTGTGACTTCTGGTAGAAAAAAAATCCAATGAGCTTCACTTTCTGTTTTGAAATAACAGCTTAATAGCAAATCATATTTGTTCAGTGGGTTTAAAATTTGTCAAGCACTTTTTTTAAAAGAAAGAAATGGAAAATTTTATTTGAGCCAATCTGAGGATTGAGCATTTTTAAGTTTATGAAAAATATTGTACATGTATATCTTTTCTCATTAGAAATTCAAGTGTGTGAGAAATTTAAGCAGCTTTTCTTTTCTAAGGGTAGAAAACACTATATATATATACTTTTCCCTTATAGATTATTACAAGATTTTGAGTATGGTTTCCTGTGCTCAAATTTTTAAAAAAAATAAAATCATTAAGTCTCTGATGAAGCCAGTTAGAAGTTCAAGACCTCTGAGGCTCAGTCTTCTCACCTCTCAAGTGGGAAAAGTAATAGTAATTATTGCAGTTGGTTGTTTGAATAAATGAAACCATGTGTGTATAGAGTTTTAAATTTATTTGAAGGGTTTGGTTATAGACAAAGATTTTATAATTTCTGATACTGGGGGAGAAGCTATTTTGTCAGTTAAGACTCTTTGCTAAGGATAAACTCAACTAAGCACTAGAAACAACCACCACTGTATATCACTCTGGGTCAATCAAAAGAGGAAACATGTCATGAATAGCATCTTCAGAGCAGCCACATATTTCAGAGGGAAATCTAGGACTGGAGAGACCTTGGTCTTTTCCAGTATTAGTGACATAATGAAGACAACTCTCTCCACTTCTCTCTTCCCTCTCTTCCCCTCCCCAACATGGCAACACTAAGCAGATGCTTTTGGTCTTGGGACATGAAGAAAGCAAATACACAATTTTCCACTGATCAGCTTGGGTGTAGTCAAAGGAAATTGGCTAGTGACCTAATTTGGGCTATTGACCCCAAAAAGAGTGTGACTGATGCTTGGGGATTGAGCCCTACAGCTGTGAATGTATCCTACCCCTGCTCAATTCCTGTCCATTTTTCAAATTCAAATAAGGCTTAAAACTAAAGTTTAGGCAAGTTGAAATGGAAACGTAAAAATCTATCTAACTGCTTATTTCTCTAATATTTGCTCTCAGTCTTATCTGTGAATGGTTTAATAATTATTATTTTTAGTTTATCTCATAATGAATTTGTGTTTCCTCAATTGGATGTTAAAATTTTCTGTTGGAAAACTGGATAGGCTTGAGCAGAAATATCCCTGGAATAAAAGAGAAAATGCTACTCCCTGGTGGTGGCATACTCAAATTGCAGGGATACTAAGAAAACCCCCCAAAAAACCCAGTCCTTTGAGGATGAGTTATGAAGAGACTGTTCACAAGTATAGTTTCTCTTTGACGAATTCCCCTACATCCACTGGTTTTCTGATTAGTGAAAAATGAAGAGGCTGAGTGGACCATGTATCTTCTAGCTAAGTCCTCTGGACTTCAGAATGCACTGATGTCATGCCTTGTCGAGAGGGAAAATTCCATCATTGATATCACCAGCAGAAGCACAAGTCTCCTGGGCCATCCACCATCATCCAGATTCCCTCCCAAGTCCTTCTATTGTTCACGCTCACACTCTCAGTCTGTCATCAGCAAACTCCCTTGAATCCTCAACTGCTTCTCTGAATCACCCTTGGCCCTCTTGCTCCACCTGCACCTACCTCCCTGATATTTGTCTCAAGTGGTGGCTGCTCTTTCTCTCACGCTCCATATACCTGGGGGCATTGACACAGGATAGTTGTTCTCTTCTCATGGTAGGTAATACCTATTACCCACAAGAAAGTATTGCTTTCCTTCACTTTGAAGAAACCCCCATTTTTTTTAAAGCTCATAACATATTACTATTCTACTCAACATTCTCTTATAGCCCTCGTCTACTAGCCTCCCAGTTAATCTCTTTATTTATAAGACTGGTACCTGATTCACTGTCTTCTTCATTCTACTCCAGTTAGTATTCTTGGTGACTTCAATATCCATGTGGGTGATCCATCCAATACCTGGACTCTCAGCTACTTAATTTCATCACCTCTGATTACCTTTTCCTTCACTCTACCTCACCACCAATTCCCTTGATCAAACCAGTAATTGTATCCCCTCTAAAATATCAATTTCGAACATCTTTCTCTTCAATACTTCCTATTCTTCTATCTCATTTATTCTACTATCTTTACTCCAATAATTTTTTGACCTTATCAACTATGTCTCATCTCTTGATGCTACAGCATTTTTCACTACCCATCACCCTCTTCATCTTTAAACATAACAGCACTGGCTCCTACACCCACATCCTATGCCTTCTTTTCTATGACAATGGAAGATATGTCCATGTTTCACTGTGCTCCAGATCCGAGTCTCTAACCTTTGCTCCTATTATCTCCTTTGTCTCATGTAGTATCAGTTGTTTTCTTCTCTACTTGATTCTTCCCATCAGCATACAAACACATTCTAGTACCTCTTTTCTATATCTACCTTCTTTCAATCCCCCATCCCTCCAGCTACTAATTCCTTTCTCTGCTCCCCTTCACAGCAGCATTTATTGACAGTTGTCTTTATTTGCAGTCTCTATTTCCTCACCTCCCATTCTCACTTCAACCTACTCCAACTAGGTTTCCAGTTCCTTCACTGTACTGAACTTGCACTGCACTGTACTTGCTCCAATCAAGGTGGTTAATGCCTGTTGCCAGTCCAATTGTATTCTCATTTTATCCCCCACAGCATTCATACAGCTGACCACTCTCTGTTTGAAATCTTTTTTTTTTTCCTTTTGGCTTACATGTGTTGTTTTCAAACATTTTTGTTCATATAGCCCCTAAAAAATTTTAGTAAAATTTTGTAGACCCTTGCACATTTTTAGAGTTGACATCTATATTTTTCATCATAAGGTTAAATAGTTGCTAGAAAGAAAATTTCCAGTATGTTATAAATATTGACATTTTAAAATTAAACTGTTATATTGCTCTTATTAAATATTCCCAGTGGAATCTAAACACAATATAAATTTGATATTCACTAACAACCATTTAGAAAACACATAGACTTCTTTAACAGTTAGATATTTTATCAATACATTGTTTCTGTTTCCCCTCAAATTTACATTTTCAATTAACTTGCTGCACAAAAATTTTCCTAATGTAATATATTGATATTTTATCACTCAACCAATTTTGTAACTAAATTATGTATATAAATTGATAATAAAACTTTAAAAATTTCCTATTCCTATAAGGCTCTACAAATTAAAACATTTCTTTTAGGTTCAACTATCATTACAATTATTTATACACTTGATCAAAATAACATAAATATTGTATATTACACATTCTGATGAAAAAGTATTAACCTATAAAGAAAATTTTATTATAAACAAATTCTTATGAGTTGGCTAGGACTTATTTTTTTCCCAATTAGTTCATATTTCCACAGATACAACTTATTGTTACAATGAGACAGAATTCAGCATCAATTCTCTCCATTTTTCCTTTTCGAAAGATTTAAGCTCTGAGAAAACCTGTTTATATAAATAAGTAGATAGAATATTGCTTTAGAACTGTAGGCAATTCTTTGAACTCCTGAGTTATATGCCAAAAATCACACAGTAATTTATTACAATTTTTTTTTAAATAATCCACCAGTTCTCAACTCAATTAGGTTCTCCTCCAACTTTGTGGAAAGCAAAATATTGGCTATCACCTGACTTGCACAAGGCTTTGTCAGCTAGATATTACAGTCATGAACTTCATCAAACTGACACCAGTATTGTTTCTTTTTTTGTGCCCGGGACAGTTTTACACTGTTGGGTACTGCTCTGTAGTAAGATCTGGGAGAGAAGAAAGTGGGAGACAAGTGATTGTGAAAGGAAATGAGCTGGAGAAGCTCTTACTTTCAGTAGGCACATTCTCAGGCAGGTAAGTTTCTGGAGAGAGTGAACACGAAGTCGAGGATCTGGAAATCACTTTCCTTAGCACTGTCTATGCTTGTATTACCCTTAAATCTTTGCATACTCTGAAGGCCTCTGGTTTTCCTCCTAAATCAATAGCCTTTCCTTCTCAGTCCCTTGGCTGGTTGTTCCTCCTTTGCTTACCTCTAGATGTTGAGGGCCCTGGGCATCATTCCTGGGCTCCCTTGGTTCCCTGTTTAGGCCATGTCTTCTCTAGGCGATCTTAGTCCCAGTGCTTCAAATACTGTCAATAAACTGAAGCTCCCAAACTTGTATCTCCCATCCTGATCCCTTCATGCCCTATCAGTTTTTCCTGGGAGCAATGCCTCAGTAAGTAACGTCATGAATCCCCATCTCAAGCTCTGCTTCTATGGAACCTGACTAGGACAGTGGTCACCACCTTTTGTTCTACGAGAAGACATTTATGGGGTTTATAACCCTGGCAGCTAATTTTTTTCTGGTAATGCCAAGTCCGTTAGTTATATTTACTTGCTCATAGTAAGAGCCTTATTTAGAAGTGAGAATTATCACGATGCTTTTGCATTAGTCTAATGATGATTGGAGGAGACACCTATTTTTAGAAGAAGAAAGAATGGAAAGGAGAAGTCATTACATTTTTCATTAAAGGAACAGAGGACAAAGCCCTAGAGTTTAAAAGTAAAGGCCTTTCTATCTTCTAATGGCATTTAAGTAGTGGCAGGATGTGCCCTAGTCTGAGCCTCAGCAATCCTGCATTCAAGAGGCCACTGATACTCACAGCTAGGCTGTGAGGCCTGGGGAGAAACACTCAACGTCTCTCTGCCTCACCTTTGTCAATTGTAAAATGAGAAAAATAATACAGAGTTGAAAGAAGTAAATGAAATCTTGTATGTGAAAGAGCTTGGTAATTATAAAACACATCATAAAGGTGAGGTGTTTGAGGTATAAAAGTGACATTCTGGTTAGTTCAGGAATTAGAAGTGAAGGAATTAAGATACTGCACAAATGTGAGCTTCTTTAAATATATAGAAATAGGGGAAATGTGTTAGAGTCTTACACATTGTGTTTTTTGTTGTTTTTTTTTTCTGCGGTACGTGGGCCCCTCACTGTTGTGGCCTCTCCCGTTGTGGAGCACAGGCTACGGACGCGCAGGCTCAGCAGCCATGGCTCATGGGCCCAGCCACTCCGTGGCATGTGGGATCTTTCCAGACCAGGGCACGAGCCCATGTCCCCTGCATCGGCAGGCAGACTCTCAACCAATGCGCCACCAGGGAAGCCCTGCATTGTGTTTTAAAGAATTATTTTTGTGGAAAATATATTTCTCATACTTAAATAAAAGCAGAGTAAGGTAGAAGTACTTTGTAAATGATAAAATATATATACACACTATAGCTCCAGTGACTTCTGAGAACTCTTTAGGGAGTTAAATTAATAGTATTTCATAGGATTTATTAGTCATAAAAAGCCCCCCAGAGCTGCCTACATAAGGCTTTAATTATTCAAAGATTGCACTTTGGCACCTCAAACATTGACAAACCCAGAAATCAGAAAAATGAACACCTTTCTTGGTGGCAAGGAGAGACATTCTGCATAGGAAGCAGTCATGAAATTGGGAACCCCAAAGTTAGAGGCACCCACAACTTGAAGGTAACTTAGACGTCTGGGAACGAATTATTTTCTAGAGAAAAGAAAGGAAGCACTTGAAAGGGATTGGGATAAAGCCAAGAAGTAAAAAATAAATGACAGGAGATAGAAAAGATGAGCAAAGGAAAGCAGGAGCAGAAAGGTTAAGAAAGTGGCAGACAGTGATAAATGAGGAAACCAGAAGAGGCAGAGGGAGCTGGTAGAAGCAAAACATTCAAACAGAACCAAGGAATGCTGGGAGACCAGGAGGGAAGTTGGTACAGGTCCCTCCATCTCTGTGGACTGCACCCTCCTCAGCGCCGCCTGCAGACAGCATGGTGCCAGTAATATGACCTCTGTGCCCACCCTCTCCAGGTGACAGACATGGAAATAGCCTTGTTTCCCTATTTTCATTAGAGAAAATAAAAGGTTTACTATTATTACTCGTCCTCTGGGACTTGGAACACCCTTTCCAGACACCATCTTCAACATTCAGGACAAAGGCTGCTATTTGAAGTACCTTTTCTGGTCCTCTAGAGTTGTAAGTTCCCTTTTTCTGCTTCTGCACTTCTCTCCTTACTCTGGTCTTAAGACAGTACTCAAGTGTTCCTCCAGTATTTGCTGATGAGCTCTCTGAGGGCAGGCCATCTTTACAAACTCAGTGCATAAGACTTGGTCTGGTATACACCATTTCTAATTAAAATCTGCTTACGCAGGTAGGAAGACTCTTCCTCTGAGACTGTACAATTTTAATGACTCAATACTTAGATGGTTAAGACACCAGATATTCCAAGGACCCACATTTCCATCTATTTCTGAGTGGGCCACACTCTGTTCTGGGCAGTGGTGAGCATTTAAAGTCAATAATAAAGATGATAACAACGGGTAACGTCAGGTCATGCCTGCTCTGTGCCAGGAGCTGTGCTAAGCGCCTTACATATACAGTTAGTTAATCCTCACAGCAAATTCTGCCCTCAAGAAAGACAGATAAACGATTTAACGAGAGAGGTAGATATATACATTACTAATAAACAACAAATAAATTATAAAACAACACAGCAGGTAATATAAAAGTATGGGAACTAGGGACTGGAGGGTAACGTTCCTGCATCTAGTAAGGAACAGCTAAGTAATAACGGAGGTATCCTTGTAATTTTTAAGTTATTTCTTTCTTGGGACTTCCTTGGTGCTGTGGCTAAGACTCCACACTCCCAATGCAGGCGGCCCGGGTTTGATCCCTGGTCAGGGAACTAGATCCCACATGCCGCAACTAAGAGTTTGCATGCCTCAACTAAAGATCCCACATGCCTCAATGAAGATCCCACGTGGCGTGACTAAGACCCGGCATAGCCAAATAAATAAATATTAAAAAAATAATAAAGTTATTTCTTTCTCAAGGATACAAATGGTCCAAATAGACCAGAAAAAGTCCCTCCCTGAGTACTACCCTTGCAAAAAACAAAATAAAGCTCAGCAATATATTTTATCCCATTGAAAAGCAGAAGCTCCACATTACAATCTTATTATTTGGGAAGGATATATGAATTGCTTAAAGGTGCAAATATGATTTATGGTGCTTATATTTAACTAGGATGCTAGTATTATTGCTCTTATTTCTCCTGTTTATTATAGATTGGTATTAAGGCATGACTATAAAGCTCTTTGAATAAATAGTTTTAACTGCCTAGTAATATGAGTGTTCACGTTGGTTAAGTGGATATTTTGCACATGGCTAAGAGAATTCTTTTGAACTTTTTCTTTGGAAAGACAGCCTCATAAAGTGCCCTTTGTGGAATAACTGACTTTCCCATTATCAAACCGAGTACCATGCAACTATTTTAAAAATTATATTTAAGCATTTAATTTTGATCTTAAAATAGAGAGATGCCTAGCAGAAAGTGGGCTGCAAATTAGCTAGAATGTGTAAGGTTGCATCATGCTGTATGAAGCAGTGTGGTGAGGTGGGAGGGTACTTATGTGGGGTAAAGATACACCAACTCTAAGTCCTGCTGAATTGTTGGTCATAGGAGTCACTGTTCTCTGGGCTCTAGCTTCTCTACTTGTTAAATGCAGGAATGGGACTCTACTATCTTTTATCTGCTACTAAGTTCTATCCTAGGACTTCATTCCTATTTTCTCTCATGGAGTCAATCCAGACTCATGATGTCCCTTCTGAATATGACATCATGATAGTAGGGGTATGTCCCTCCTATGACATTCAGGATAGTAGGAAAAAAGACATGACTTCAGAGATTTCAATAGGAAAGTTACTCTTTGTTATCTTGGAACTTAGAAGCATGTTAGAAAGTGATGTTTTTTAAAAATGATGCCCATTATATCAAAAATGCACAGAAGTGACCAAGTGCTAAAAAGTGGTTTGCTCTGGGTGGTAAGACAATGGGTCATTTAAAATTTCTTCTAAATAGTTTTATACATTTTACAAGTTTTCTGTAATGAATGTATATCACATGCATATACATATTAATATATTCAGAAAAAATAAAAGCACTTAAAAAAAGTGTCCCCAGTGTTTATAAAGTATCATCAGTGAACCAAACTCTACCAAACAGTTGTTTTTTACTCTATGTATAACTTAAATTTTATAAACACTAAAATAATTGGCAGGGACAGATCAGTACCTCAGGTAAAAAAGGGTGAATTCGAGGTTACCAAAGTTACCACTGGTTACTTGTCCAAGATCACACAGCTAGTGAGAGGCATGAGTGGGGCTTGAATTCAGGTAGCTGGCCTCCAGGGCTCATCCTCTCCCCCCATGCCTTTTCCAGCTTCTCCAGACTGCAGCTGTACGTGGATTAGAAAAACCCTAGGGCAGGCTCCTCAAACATTGGTTACTTATCCAATTTGGTTCAGAGTGCCAATCATCAGCTGTTGCAGACCTTGAGGGCTGGGACTGTGACTGGTTATAAACACAAGCAAATGGCCTTTCTTTGTGGATTGCTTTCTTTTTTGAATAGCACCTTGGGATTCTTTCCAGAGAAGTACCTTTATGTTCTTAACACAGCCAAACACTTGATTTTCTGTTAATGAGCTTAATGCAGAACTGGAACTAAAGGTGAGCTGGCTGGATAAGTGCAAAAATTAAGTGAGTATGTTAGACACATGTTTTGAGTGGGTTATTTCCAGACTGAGCTTAGCTCAGTGATGTGCTAAGTCTCTCTTCAGCTGCATGTCAGAGCCTGAGCCAAGCATATGCACTGTCTTCATGGATAACTCAGGCTGCAGCTCCACAACAGAAGGGGAAGAGGCAAATTAGTTCTGTGGCCGTGACCTGGCATGTATTTGCATAACTAGATTGGCAAGATCTTCTTAGGAAAGGCTGGCTGCCCACTTGTCCCAGAATATCATGAATTGGTGGTTCATATAACCTCAATTCCCAAAACGGACAGTCATAGAATTATAGCTTCAGAATGAGAATGAACTTCAGGATTATCCATCCCAGCCCCCACCCCATGCAGAAATGCCTAAATAACTGTTGACAGGTGGTCACCTAGTCTCAATTAGAACATATCCAATGACAGAGACCTCACCATTCTATAAGGGGATTTGTTCCATTTTGGGGGCAGTTCTATTAGAAAGTTCTTCCTCTCTAACATCTCTTAATTCACTCTCTCCTGCCCTGGGAAGCTAAAGAGCTGTGCTGTCCAATATGGTAGCCATGTTGAAGTGTGGCTCAGGCTAACTGAAATGTGCTGTAAATGTATAATACACATCAGATTTCAAAAACTCAATATGAAAAAGTTTTACGCTGATCATGTGTCGAAATGATACTGTTTTTAGTATATTGGGTTGAATGCAATATATTATTAAAATTAATTTCATCTGTTTCTTTTTACTTTAAAATGTGGCGACTAGAAAATTTTAAATTACGTATGTGACTAGCATTATATTTCTCCTGGATAGCACTGCTACAGAGTATTCTAAGTCTGCAGCCTCTTACAAAAGGCAGCCTTCAGATTTTGGAAGACTGCTATTGTGTTCCCTCTAATTTTTAAAAAGAGGATATGTCATAGGTTCCTCCAGTGCTCTTTAACATAATTTCTAGACCTTTCACCATTTATATTGATACATTCCAGTTTCTCAGTCTCTACATTCAGCTGAATACTGTAAACTGAAGACTATAAGTAGGATGTAGCAAGCCCTGTGGGGCTATTATCTCCATTGTATTGATATTACACTTCTGTTAAAGCACATAGCTTGCTGTAGTTTTTATGTGGCCCAATTATACTATCCAAGGATTCTTAACTCTTAGTCTGTGACCCCTGCTGGTCACCGACAAACTCCAGCTGAAATTGTAAACCAAATTTTATGACTATGGACTTTTGTCTATGAGATAGTCTTTAGCTTTTGTCAACTAAAAACAAGAAAACAAAACCCCAAAACTGCACAACCTAAAAGCTGCAAGTTATGTTTTATCCAGGGAACTTACTGAAGACTATAGCCTAGGAAACAGCCTCTCAGATAGCTCTGAGGAACTGCTCCAAAGAGGTAAGGAGGAGCCCGGATATAGAGGAGTTTCTCCTGAAAGCAGACAGACATGTAGTTGAACATCAAAAGATTACTGCTAATCCAAAAAAACAGACATCTAAAGTTAATGATTTTAGTACTTTTCTACGTATGGAAAGATGCAAGAGTCTGGGCTCGTTGAAATTATTCCTTTGATGTGCATCTTAACTGTCGAGGGCCAGTATCCTGTTTTTCTCCATTCTGAATTCCCCTCACGGTGCACCATCTGGGGGGCAGCTGAAGTGGTTGATGGCCTGATGGTGGGCAACATACCTTGTTTACTGAAATGGCAAGCAACATTTTTTTGTCCACATTTTCATAGATTTTCAAAGAGATCTGAGACCTACTAGATGGTATTAGGGCTATAGATAAAGTCCTGGGATGTCTTCTCATAAAACTATTTTTAATCTCAATCTGCCATACTACCATACTTTTGCATTTTATTTTTTTAATGGATGATTTTACATTTATCCCTATTAAGTTTATTCTTATTCATGTCAGCCTGTTCTTTTAGTTTGTTGAGACCTTTTGCCTCTCTTGGTTCATCTGACATTTAATGAATTAGGCTTCTCTCCCAGCTCTGTCACACCTGCAGTTTTGATAAGCATGTCTTTGTGTCTTCATCCATCATTAATTGAAATTTTGGACTGGATAAACCATAGATAGCACTTGGGAGTCTGTCATTGTGACTCCCCTTCGGGTAGGCAGTGATTCATTAAGCAGACGACATTCCTTAGGTAAAGCTGTTCAACCAGCTACAAATCTACTCAACTGTACAGTCATTCATGTCATTCTTGCCCACAGGATGTCAAATTCTTTGTTGAAATTAAGATATATTTTTTTCCATGATATTCCCCTGATCTCCATGACCTGTAAGCCTGTCAAAAAGGGAAATGTGACTGGTTTGGTGAAAGAGTGATTTTGGAAACCTATACTGGCTCCCAGCAATCACTTCTCACGAGCTTTTAAATAGTCTGTTCCAGAATTTTGCTAGAGGGTTGACATCAAACCCACAGGGCTGTAGTTTTTGGAATCTACATCCCCCATTCTCTAACATCTTTCTGAAAATTGGAACAATTGTCTTAACAAAGGCTTGGTTGAAAATTAAATTTACATTGGGGCTTCCCTGGTGGCGCAGTGGTTGAGAGTCCACCTGCCAATGCAGGGGACACGGGTTCGTGCCCCGGTCCGGGAAGATTCCACATGCTGCGGAGCAGCTAGACCCATGTGCCATGGCCACTGAGCCTGCGCGTCCGGAGCCTGTGCTCCGCAACGCGAGAAGCCACAACAGTGAGAGGCCCGCGTACCTCAAAAAAAAAAAAAATTTTTTTTACATTGGATTGAACATGAGAAATAACAGGCTTCTAAGTAAGCTGAGCCACAGTAATAAAAGGTGATAATGAATAATGATGCATGAAGTTAAAGGACAAAGTTATGTGGTGCCAGGGGCCTGGATAAAGACACAATCTACCCCTCTGATATGTTCTATCCACCAATTTAAGCCATCTGCTCCCCCAAAGCAATGTAATTTGTTTATTACATTTTGTTTTCTGTTGACTCTTAACGTTCTTTAAGGTTCTGGAAGCTATTGCCTTTGAGATATATCCACAGTTTATTTTGTTTTAAACTCTAGAACAGCCAAACGCTTTCCCACTAAGAATCATAAACATTTTCTCTTCTGTTAGAAAAAGCAGATGTCAGGATGCTTCCTCTGCTCAAGCCTTAGGGGTTATCAATAAGGACAAGGGTTGGCTCTCAGAGATCCCGGGGCAATGGTTCCCAAACTGGAATCACCTGGAAGTTTTAAAATCCTGGGGTCAGATCACATCCCCAGCAATCTGGATTGCTGGCTTGGGTGTGGATGTGTGTCAGGATTTTTTAAAGCTCTACAGGGGATTCTAATGTGTAGCCAATGTCAAGACACTGAGCTTTGCAAATAGTTCTGAAAGTGGAGTCCAGACCAGCAGCATCAGCATCACCTGGAACTCGTTAAAATGCAAATTTTCACTCCACGCCCCCCAACCCAGCTACCTCCAATCTACTCTAATGCTCCAATCTACTCAATCAGAAACTGTGGAGGAGCAGCGCAGGAATCTGTGTTTTAACAAGCCCTCCAGGTGAGTTTGATGCATACTAAGGTTTGAAAACCATTACTCTAGGCTCTCCTTTCTCCTGGAAAAAAGATTCCCCTGTGAAGTGCCACTGACCCTGAGAACGTCTGGTCTGAGGCCAATTAAAGCTCTCTAAAGCCTCAGAAGCTGGCAGGTAAGCTACGCAGAAAGCTTTGAGTGCTCTATTCCCTCTCAGCCAGCGAGCCCGCAGAACGAACCATGAACGCTTTCGAGCCAGGATGGCTGGTACATGGTCTACTTGTGATGGTGCTAGGCTGCTACAAAGGAACCAAGGAAGAATACCACCCTGGAGGTTAAAATGCAAATTTCGGTCACTTCTGGCACTTGGAGGAAACGGAACGTAAACATCAGCAGGCAGCTGGAAATTAGTGGAAGATCTTTGGTATCACACCTTGGGGTGGGGGGTGGAAGCATGGAGTGTTTGGAAGAAACTTTGGCCCGAAGCTGCACTGTCTGTAGCTGCAGAGCCACTTGTCTTAGGGGCTGGCATTGGAGGAACTGTACCCGTTTTTTGCATCTTCGTTCTGGCAGTGTGACCTTGACTCCCATCATTTCTTTGAATCTCAGTTACCTCCGATAAAACCAGGGAACGATGAAACCTACCTCATGGGGTTGTTCTGAGGATTGAGATAATATCTGTGAAAATGCCCAGCACTAATAAGTGGTGGTTATTGAATAAGCCTCCTGTGCACCCTCCAGGAAATCAGTTTTATCTTTAGCTAGAGTTTTAGAATGAGGCCTTAGCAAAACTATGGAGCAGAACATTTGTCTGTAGAGCCTCCTCTGATCCTGGTTCTAGAAACTTTCTTTTTTCCCCATGGCCTCCTTCTTTCTCCTCGACCTAGAATCTTGGCCTCTCTTTACCCTTTTGAAATTCATTTCCATTTATCAATCAGATGGAAGAGAGGAATGTGCTAATCGAGATTAGCTTAGAACTAAGCTTCACGTCTTAGAGTTTTCAGAGTGAGATGCAATTTAACAGTATTTGAACATCCTTTAGCCCTCAAGAGGGAAGGGAAGGGAACCCACACATATTGAGTGCCTTCCTCAGAACAGGCAGTTTGCTCTCCTTTTTGTGCTCATTTAATCCTCTGAAGAGGTGCTCCTATTACCCCATTTTAAAGGTGAGGAAATCAATGGTGGAATTTAAGAAACACCATCAGATGGTTGGGAAGTGGAATATTTTTCCCAGAGCCCCTCAAAACATCACACTGGTTTCAGATTTTGATTTCCCATAGGGTTAGTATAGATTCTTGGCAGAAACAAACAGAACAAAAAGTTTGTTTTCATATCCATGCTCTATCTCTGCCTCGTTAAGGGCCATACAAAACTACCTCTACTTGTGGTTGAAGAAAACCACATATACCACAGCAGAATGAGCTATATGGGTTTGCTGACTGGTCAATTCCTAATAAAAATTTGACTTTTTCTTAACCCACCTATAACCTATTATTAGATAATAATTACTCCTAAGTACAAAACAGAACTGTATTGAGGTGGATATTTTCTCCCAGGGAGGAAGTTGGTAGTGGTTAAATTTTGCTTACCTCTTATTAGTCACAGGCAAAAACTCCACCGAGGACCCCAGGAAAAATAAGATGGAATCCAGGTGATAAGGTCTTAACCTCTTCTTGTGCGCTTGGGTTAGTTTCACTTGCTCACAGGGTGCCGCATGCAGAGGCCCTGCATCAACGGCCCTTCACGCCACAGCTCCTGGCATCAAAACGCCGGGCCTTACCCCTCAGCTCCGTGACCGGGCGCAGAAGCGCCGAGCACAACACTGCAGTTCAAGATGGCGGCGGCTGGGAGACGCTGCTCCCAGCCTGTCAGTCTCGCGAGAACTTCACCCTCCTCCCCCGGAAGGAGAACCCTAAGAAGCAGCCCCACCCACAGCCTGCTGGGGAGGGGAGGGTATGTGTTCTAGGGTGTGAGCTCACATCTCTCCATTCTCTGATCAAAGAATAAAACTTTGCTTTGCTTCGGAACTGAACTAGGTCTCGTTCTACAGGTAAGAGCTACACCAGGCAGGAGGACCCTTATGGAGTCTGACTTGAAAGTGTCAGTAACATTATTACATTATTTGCATGAACATTAATAGTCTACTGTTCATTGCATAATGTTCTGGAAGACAGTTCTCAAAATGACAACTCGTTATTCTATCATCTCCTGCTCTCCAAAGCCTTTCCTGCCCTGCCCTCACCTGAAGAATCTCTCAGCCCCTGTTGGTGCGCTCACAGCACTCATTTGTAATAGCACCTAAAACGCTGATTAGCTTACTTGTCTGTCTCCCCACAGCCTATCCCCATTAAGCAATATACTTGTCAAAGAAAGGGGTCAGTGTTTTATTCAGCTTTGTTCTTTCCTCCTGAGTTACCAAGAAGAGAGAAAACTAAATTTTATGAATCCGTGGAAATTGCCTGGCTGTCTGAAAGAGGGAAGGAATGTGAAGAGGTGTGGGGAGCAAGGCTGGGTAATTAGGCCTTGAAAATGAAGCAGAAGGATTTATGCTTAAGGTCGATGCAGCAGGGAGCCGTGTAGAGCGTCGTGGAGTGAGTGGTGTGGAGGTGAAGGCGGAACGAGGCGCAGACTGCACAGAATGAATCCAAACTCCAACCTGTGAGCCTGCCACTGGATACAGACATGGGATACACTCAGAGCTATGTTAGGTGTGTTCATATTAGTGGTGAGAAAGAGGGGACCCAGAGAAATGAGGACGAGGTGAGAATCAGAGGGAGAAAAATATCACTCCAAAGCTTCTACATCAGATAATTAGCCGAAGAATGGAAAAGGTAGTTGGAAAAGGGTAGCAATTTGGGGAGTACAGAAGCTGGGGAAGGAAGTTAGGATACATTTCATTAGTTGGATTTCTCTTTCTTTGAAGTGTTAAGTGGGCATAGAGATATCTTAAAATTTAAATTCTGCTTTTTCCTAAAAGTATAACTTAAGGGTGAAATAACCTCATCACTCTTTACATTTTAAGGTGTCCTTATTTTAGATATTATCAATGTAGGCTTTAATTCTCTCTGGAAAATGAATACTTTCCTGGGTCCCATGGGAGTTGTTCCTTGTGGCATTTGCACAGACGACCATCTGAGCTGAGTGCTTGTTACATGGGATGAAATATTGTTTAGGGTTAGCAGGGAGACATTACAGGCCACCCACTGGACACCCTGAGAATGAAAAATAGGCCAAAGGTCTCGTGTCTTTAACTGGAAAAGTACAATTGCAAGATTAACAACAGCAATCCCAGTGTGGGTTACTGCTAGTGGAAACAAGCGTATGATATCATAACAGAGGAAGAAAAGGCAGCAAATTTGCTTTCAAAGCCCAACATGTGACAGCTTTACAATCGTCTTTTGAATGGTGTCTGTATTGGTTTCCTATTGCTGCTGTAACAGATTACCACGAAATTTAGTGGCTTAAAATTATGCTGCCTATCCAAGTATTGCAGCATTATGCTTCCAATAAGAGTTCCCACCCTTACCCTACAGATAACCAAGAATGAACAAGCATGAGAATCTTCATATTTGAATGCAGATCATTTCATTTTAAAAAGAACCTGAACTGTTAAAGTAGTTACCTCTCCTAACCTAAAAAACAAAAGAGAGATTATTCATTTAATATCTTGAAAACGTTCTGTTTACTAGCTGCTGTCTGACAAGGAGATAAGTTTAGTAATCATTAGAGAGACACAGCATACTTGGTGCAAACAGAAAAGCAGGACATCAAAACAAGGCCACTTCAGAAGTATTTTCCAGTTTTTATTTTTCCTACTGAAGTAAATCAAAAGAGTTAATCTGAGTTCCTGTGAAACCCTTTGCCACTGAATGCTGTGACTGACTGAAACTCAAATTTCCTTGTTGTTAAAACTAAAATAATTACATAGGAAAAATTCGAATTGTACCTCTCTTTATCTTAATCTAGAGATCTTTAATATTCCAGAGTTACTGAAAAATACCAAACCAGAGTTTATGTAATTAAGATTTCTCTCTTAAAAAAACAACAAAAGTATTAACATTAGTTTTCTTTCAGAAGTCTTTCACTGATTATATGCACCTGTATTTTTTTAAATAAACATATAATAGTTTAAAAGAAACAATGATAAAATAGCACTACAGCAAACACATGCACTTAGTTGACTTTTAAACTACATAAATATATATTAAATAGTTGAAAGATAAAGAGTATTTATGTCCTCTGAAAGCAATTCTTACTTGGAAGCAGAGTTGTCTTTTTAAGACAGATTAAAAAAAAACAATCAAGAATCTTGCTCATGGATAATCACCTTTGCTAGTTAACCCAGTAACCACAGACATGATTCCTGTGCAGCTTTGTTAAACTAAATTGTTCTCCTTTGAAGTCAGTGGCAGAAGCCTTGTGCATGAGAATGAAAAAAGAGAGTAGATGGATTTTTATAATCATTTTTTAAATAAAAATATGAATATTACAAAAAACAAAATAATAGATACAGAATGTTAGCATTGCATAGATATAATACAGTCTAGTGAGTTTCCAGCTAATTCTTCAAAGCCCCTGGGTGCACCCCAGCTGGTAGGAATCTCCTGCCCTCACATCCACCAGAAGAGCTCCGTTCAAAATGATTTATATATTTACATACATATATTCATATATCTGTGTATCTGCTTACTCTGATCACTCCCCTTGCATCTAACATAATATTGTTGTCCACTATTTGGGGGCCACCTTTTTCTACTTTCCTGATTTAAACATTAATATTATTGTTTTATACAGTCAGTGTTTGTTTAGATTCACGCACTTATTTGCATTTTCTTTGTTTATCTTCCTTTCTGGCATCTCAGACCTTCCTTCCATGATCATTATCCTTTCTGAAGTTTACCCTTCAAATTTCCTTAACTGAGGGTCTTCCGGATATACTGCATCACCGATGCAGTGATATACTACATCACTTTTAGGAATGTCTTTATTTCACCCTTGTATTTTTGCTGTATGTAAAATTCTAGGTTGATTGTTTCTCTAAACATTTTGTAGATTTTATTCCACTATAGTCCGCTCTTTTTTGTGGCTGTTGAAAAGTCTGCTGCTAGTTTAACTATTCTTTTATGGATAACCTGTCTTTTTCCCACTAGGTGCTTTCAATACTGTCTTTAAGTCTTCTTGAAGTCTTTGGTGTCTTGCAGCTTTACTGTGCTGGGTCTTCTTATGAGTTTCTTATTATTTATCCTCCTTGGGATTTGTGCTTTCTGAATCTGAACATTCATGTCTTTCATCTGTTCTCAAAAATTCTATGCCATTATTACTGGAATTTTCTTTGAAATCATCATGAACTTCAATTAGACATTTATCAAGTGTCTTATTCTATCCTTCATTTCTCATATTCTTTCACAGTTACCATTTCTTTGTCTCCCCCTCTCTCTCTTTCCTGTGTTTTGGTTAATTTCCTGAGTGTTATCCTCCATTTTGCCAACTTGTTTTTCAACTGACTAACCTATGAAGTTATCCATTGTGCTTTTAAATTACATTTTTAGTTTTTAAAATATTTGGCTCTTTTTCAAATCTGCCTAGTATTTTAAAGTATCACTACCTTCTTGAGTTTTTAATTCTGTATTTATTTCATGAACATTTTATACCTGGTTATTTTATGTTCTGTATCATCCATTCCAATATTCAAAGTTCTTGGTGGTCTAATTCAGCTGTTATTGTTTCTGCTGACTCTCACTCATGGGACCTGTTTCCCCATGTACTTCATAATTTTGGATTTTGAGGGCCTCTTCAGCTTTATCTGTAGGAATCCTGCAAGACCTGAGTTGAGGGTGAGTCCCTCAGAGGGAATCTGTGTTTATCTCTGCCAGGCCCTGCACGTCACTACTTATCTGGGTCCACACTGGGTTAACTTCCTTTTTTTTTTTTTGCGGTACGCGGGCCTCTCACTGTTGTGGCCTCTTCCGTTGCGGAGCACAGGCTCCGGACGCACAGGCCCAGCGGCCGTGGCTCACGGGCCCAGCCGCTCCGCGGCATGTGGTATCTTCCCGGACCAGGGCACAAACCCGTGTCCCCTGAATCGGCAGGTGGACTCTCAACCACTGCGCCACCAGGGAAGCCCCTGGGTTAACTTCTTGACCTGAGGTTTCCTGGACTGCACAGGTAATATCAATTTAACCCCAAATTTTCAACAGGCTTGTGGTTATAAATTTTCAGGGAAGATGTAATATTCCAACCCAGAGCCTAGGCTGAGACAGAAGACTTCCTTGTTGTTTCCCTTCACGTGGTTTAATTTGGAAGGTGCATCTTTTCATTTTTCTGGCTTTACATGAGGGCTCAGTTCCAATTCCCCATCTTGCTTTGGCCCCGGTGTGGCCATTAAAATCTAAGCCTCTTGGTTATAAAGATTGGCAGGATAGGCTCAGATTCAGCTAACACCTGTTTTGCAGCTCTCTTCAGTTCAACTATTTGTTTACCCTTCCTTACTTAATAGCTCAACTATTAAAAAGATGTTTATGATATTTCATCCAGCATTGCTAGGTACCCAGTTCTAAATATTTCTCCAAACAGGAGCTTCTCATTATTTTTTCTGATGAAGAAACTAAGGCCCAGAAAAGTTCATTGACTTTAAAAAGGCACAGCCAAGTGGAAACTAAAACTGAGCCTCTGAACTCCTTGTTCATGTCTTCATGGATCACACAAAATAATAGTGCTTCCACTCTTAGAGCTGGCGTTTGTTGTGTCACTCCTAGTAACTCTTGAGATAACTCTGAAATCAGAAGTCAATTTCCCCCAAATAGTGATAACTTGCTAAAATAAGGTGAGATTAAATCACTGTCACAAGGTCATTCGATGTATTACAGCTGTGAGATAAGAAGCCTGTGTTTCTGACTTCCAAGGCTGTGGTGACATGAGTAGAAAATTTAGTTGTACTGATTTCTTAAAGCAGGTCTTGGCATCTGAATCTGGATTTGGAAACACTGATCATGGAGAGGAACAATCCATAGTTATGAAACAGACACATTTTTAGGATTCATAGAGGTGTATCTTATCAGCATCCGGACTTTCTCACATGCAAAAGCTCCAAGTTAAGCATCTTTACTGCATATTAGGAAAATATGCATAATTTGAAATATATGTGTATTATTCATTCTAAAAAAAGGAAACACTATTAAAAGGAATCTGAGTAATACTGTACAATACTGCAACTAGCAAATCTTAGAATAGGGAAAGCAAATATGTTTTTGAGGTTTCAATATAAAGAAAGAAAAGACATTTGGAATTTCAGTGATCCTGTCTCAAATGACTGCATGTTAACAAACCACCACCACCACCACCACCAAAAAAAGAAAAAGAAAAAAATATATACACACACACACACACACACACACCAATATAAAATGACCTAGGGCTATCAGCTGTGGTTTTGTTTTGCTTCATTCCAAATTCCTAAATCTCCATTTGTCATCCGAATTTCATTTTTTTCAATTTTATCAATTTTATTCAATTTTCATCTTGTTCTCAGACGGTGTTCACCTTACTTATTAGCATTTTTTCAAATGTAAGAAAACCGAAGTTGTGGGTTTGAAACTTCCTGTAGAGGGCGCTATTGATATTGTCAACTATACTAAACATTAAAAAAATACATGGTTCATAAACTATAGTCTCTGCTTAGAAGTCATTAAGTTGATATTTGGGAGTTGCATGAAACCAAAACTCTAAGCAGGCTAATAACTCTTAAGCTGTTTAAAACTTGTGAAACCAGCGTTCCTCTGCTGCAGGCTTTTTAACGCTGGAGTCTGAACGTTCTCTCCCCTCCCCCTTTATTATTTAATGGACAATTCCTCTTCTGGTCTGTATTAACAATGGTGCTTGGAACTCGGCATCGATAACACACTGTATGCCCTGTTGTGCTCCATGTTGAATGATTTGTGTGTCTTTGAGAAAGTCCAGCTTCTCTTCTTAATCTGGTATCCTGGAGGCTCTGTAATTTACTCCCACGGTTCCCTGCCATAACGTATTTCACGTCAAGTGGAAGGTTCTCTTTTTTTTTAACTCTTAATAGAGATATTTTGAAACAAAGACAGAGGGCAAAGAGGATCTTCTTAGGATATTAAATGAGAACATAACCATAGCTTATTTTTCTTTTGTATTATGAGGCAATTGATGATTGCCTGGGGCTTTGTGGATGAATCAGACTTTTAATAAGTTTCAGTGAGAACAGTGTTCACAAAGATAATTAATTGCTCTGCTGTGTGAAAGCTCATGTAGATAGTGTTTTATTCTACTGTGTAGACTGTTCATAAAAAAGCACACAATTCTTTACTACACGAATGCTTATCGGCCTACCTTCACAGAAAATATTACTTTTCTTTTTTTAAAAAAAGAAATCATTAATAACCTTATTAAACCAGAAATGAAATACGTTACTGATCATCCTCCAAAAGTGGCACTGTAAAGAAATCTTTTCTTTCGGAGGATCTGATGTCTTGCACATATTGTTTACAAAACTCTTCTGAATGCTGACAGACACCTCTCTTCTTATTACTTTTAACCTTGGAATTTTGGCAAAGTGCTTCTTTTTCCTCTACATTACTTGGGTGATTTCAAACCAGAAAAATTCTTTGTCCAATCTTTACCCTGTCTCTGTGGCAGCATTGTAAGGGACTGTAAGAAAATGACTTCGAAAGCGTCACTTGTTAATACAGAGGGTTTTTCTCCTGATGGCTACAATTTACATGCCAGGGGCCCTATAAGCCCTCCAGCATTTTCTTGATGCTATGAAGGGAAAGAAAAAAAAAAAAAAATCAAAGTTTCTTAGAGTCTGGAATGCTTTCCCTGGCAATTCACAACAGAGTTCAAGTCAAGTTTATGATTTGGACTCAAACTTAAACTTTCTTTATGCATTTTTAACTCTTTGAAAGAGAGGCTGAAGATAATATAGTATGCATTACATGTCTCGTGCTATATTTGTTTTATTATTGATTGAATTTTTTAGTCTTTGCTGATAACTTTGTTTTTTAGATTTTTTTTAGAGAAAACAATCCACTTAGAGTCTCATCCGTCACATTAATGTGTTTGCTGTTAATTTTTTTCAGTTAAAAATTATTTATAGGATAAAACTATATTTGTATCATCACTTGGTTTTCTGTTCTAATTTGGTGTTCTGTTCAAATTTAGTATTATATCATAATTTTATCAAAACTTTTTTTATATGTGTCACTGTGGTCTTCAGACTTCTTACAGATTTCCGTAAGTGCAATTTACTTGTGGCCTCAGGAATTACGCATTGTTCTCACGTGTAAGAGAGTAATCACACCTCTCTCAAAGGGCAATGTGAGGATTAAATGACCTCATCTGAATAGCCTAGCACAGTGCCTGGCACATAAGCACTCAGTAATGTTTCTCCTTTTTCTCCCTCTTCTTTCCCTGATCTTAATTGGCTTTCATTTGTCACCACTAATATGCCATTACATGTTGCAGAATGAATCTTTTGGAACATAATTACATGAGAAAATAAAACTGATTTAAAATATTTTCAGGCTTTCCAATATAATCATAACATGAAATAAATAAAATCAGATCAACTGGCCTAGAGAAAACTCTGTGCCACGAGGAGTTTTGCTGTGCTGTAAGGTCTACTCCAATTCCAGTGGGCAATCAGTTACTGGCCTGCAGTGCCCCCTTTGGTGACAGCTGCCTATCAGACACTCTTAATTCACCAAGTATTTCTGTGGCTTCAGGAGTGATTGGATGTGGTTCTTCTCATTAAATATCAGAACAACAAACGACTCTCCCATCTCTTTCTCCTTTTTTTTCACTTATGTTTTTCTACTCTAGGGTTGTTAGCTCTTCACCTTTCCTGTTCTAAGGAGAAATTTTATTTTCTGTGTTTTGGGGTGTGTTTCTCAGTAACCTTCGCATTCCTAGCCAGGGTCCATCCAGAAAGCATCCTTCCTCTCCTAAAGTGGCTGTTTTGGGAATATCCAAAGAACCCTCTTATTCTCCCCATTCTCCATCAGAGGGGCTGCACTCAGCTTCAGAAGATTCTGGCTTCTGGGACTCCATGCCATGGTTGCCTCTTCTTTGATTCTCGAGTGGAGGGTTTATTCTACACACCATGCTCTTGCTTTTGGCAGCCCAGTATTATATGTGACTATTTTGTGGGTTATACAATATTTCTCTTGTAGGGTTTCACCCTTGGGTCTTTTTAAATTCACTCTTGCCCTTTACCAATCATAGATCAATTTTTCCATTGTGCATCTAACCCTTCATAGAATCTTAGAATTTCAGTGCAGAGCAAGCTTACAGTTTATCTAGTCACATCCTCATTTTCATAGGTGCAGGAAAGGAGGCTGGGAGTGCTGAAGGGATTTTCTAGGTACAGGTGACACCTTAGTCCCGTAACTCAGACTTTGTCTGTCTCATGATGCTGTTTCAGCTTTAGTGAGTTCACACTTAATGCTGTTTTTTTGTTTACTCATTTGTTCTTTGTAAGTATAGCAATCTTCCTCAACCCACAAAATAGTGATGCCTTTTAGCCAAGAAACATCAAATATTTCTATTGGATCTGACTCTCTTCTCAGAAACCTTGTTTCCTCAGACTCTGCATTTCATAAAGAAAGCAACAAACTTAAAGTTTTAGATTTTCAAACATCTCTCCTCCTATCCCTTCTCTCTGCTACATTTCCACCCATCTCCCCACTTGTTTCAACTTTTCTTGGTTACTTTGATATTCTGATGATTGATTATGGATTCTGGTCTCATTACTATTTCTGTTAGATCTTAATTACCCTTTCTCTGCTTTCTCCTAGTCTTGTAAATGTGATGTAAATTAACGTCAACTTCTGGCTTCCAGTCCAGTATGTAAAGAGCTTGGAAGTCATCAATCCCATGCTCACAACTGAAAATTAACAACCATCTAACAGAAAATGGTTTGTTCAAAATAATAATAGCAACAATATATTGGGTAATTATAGTTTATGGATAAGAGAAAGGAAGGCAAATTTATAAGGAGGAATTGGGAATTCTCTGTTATAATGTGCCTGGGCTACTCGTGAAGTAGTATAGTGTTAACATGGACTTGAATTAAGATGTAAACAAATGTATATTGCAAATTCTAGGGAAACCACTAAAATTTTGTTTTAAAAGTATAATTGATATGTTAAAGAAGAAAGAGAAAATGGAATCATATAAAATGCTCAATTAAAAGCAGAGAAAGAAGAAAAAGAGTGGCAGACCAAAAAAGGAACAAAGAACAAGCAACAAATATAAAGCAGTTGCAAATATGGTAGATATAATTCCAGCTACATCAATAATCACTTTAAATGTGAACAGTCTAAACACACCAATTAAAAGAGAGCGACTGAGAGTAGATAAAAGAGACAAGCCCTAACTATATGTTGTCTGCGAGAAATGCACTTTAAATGTAAAGACATACATAGATTAAAAGTAAAGGGATGGGGAAAGATATATCATGCTAACACTAGCCAAAAAAAAGAGCTGGAGTAGCTATATTAATTTCAGATTAATTACTCCTTAACATAAGTAATGTAGTCTTGTGGAGAGTAAGATATTATTTAGAAGTCTTTGCTTTCTTCTCATAAATTCCATATGAAGGGAGAGTCCCCCATCTTTCAACACTGGGCACAGACTTCACCTGCACTTGACTTGTGCCCCCTGTAATTCAGTGATATGCTGTGTCTGTTGAGTGTTCAGGTCTGATTTGGTTTCACCATGGATCAAGCATTATTGCTCAAAATTTTGTCAGGAAAAGAAGCCTGTTTGGATATTCCTCTTCTAACCCTTGCATTTTTATTTGTTTACGTAGAGGAAGTACAAAAGAATTATCATACATTCCTGTTTTGTTTTAGCACATCTGTTGGTTTTACACCTTTTTTAAATTGGAGTGACTTTTATGTATTTGGAAATGTTCACCAAAGTTATCTTCCTTCCTACTTTGAAAGGATAGAGCTTCTCTCTCTTCTCTGAAAGAGTAAAAGGACTGAAATTACTTCCCTGGGGGCATTTAAGAGGAAACTATTTGGAGGTGAAATTCACCATGTACCTGGGAACATTGTCTAAATTTTCCTTGGCAAAGGGCCTATATCAGGCTCTTCTCATGGAAGATAAACACAAACCCTTTTAAATGATGTCTGCTGATCTCATCATAATCTCAGATTCCAAGATTCAACTAGCTTGGGGTACTCACCTACTCTCCAGGGGAACAAGCCCACTCCAAAGCAGGATACAGCCATTTCCATTAGCGGTCAAGGGCAGTTTCTCTCCACACTGGCTTTGCAGTATGAACTTCCCTTTTATATAGTCTTCATTGAAGTGACATGATTTAGAGTGGGTGAAGACGAACATTTGTTAGGAACAAAGTAAAGGAAGAAGGAGAGGCCCTGCCTTCTTACTGACCTTCCTGGTGTTTCTGTTTTCAATTTTCCTTCATGCTACAGCCTTGGTACATGTCAGGACAAGGTTGGTGTTAACCAAGGTTCCCCGGACTCTTTTCTTTTTCCACTGGCTCAGCTGGGTAGCAAATATCTGACTTGCACTCCAGGTTGCAACAGGTTGGTCTACATTGTGTACTACATGCAGTGGGATGTGCTCCAATTACAAAGAACATCCTAAACAGCCCTTAATTTCAATAAAGACATAAAACCCTTTTTCCTTACTGGGGCCAAGAGTGTCAGACCAAAGGAGGTATTCTATGAAATGGTCTGTAACATAGGGCAAGGAGTTCCTTTTCCATTTTTTCTTTTTTCCTGTAACAACTCTAGGCAAATTCCTCAGAAATCAGATTGGCAAAGGCAAACAAGGGGTGGGCTGGAACTCTGGAATTTGGGCTTGCTGAATGCATGCCATTCCCTTGCCACGCAGCACAAATTGATGCCAACTGCAGAAAATAAAGATCCAAGTCAGAAGAGCAATGCAGGCACAAGGTAATCATCAGCTCAATTAAACTGGTCATTCCACAAATAACCTGGAAACAGCAGGATTGCCAAACAATCTCCAGCCCCTGAAACATTTGCAAATAAGCATGACAACTGAGATTTTTCTTTCTTTGTAGCCATACACTGTCACATTTTTTTTTTTTTGCGGTACGCGGGCCTCTCACTATTGTGGCCTCTCCCGCTGCGGAGCACAGGCTCCGGACGCTCAGGCTCAGCGGCCATGGCTCACGGGCCTAGCCACTCCGCGGCATGTGGGATCTTCCCGGACCGGGGCACGAACCCGTGTCCCCTGCATCGGCAGGCGGACTCTCAACCACTGTGCCACCAGGGAAGCCCCCACTGTCACATTTTAATGATGGATTATAGACATGGGCTTTTGGCAGCAGACTGTAGCAAACATGATTCTACACTTATTTTCTCTAATCAGAAGATACAAAGGCTTATACATATATATGGCACTGTGCCCCAGAAAGAGTTAGATAAAGCTCTAGAAAGAGAAATGTGGGATGATGGGAATGTACATACACTTTCCCTTCTTTTTGAATGCAGGGCAGATATGCTTTTATTGTCATAAGATACCTTATCTTTTGTTTTATTTTACATGGTATTTTTGCACCTGTTGGGGATGTTTATAATAAAATATAAAACTAACTGGTATAGCATATGTATCTAATTCTATAATATATACTAATCTATATCAGTGTCATTTTAAAATGGCAAATTAAACGTATTTTTCATAAACTAGTAATATAATCTCTCAATGTCATAAATATGAAAGTAACATGTTATTTCAATAGTCATGATGTCAGGAAAATATTATATAGGAACTTAATGAGATCAGAGACTTACTGCACAGAAAAAATATATATTTTTCTATATGTTTGCTGTGTCTGTTCTACTTAGTTCAATCATTTTAATTGCAATTTCTTTTTATTTTTAAAACAGGACCATAACTCTTGGATGCTATTATTTCTTTTTATTTTTGGCAAGTTGAAGAATAGCAGGTAAGACTGTAAGAATGAAGCCACAACTTCTGTATTCTTCTGTTTTGTCCCTGTCTTGATCTATCTTTGTCTCCTTTTCCCTTCTCCTCCTCTCTATGTTCTGGATTTACCTTTATTCATTTCACTGGGCTGTGAGTACAAAAAGAGGAAAAAATCTGGGTCTCTTTTTATGAAGACAGATTACCTTATGATACATTTAAAATGCCACGAGGATATACATTTTCTCGAAGTGTTTTCTTGTTCAGAATGGTACCTTGGACTGGAGGGATAAATAATATATGGAAAATGATTTCCCAAAAAGAACTTATTCTTAAACAGCAATGTAATAAATCAAAAATACAGAGAAAAAATGTGGATCGGAAAAAAGTCCATAGCTTTGGTTTAGGTCCCATATGTGTGGATGTGTGACATGCATCAGCGGGATAAACAGTGCCTGGTGGCTGATTTACAGAGTGGGATTCCTCTCCAAAAAGGCAGCCATTTACCCCTTGACAATGCAATGAGTGATGGCTGCTGTATTCCAGAAGGATCTATTCGGGAAGCAAAATTTAGGATAGGGTAGGACCAACACAAAGAGATGGGGAGACGTAAGGACCCCATCTGCCTGGATCTCTTGGGTTGGAGCCAGCCTCTTGAGGATACAGTGGCTCCCTCTCCTTCCAGTTTGTGGGATATTGAGGATTTACACTAAGGAAACCCATACCTGCCATAGCTGCCCCTTGGTCAGTTTATTTGGATTAGTGAATGAAGATAGAAATGGTTCCTCTTTTTTTTTTTTTTTTTTTTGGGGGGGGGCGCGGTTCGCGGCCCTCTCACTGTTGTGGCCTCTCCCGTTGCGGAGCACAGGCTCCGGACGCGCAGGCTCAGCGGCCATGACTCACGGGCCCAGCCGCTCCACGGCACGTGGGATCTTCCCAGACCGGGGCACGAACCCATGTCCCCTGCATCGGCAGGCGAACTCTCAACCACTGCGCCACCAGGGAAGCCCTCCTCTTTTTTTTTTTTAAACTGATTCATCAGCCTAACTAACATAAGACCTTGGTCTTCATGTTTAGCAATTAGAATTACCACGGATGAGTTCAGTAATGTAAGTCGGCAATGCTGACTTGATTTGTGCCCTCACAATCCTACCTTTGCCATAAAGCCTCCCATTATTCTGGAAATATTCCATGGCTGCTATTCCTTTACCACACAAGAACCTACTCACAAAAAGAAAACACTAAAATCTGAGTTTAATTCAAGTGCACAATGAAGGAGAAAATGGTAGAACCAGTCAAAGCAGTTAGACTCTGGTATTTAAGCCTTGGGCTTTAACCTCAGGTTTTGTGAGTTCAAATCCCAGTTCCAGGGGGAGAGGAAGTGAGGAATTACTGTCTAGAATGTACAGAGTTTCCATTTGGGATGATGAAAAAATTCTGGAAATAGATAAACAGTGGTGATAATTACACAACAGTGTGGATGTAAGTTAATGCCACCAAATTGTATACTTAAAAAGGTAAGTAATTTTATGTTCTTTCTATTTACCACAAATAAATGCTGGTGAGGATGTGGAGAAAAGGGAACCCTCCTACATTGTTAGTAGGAATGTAAATGGTGCAGCCACTATGGAAAACAGTATGGAGACTTCCCAAAAAACTGAACACAGAACTACCATATGATCCAGCAATTCTACTCCTAGGCATTCATCCAGAAAAACAAAAACACAAAAAAGCACCACTAATTCGAAAAGATACATGACCCCAACATTCATAGCAGCAAATTATTTACAATTGTCAAGATATGGAAGCAATCTAAGTGTCTATCAACAGATAGACAAGGATAAAGAAAGGATAGAAAGGATAAAGAAGATGTGATATATATATACACAAACACACACACACATATATGTACACACACAATGGAATACTACTCAACCATAAAAAAGAATGAAATTTTGCCATTTGCAATGACATGGATGGACTTGGAGGGTAGTATGCTAAGTGAAATATGTCAGACAGAGAAAGACAAACACTGTAGGCTATCACTTATATGTGGAATCAAAAAAATAAAACAAACTAGAGAATATAACAAAACAGAAACAGGCTCACAGATACAGAGAACAAACTGGTGGTTACCAGTGGGGAGAGGGGAGCAGGAAGGGGCAAGACAAGGGTAGGGGATTAAAACGTACAAACTACTAGGTATAAAATAAATAAGTTACAAGGATATATAGTATAACACAGGGAATATAGCCAATATTTTATAATAACTATAAATGGAACATAACCTTCAAAAATTGTGAATCCACGTTTTGTACACCTGAAACTTATATAATATTATACATCGACTATATCTCAAAAAAATGCAGAAAAAAATCCCAGTTTCACCTCTTGTCAGCCATTTAGGCAAGTAGCTGTACCTCTCTATAATTCAGTTTCCTCTAGAATGGAAGAGGATAATAGTGATATTAGCTTCACAGGGTTATTCTAATTGAATGAGATGTGTGGGACAGGCTTACACTGATTCCTAACAATCAGAGTTAGCTGTTGTTTGATGATCTATGAGTGTGAATTCTGTCATTAAAATCTCTTGCATCTGTAGTAGGATTCTTTGTGGAAACCATCAGTTTTAGTTCTGCTTATAAGGCAGACCTACATCTGTTTGAGATCTCATGTAAGACTTTAATTACTCTTAAAAGATGCCCCTATTGATAAGAGTGTGGGGGCGGGGGGGCCCTCTTGCTGCTTGTAAGCCGGACAGTAATTGGTGCTACCATTCTGAAAGGCTATCAAGCAATATGGCAATATGGAACAACATTCAAAACATGCATAGCCGGTGAACCTGCAACACCATTTCTATGAAAAGTAGTCACATATGTGTGTTCAAGTAACAGGTATCCATTGTAGCACTGATTATAATAGCAACAAACTGGAAACTATATGAATATCTATTCATAGTCAATTGATTAAACCCAAAAATGGAATCCTATATAACCATGAAAAAGGATGATGCCATATTATAATATTCCTATAGGTAAATGTCACAATAAATTGTAAAATTTAACACCAATTTATGGGAAAAGGCAGTTTGAGAACAGAGTATGTAGTCTGACCACATTCATGGAATTTATGCTTACGTGTATGATACAATTTCTGAAAGGACAGTCATCAAACTTTTATAGTGGTTATCTCCAGATGGATTATAGGGAGAAATTTACTTTGTTTTAAACACTTCTGTATTACTTGAGGTTTTTACAAGCATGTATTACTTTCATAATGTGCAGAAATAATAAAAATATTTCCATTAAAAAAATGAAAGACAGACCATAAGGGACCTCTTTGGCTATGGAGAGAAAGAACAAGCCCTCAAGGTGGTATTCTAATTTAAACCTTTTATTTTTATGTAGCATCCCCCAGATCTGAGTGCATAAAAGGAAACGGATGAACAACTACTGCAGTGACAGCAATAAATAGGGTCCCAGCAATCTGTCTTCCTCTGGCAAATTCAGTCAGTGTTTTGAGTATCCTTCCCGTCTCCACACCAGTGACCTCCACCTTCTTTGCCTTTGCTGATTTGTCTCCTTAGTGGAGCTAAGGTCAAAGCCTCATTCAGCAGCCCACTCTCATAATAAATGCTCAGGGCAGCCATTGGCTCTCTTGCCCACAGTCCCCCCAGCACGTATGGGACTTGGATATGCCTGGATCACCAATAATGGCCAGGATCTTGCTATACAGGGCCCTCTGTTCTTCATCAAACAGGTCTATTGCTCCCCCACAAACACAGGATTCAGCCTATGAAAGGATATGACTCCCACACAATGATCACTGAGAGGCACAGTGGCTTTCAACCTCTGTGTATATATGTGTGGGTGGGTTGCTCAACAAAACAAAATCATGTTATGCAGGAGAGTGAAAGGAGAGACAAGCATCTGGAAATAAAGGCCATTGCAGCAGGATGTGATGGAAAATGGGGATTCTGGAATCAGACTAGGTTAGAAACCCAGCTGCCTCACTTATTAGCTGTGTGGCCTTGGCCAAATTACTTAGCCTCTCTGAGTTTTAATACGCCCATCAATAAAATAGGAGTAATAACATCTTTCATCCAGAGTTGTCAGGATTCACTGAGATAAAATATATCATGGGCTTGAGCCACAGTTAGTGCTCACAAATAATAGTGTTCTTTCCTTCCCCTCAGACTTTGGCATAGCATTAAATAGCCACAGCAGTCTTGAAACTAGATGATTTTTCTAAAGAGCGCAATGTTCCAGTGTACTGTTCGTACATGTTCTCTTTAAGTGTCAAGTAAGGGCAGTGTTGTGGAAGCTATAGACAGAATATCTTAAAACCAGGGTGGGGGAGTGGGGAGAAATGGGGAAGCTTTATATTTTCTAACTCCTTTAGTGGGCAATTTTCATGATTCAGATGAGGTTGAGAATAACTTTCCAGGTTTTAAATATTCTGTATCATGTAAGAATGAGGAGGAATCACAGATCAATTAGGTTTAAAAGCTACTGAAATTTTCGAGAATCATTTAAATAAAGTACTTATAAATGCTCCTAAAGAGATGAGAGTAACCTTCCACGTCAGCAGTACATGAGTTAAACATGTGGGTAACGATGATATAAAAAGAGGTGGTATGTTAAATATCAGTTCATATGAGGTGACACTCAATATTAATTTATGTGATATCAATACTGTTTTAGTCTAAATGAACCTTCCCTATATATAAAACACTCCTAATTATTGTAAAACCGTTACTTTCCGCTTACCATTGATCTTTAAGGAAATTACTAAAATTTTTGGAGTGTGCTGACACAGCACTATTATTCTGGGTCATTATTCAGAGCAGGTGTCAATCTCTTTTACTTAATACTAAGGCAGGGGGAAAAAAAGAAGAGTAGTTTTTCATTTAATCAAGTCTCTCTTTTAAAAAATAAAAGAGGAACACATTAAGATGTGTAACTTTTATAGGGATGTTAACACTCTAATACCCTTTGGGATAGGTGAAGCTTTTGATTTTCAGACCAGTTCAAGAGAAAACATGAAATTTTATAATGTGGGGAATACGATAATTCCTTAAAGGAATAGGTCAAGCCATCAGCAACTGATGGCCTTCCAGACGAGGTCTCCCAAGCTGGAGCCAAGTGACCAGGTTGTCCCTTGTTAAACAGCATTTCAGAGTTGACACGCACCCTGATCTCCAATGCAAGAGTATAGCATTTTAGAGCTCTACCTGTTAGGATTTTAAGAAGTGACTGCAGTAAATCTAAACCACACAAGAGTTAATAATTACACAACTGCTGGTGTAAAAAGGCATTTGTATGTCAAGACTGGAAGGGAAAATTGTGATGGTTTCAATTAGAACATCAGCCTGTGTAAAACTGCTCTTTTGCCCACAAACTCAGGGCAGATTTGTTAATCTAACTGTGCTTCAAATACAAGTGGCTTATATGAAGGCTCTTAATTTGAGGACAAATGGGATTGATTCCTTTATTCTAATCCACAGAACTGCAATATTACAGCTTACATGCAATTTTATGTAATGAACATTTGCTGAACATATTCTAAACGACATGCCTGGTGCTAAGCAGTTGACATGGATTATTTTATGAAATTCTCTCCAAAACCTTATTAAGGCATAACAGTATCTAACATTTCTTCCAGTAATTATTATGTGCCAAGCATTGTTTTATGCACTTTACATATATTAACTTATTGAATCCTTGCAATATCCTGGGAGGTAGATGCTAACATTAGCTCCATTTTACAGATGAAGAATCTGAAGTTCAGAGAGGTTAAAAACTGGCCAGGGTCACACACTTTGTAAGTGACAAAGCTGAGGCTGTTAGACCTCCTGCTCTGCTTGCCGTTACTCTGAGTATCGTGAGCGTGGATCTGGGGACATGGCGGATCTCATCAATCATGTGGCTGTATTTAGGGCTGGCTGCATAATTCCTGGACCCAGAGCTAACTGAAAATGCAGAGCACCTTGTTCAAAAGTCTGGGGAAAAGTGCCATTAAAGATATTAAGTAGAAAGGTTTCCTCTCTCTCATAGTCAATCTCTCAACTTGTCACAGTGTTTTAAATTTACTATTTATTTTTTTGGCTGCGTCTGGTCTTAGTTGCGGCACTCATGATCTTAGTTGTGGTATGTGGGATTTTTCCTTGCGTTGCCAGGCTTCTCTCTGGTTGTGGCGTGCGGGTTTTCTCTTCTCTACTTGCGCTCCTGGGCTCCAGAATGCGTAGGCTCTGTAGTTTGCAGCCCGTGGGCTATCTAGTTGAGGCATACGAGCTCAGCAGTTGTGGCGCGTGGGCTTACGCCACATGTGGGAATCTTAGGTTCCCTGACCAGGGATAGAACCCACGTCCCCTGCATTGGAAGACAGATTCTTTACCACTGGACCACTAGGGAAGTCCCTAAATTTACTGTTTAATGTCGTTCAAAGTAACAAAAAATTAAAATATTAAATTATTAGCACTCATTTTACCATTCATCTTTATATTGTGCATGCCAGTTTTGAATGTAAATACGTTAACTTCTATATGGAATCACTGAATTCACACAATGTATTTCACGGCTCCTACGTGCATACGCATTTTGTTCTTACCTGCACAGTGCAAATGCTGCGCAAAATGAACTCAGCTGTATTTCACTTCTTGAAGTGCACACGTTCCACCAACATTCTGCCTTCTGTTTACTTCTAAGGAAAGACTGAAAAGAAACGCAGTAAGGGCAGCTCTATTCTTCCTTTTCCACCTATGTCATCATGTTCAGTTTAAGTGGTTAGTTGCCCAACACAGGGACTAACAAGAGTAAGATAAGATTCCTAAGTCTTTTGGGTGTCTTAGAGCGCCTCTGCCTTTTTTCGGAGTTCCAAGAAGGTTCTGGTTTGCAAGGTAAGCATGGTCTCTCAGGGCTCTCAGCGTCCGCCTCACCCCCATCCCACTCACCACAGAGGAAAAAGGCTTCCCTTTTAGCTGCTTCGCGTCTCACAGACTCCCATGCATCACCGGTCCAATAGAATTTTGTGAGTCAGGAAGCGCCTGGAGCGCTACATGCAAATTAGGTGGGAGGGAACAGTGGACTAGCTTACTGCACAAAGCGCCTGTGCTCCGGCGCGCGCATGCTCTGTGTTCCATAGGACATGGCGCTGGTACTGGCTCGAGTGGTCTGGGACTTTCTCCTCCCTCCGCCTTGGCCCAGCTGGGCAAGCTGCTCACTGCTCTAAGACTTGATCTCCTCATTGCAAATGAGAATGGGTCCAGCCACCTCATAGGATTATTGTGAGGAGTAACTGAAAGAACACACATAAAGGTCTTCGTACAAGCCTTGGCACAGAGTAAATGCTTGGTAAGTGTTAGCCAGCCGTGCTGTGGTTGTTGCTGTCTTTGGATGAGTTTTGCAGTTCCATTTATTTGAAAATATTTATCTCTTCAAATAAGACAATGAAGAAACCAGGGTAAGATTTATCTTAGAAGAGATGGAAACTTCCCAGTGGTCCCATAGCAGTGGGTTTAATCACAAACCCAGCAACAGTCTTCCTATTACCACTGTTAACTCGGTTAAGAAAAGTTTTGAGTTGGGCTTCCCTGGTGGCGCAGTGGTTGAGAGTCCGCCTGCTGATGCAGGGCACACGGGTTCGTGCTCTGGTTCGGGAAGATCCCACGTGCCGCGGAGTGGCTAGGCCCGTGAGCCATGGCTGCTGAGCCTTCGCGTCCGGAACCTGTGCTCAGCAACAGGAGAGAAAAGTCTTGAGTGAAAAATAAATGGGAAAGGTCCCTCTAAGTCGTGTATGTATAGAAGGGACGAGGGAAAGACTTCTCTAGGGGTATATGTGTATTTATGGGAAGCAGCTAGAGGATTGATCTTAAGCATATGAACCTGGGGTTGTTTTTTTTTCTTTCTTTTTTTTTTTTCTTTTCTTTTCTTTTTAATTTTTTTTTCTTAGTGTTGCAGGCAGCAGACTCTTCCTGTTCCCTCCCTGGCGTCCCAGGTCACTGCCCATCTATGAATTCACTAGATCACAGTCACTCGAAGTGGGGTCCCCAGACACTTGCCTCAGAATCACAAATGCAGAATCCTGGGCCCAATGCCAGATCCTTGAACAGAAATCCCTGGGGAAGTCAGGGAGTTAACAGGTTACCTAAGTGCTTCTTATGCCACTAAGTTTGAGAACCTCTGCAGGAGCCTAGGAGCTGGGAAGGAGACCCCTTTTTTTTTTCCCTCCCCAGTACTGGGCAGACCTGTCAACCTTTGTTGAATGTTGGAGAAATGACTGAATCCAAAGCATGAGGCAAAAGGATTTCTCCCTATCTGAGGACCCTTGGGATGGTTCTCAGGCCTCATATTCAGTGGGTAAGCACTGGTAAGGCTGTAAACTTGTTAAAATATTAAAATTCTTCCATAGGGTTAGTATATACCCACTGCTCTGACCTCTTGGCTACCCCACTGGCCCAGCTGCCCAGGACTCTTCTTTGGACTGCCCCATGATCCAGCAACTAAAGGGTTAACCTCTGGTCTAACAGGGGTCTCACCTATTCTCATTGGTCAGTGTAGGTACAAGCCAGCTCTTCATAGGTCCAATGAATGTGGTACCTTATGGGCAGGCTTGTGCCCTGCCTGTGCCCCTACCCTGTGGAGGTAGGTAGGGTGGGGTGGAGAGGATCCTGGATGGTGGTACCCCAGCTAGTTTACCTTGACTCTAGTGTAAGGGTCTCTGTCTCCACATATCCCCCAGGCCATAATGCGTGGAATCCCAGTGGGTGAGGTGGCATTCTTGGAGGTGGTGCTGGCACCCCAGCAGGCAAATGCCCCAGGTTATGGCTGCCACCAGCTGAGGTACCCCTGCTTCTGGAAACTGCAGCCTCCATGGGACTTTGGCTGTGACAGATCCTGAAAGAGATGGGGTGAGCACGAGGCATGCGAAAATTCAAGTCCACAAATACGAGGGCTCTGTTGGCATGGTTTGGCGGGCGAGAGCTTGCTTGGTACAGATGATGCATGCAGGGATTAGTGTGGGGCTAGGAGAAGTATAGGGAAACAGGTTGTCTTTTCATCTATTTGGTCAGGTTTGCTAAAATCACTGAATATCCTCCTGTCATGGCATTAGCCACATTATTTTCATTGATAAAAATGAGGGCAAGTGCTTATGTAGTATTTGTCCTGTGCCAAGCACAATTCTTAACTCCTTTGAATTAGTATAATTATCACCACCAGTTCCATTACAAAGATGAGGAAACTAAGGCCAAGAGGTTATTTAAAACTGAAGCAGCAGAGCCATGATTTGAACTCTGCCAGCCTGACATTGGAGTCCACACTTAAAAACACCACCTCTCTTCTTCAGTTTACATTCAAAAAAATTGTGTGTGTGTGTGTGTGTGACTTAGTTGGTAACAGATATCTGGAATATATAGAAAACTGTAATACAATGGCTTAGAAACATTGTGAATGAAATTGCTGTCAGTTCTGCAGAAGCTGACAGATGAGTCAGCACCATGAACAATATTGCTGATGTGGAGAGATTATCTGCTCATTGAGACTCCAAGTAACCTAATGATTATCAAGTTATTGAGGAGATCACTGGAAAAGTTCCATGTGTGTTCCTTTGTCAACCATGGCTCGGACAGGGGCATTGTTTACCTGGTGACAGCATGTCAAACAAATGAGCAGCAGCAGTTTTTAAAGACCAACAACTGATTTGGATAGTATTAGAAACTGGTGAACTACTTGCATTAAAACTCATATATATGTGCTTCTGTTTAGAGAATACTGGGAATTAAATGTTTTAAACTTATATGGTGATTAATTACTTACGGGTTTTAAAATATTTTGATTATCACCTCAGCTTTGCTTATTCAATGCTCCATTCTATTCCTTTGGTCCACACCTATTAGCTGGGAAAAAAGATAAGCTCTCAGACCTAGCACCACTACATCAAGCTGCATTCCTTTTCTGCCTCAAGCTTGCTCCTGGTCTGGCTTACACTTTTTCTTTGAGGGAGAAGGAGGTAGATTCCTGCTTTACTGGAAAAGGATGTCCTGATAATTGAGTGGGAATGTGGGCAAGGAGGCTGTTGCTTCCTTCCGTCAACCCAAGTAATTGAGCTGTCATATTTAACGTTTTATTGGTTAAGATTCAAGTTAGGGCTGGAGCCCTTCTTCTGCAATTCCTTCAGGGCCACATGTGGAAGACAGCAAATGGCAAACTCAGTGATGAGTTCTGAATAAGGCTGTGAGAAATGAACAGTCGGCAGTCCCTGTGGTATCAAGAAACACTAAAGGCAAGAGAGTTGTTTAAACACTTAGGGAGGAAACACAAAGCTCTTCCATTTAGTATGTCAAAACCAGCTCAGAAGTATGTGACAATCCAGGCAAAGCATTACAATTTCTAGCCAGTCCAGTCATGATTCTTTGGCAAACTGCACAGTCATGGTTGTGATGCATTGGGATAAGAGGTACTATATAAATGTCAGATGTTACATAAATGTCAGGAATGATTATTGTTTGTTAATGGGATCTAAACTGTTCCTAAGCAAAGCCCTGACATCCTTAGCAAAGGTTCTAACCCATGAGAAGGTAAAGCTCAGCCCTGGTTCTAGAAGAGAGCCCAGTTGGGATTTGAGGTTTGAAAACAGGGGTTGGGGTGGTGCCGGTGCCACCACTTTTTCAAGTGGCTTCAGGCCAGCCTCTTAACCTGGGGTTTGCCTTAGCTCACCTGTAAAATGGGGATAATTATAACACCTCCCCTATTTCTGCTCCTTGTGCTGGGCTGTTGTGAGAATCAAGGGAGTTAGTTCCACGTGGGTGCAAGTGCTTTGTAAAGTGTGAGCTGCCACGAGGATGACAGTGGTCGTCTGGGATGTCTGGGATATGCTGGAATTTAGCCTATGCCTTCCCTTTGAGTCCGACTCACAGAGACAACATCTGAATGGAAGTTAAGCTGAGGATGGTGATGGTGACTTGGCTGATGATGAAAGCGCCTGACTCCTTCTCTCAAGGAATTGTCGGGAAGATACTGCAGACTAGGGGCCCGGATCCTGCATTCTGGCTCTGGCTCTGCCACTTGCCAGCCTGTGAGCTTGGGCGAGTTACAGACGAGGCTCTGGAAGTGATCGCCAAGGGCCCTTCCGGCTCTGACGCTGAGTCTAAATCAGTCTCATCACTTGGCTCTAGCTGTGATTCACCTTCCCCCCCGCCCCCCAGGAGCAACTCTCGTTCCAGCTTCTCAGACGCGAGAAGCAGGGGTCTTGGAAAGGGTGGGGGCAGTGTATTCCAAGTGAGTGTGCACAATAAAGGAGTTATTCCTTTGGAAGTGAGGTGGAGAGGGGCGGGTGCGGGGCGGGCGGTGAAAAGGGGTGTCGAATGAGTGCTCTGAGAAGCCAGGATGCAGGGAACATTGTAATGAGGTCACGACTGTCGCAGGCAAAAAGGAGCTGGACATCTGCTGGTGGGGGAAGGGGGAGCGTCCTGCATTTCTGTTTGGAGAAAGTCTCTTCCGGCATGCTTCAGCACCCCCTCCCCACCTCTCCCCATCCCCACACCTTTCAAACGCTACCAGGCCCTCGTCACGGGACAGCCCGTGTCTCTGCCTCTCCTCCGTGGTCCTGTCTGAAACCATGAGGATTGTTTCCAAGCTCACTCACACCACTAATGTCA